>NC_090371.1:189412314-189725953 GCF_036365525.1 Heterodontus francisci | reverse complement strand
GCACCCTCACAGGGGAGTCCGAATTTTTGTCTCTGGCAGGCCCCGCGATCAAGCAGCCACCCCTTCAGCGGTGGTGTTGGGCCATGGGGCCAGCATTTGCTGCTGGGGGCCCCCTCCTTGGGCCATGAGCCTCCAGTGCCCCCCCCCCCACCACCAGCAGCTGTAGGGAGGCCGCCTTCATGCACCTGCAAAATGCCAGCAGCCTGCGAAGGTGGCCCTCAATTGGGACTTTAATTGGCTGCCCGCCTCCATTTGATGGGCGGTTGAGCTTCTGCCGTTCCCACCGCTGGGAAACTTCCTCGACAACCGGATGGTGTGGGAGCCTTCCTGACCCAACTCCCTGGCATTTTAACCATGCCCCCTCGCCTCCTAGCATGCCAGCCAAGGGCTGGTAAAATCTCGGTCCCCTATCATGCTCAATTGTAATTTGTGATGGTTTTATGAATGGATCTGGAACCTGGCAGTTTTGGATTCCACCCCAAAGACTTGTACTTTTGCCTCTACTACACCAGAACTCCACCCTAAGAAGGATCCAAACTTCTGTGATTATAGGGATGCACTTCCGTGAGGGTTCTCCAGCTTGACCAGCATAACATCAGCAAATGTGCTTCAAAATCCCTGGAAAAATGGCTTAAGCACCGTTTGCATTGTTTTTCCAAAGTTTATATGGCACGTCCACCAAAGTTATGGCTGGAAAACCCTCTGTGGAAATTCACTCAATACTGTTTTCCTATTCACTGCAGGTAGAAATACACCTAAATGAACAAAATCATAACTGCAAAACTAAACCTCTGCATGTAATGTGGGGAAGCAGTTTTTATAGCAAAAACCAAAAATTATATTAAACCTCAGGATTAATCTAATTTACCAAACATCTGTAGCACAGTATTTATTGTTGGTAAATAGATATTCTTTAATCATGATTAAGTTTAGTACTTCTATTCAAAATTATCTTCCATATTTAGATAGTGATACAGTCCTTTTGGAATTTCTGCTGCTAACCTATTAATCATTTGGTTTTTGATGTTTGCTTTGAATTCTGAAATAAACATGAATATGTGACAAAATGTAAATACTTAATATTGCTGAACATCATGATGCAAAGTTTCATTTGTCACATATATAACATACTATAAACAAGCCCTTGAAAATAATAGAATTATTTGCAGAAAAAGAATCACAAAATGTTGAACAGCCCATACTTTAACTTGTTTTGTTGTTTTATACAAAAAGTAACTGTTCTATGAATTGCTTCTTTTATTATTAGTCCTGTTGGTGATTCTGTATTGCTAGGCAATTGATTGGGGGAAGAGGTGGGACTTAGAAACTGCAAATCCTGGCACACTGTGTAAATGGTTAGTCAGGTTGTCAATCTTCAAACATTCTAGAAGTTGTATGAAGAGGTGTGTGCTGAAATTATAAATTGCAGTGTTGTTAAATCTCTTCAACCAGCAGTGATGTATGTAGGAAACTGCATGAACTCAGGTCTTACATAGCCATTGACTTCTCATAGGTTAACAATGTCAGTAATATTTTTTCTATCAACTGTTACGTTTATAGGTAAGTTGTATCATTTTCTGTTTTTATGTCTTCATAATGTTATAAACTTTATTTCCAGTAGTAAGCATTCAGATCTGTGGAGAACTCGAGGATGAAAGGATTTTCAAAAAATCCTTAAGCAATTTGATTGTTTCACCTTTTTTTTTTGAATTGTGTCACTTTGCTCATATTTGATTCATTGGGGCTAATTTTCAACTTTTGATTTCATGGACTATGATGAGACAGTTGTATAATGGGCAGGTAATCTGCTTTGCAAGATCATCACCAGGCTAAAAGTGGAAAATTGCCCTCATTACTTTCTTACATCCTTAGTAGTTTTTTCTTGGATGTTTCCCTATCCATTTTCCTTGTGTTTGATTTGTATGCTCTGTCCCTATACTGTTCTAATTTATCACTATGCAACAAAATTTGTGACAATCATCTTCAAGGAATTTGTGCATATACAAGTATGGTGCTGAAGCAGATGGGTGAACATGTCATGGTTGACTACTCACCATTTGTGTTGGGATTTGATTGAATGGGATTTGTTTGAAGCCATTGTGCATTATTTACAACTCTGTAAAGGAGTGCTTCAGGAAATAGATCTATAATGGACTAGCCAAAGGATTCCCTAGTTATTGCTTTATCCATATTGTCCTTTTCTGGAGTCATTTATTTATGGCACAGAAGAAGGCCATTCAGCCCATTGAGTCCATGGTAGTTCTTCATGGATCTATCCAGTCCCATTTCCCCACTCGATCACTGCAGCCCTGCAAGTTTATTTCCTTCAAGTGGCAATCCAAATTCCTTTTGAAGTTATTGATTATCTCCACTTTTACTACCCTTGTGGATAGCGAGTTCCAGGTCATCGCCACTCGCTGCGTAAAAAGGTACTTTCTCATATTCCCCCGCAACTCTTGCCCAAAACCTTCAATCAGTGTCCCTTAGTCTTTGTACCATTAGTTAATGTGAACAGATTTTCCTTGTCTAACTTATCTAAGCCTGTCATGATCTTGTACATTAAATCTCCCCTCAATCTCCTTTGTTCTAAGGAGAACAACCCAGCTTTGCCAACCTAACCTAGTAACTGAAATCCCCCATTCATATTCTATTTTATTTATTTTATTCTATGTTTCTACCAATTTAAAAAGTGATAAAAATCTGCATAATTTTATCTCAGTGAAAATTTCATTTTGGAAAAAAAAAGTCACTCGGGTATCGATCTCCAATTTTCCAGTCATTTCTGGCTGATATAAAATAATTTCTACATGCCTTGAATTTTGGAGCAGCGTACTCCAAAAATATCACCAAGCTGGTAATTGAAGTGCGTTCCCATGAAATTCAGGTGATGTGGTTTATATTCTTATTCGTGCCAAAAAGTTTTATAATTGAATTATGAAAGTGATTGTTTATAACCAATTAGTGATTTTTAATAAAAGTTCACAAGATTCTCTCGTCTTGAATTCCATCCTTAATGTACACTCTCCTAAATGAGTGCACTTCAATGAAATATTTCTCTGTTCTTTCCTGTCAATGCATCAAATCTGGTGAAGCCCCTTGAAGCTTTGCAAATGATGTACCACTAAAGAAACTCACCACAGGGAAAAATGAATTATTTCTAATCAGCTCTTGCTTTGTACATGGTATAATGTTCTATGTGCTTCAATGGTCTCATACAATAAATGTTGGTATATCAGAACTGACAAATTGTATCCTCACATGCTGTTAGCAGTAATTCAAACTTAGCACATTGTTAAAAATTCCCGTACACTTGAATGGACAAATCCAGACGTTTTCTAGTGTGTTTGGTGGGTATCTAGTCGGTCTTGTCTTTGCCCTCCTTTTCTCAAGAGACAATGGGTAAGTGCCTAGAGGTGGTCAGTGGTTTGTGGAGCAGCACCTGGAGTGGCTATAAAGACAAATTCCAAAGTGACAGACTCTTCCACTGGCGCTGCAGATAAAATTGGTTGTCGGGGCTGTTACACAGTTGGCTCTCTCCTTGCACTTCTGTCTTTTTTCCTGCCAACTGCTAAGTCTCTTCGATGCGCCACTCTGTAGCCCCGCCTTTATGGCTGTCCGCCAGCTCTGGCGATCACTGGCAGCTGACTTCCATGACTTGTGGTCAATGTCACAGGATTTCATGTCGCGTTTGCAGACATCTTTAAAGTGGAGACATGGACGGCCGATAAGTTTGATACCAGTGACGAGCTCGCTGTACAATGCGTCCTTGGGGAACCTGCCATCTTCCATGCGGCTCACATGGCCAAGCCATCTCAAGTGCCACTGGCTCAGTAGGGTGTATTTGCTGGGGATGTTGGCCGCCTCAAGGACTTCTGTGTTGGAGATACGGTCCTGCCACCTGATGCCAAGGATTCTCCGGAGGCAGCGAAGACGGAATGAGTTGAGACGTCACTCTTGGCTGACATACGTTATCCAGGCCTCACTGCCATAGAGCAAGGTACTGAGGACACAGGTTTGAAACACTCGGACTTTAGTGTTCAGTATCAGTGCGCCATTTTCCCACATCCTCTTGGCCAGTCTGGACATAGCAGTGGACGCCTTTCCCATGCGCTTATTGATTTCTGCATCTCGAGACAGGTTACTGGTGATAGTTGAGCCTAGGTAGGTGAACTCTTGAACCACTTCCAGAGTGTGGTCACTGATATTGATGGATGGAGCATTTCTGACGTCCTGTCCCATGATATTCGTTTTCTTGAGGCTGATGGTTAGGCCAAATTTGTTGCAGGCAGCCACAATCCTGTTGATGAGTCTCTGCAGACACTCTTCTGTGTGGGATGTTAATGCAATATCGTCAGCAAAGAGGAGTTCCCTGATGAGGACTTTCCGAACTTTGGTCTTCACTCTAAGACGGGCAAGGTTGAACAACCTGCCATCTGATCTTGTGTGGAGGAAAATTCCTTCTTCTGAAGACTTGAACGCATGAGAGGGCAGCAGTGAGAAGAAGATCCCAAACAGTGTAGGTGCGAGAACACAGCCCTGTTTCACGCCACTAAGGATAGGAAAGGATCTGATGAGGCACTGCTATGCTGAATTGTGCCTTTCATTTTGTTGTGGAATGAGGTGATGATACTTAGTAGCTTTGGTGGACATCCGATCTTTTCTAGTAGTCTGAAGAGACCACGTCTGCTGACGAGGTCAAAGGCTTTGGTGAGATCAATGAAAGCAACGTAGAGGGGCATCTGTTGTTCGTGGCACTTCTCCTGTAGCTGGCGAAGGGAGAACAGCATGTCAATGGCGGATCTCTCTGCTCGAAAGCCGCACTGTGCCTCTGGGTATACATGCTCAGCAAGCTTCTGGAGTCTGTTTAAAACGACTTGAGTGAAGACTTTCCCCACTATGCTGAGCAGGGAGATTCCATGGTAGTTGTTGCAGTCACCGCGGTCACCTTGTATAGAGGGTGATGATATTGGCATCGTGCATGTCCTGTGGTACTGCTCCCTCATCCCAGCACAGGCAAAGCAGTTCATGGAGTGCTGAGAGTATAGCAGGTTTAGCACTCTTGATTATTTCAGGGGTAACGCCATCTTTTCCAGGGGCTTTTCCACTGGCTAGAGAATCAATAACATCACTGAGTTCCGATTTTGTTGGCTGTTCCTCCAGCTCATCCATGATTGGCAGAGACTGGGCTGCCTTGAGGGCGGTCTCAGTGAGAACATTTTCCCTGGAGTACAGTTCGAGGTAGTGCTCCACCCAGCTGTCCATTTGCTTGTGTGTTTGATGCGTATCTAGTCAGTAAGTACAATAAATTCACACCATTGCATACTTGTGATTGCAGAGTCTGTTGGCAAGATCCTGTTAGACTGAAGCTTCTGGAGAACCAGGGCATCTTGTTCAGCAACTTCCTGATTTCTGCATTTAACTTTGCATGGTCAGGAATTGACTGTCTGATTTACTCCCTGATAATAGGGTATCAAAACGAATGTTTGACATGTCCATTTGATTTTTCTCTCCCGGTCACCTATTCTCAGATGATAAACAAGTGACTGGCATTTGAAAATTGATCTCTTAGTTGATTTAAAAAAAAATGGAACAATTGTTTTATTTCACAGGATATGGGCATTGCGGTCCACAGCCAGCATTTGTTGCCCATCCCAAATTGCCCTTGAGAAGGTTGTGGTGAGGCGTCTTATTGAACTGCTGCAGTCCATCTGGTCCGGGTACTCCCACAGTGCTGTTGGGGAGGGAGTTCCAGGATTTTGATCTGGCGACAGTAAAGAAATGGCAATCTACTTCCGAGTCAGGATAGTGTGTGGCTTGGAGGGGAATTTGCAGGTGGTAGTGTACCCGTGTCTCTGCTGCCCTTGTCCTTCTAGGTGGTAGAGGTTGCTGATTTGGAAGGTGCTGTCGAAGGAGCCTTGGTGAGTTGCACTGTGCATCAGTGGTGGAGGGAGTGAATGTTTAAGTTGGTGGATGGTATGCCATTCAAGCAGGCTGCTTTGTCCTGGATGGTGTCGAGCTTCTTGAGTGTTGGAGCTGCACTCATCCAGGTAAGTGAGAGTATTCCATCACACTCCTGACTTGTGCTTTGTAGATGGTGACCAGGCTTTGAGGAGTCAGGAGGTGAGTTATTCGCCTCAGAATTCCCAGTCTTTGACTTGCTCTTGTAGCCACAGTATTTATGTGACTGGTCCAGTTAAGTTTTTGGTCAATGGTAGCCCCCAGGATGTTGTTAGTAGCTTAATTATTTGTCCTATATCACAAGTGGGGCTTAACACTTTGGAATGTTTAAGATATCATCTATAACAGAATTCAGTGATGCAATATGGTAGCATAGTGGTAATGTTACTGGACTAGCAATCTAGAAGTCTGAACTAATGCTCTGGAAAGGAGTTCAAATCTCACCACAACAGTTGGGGAAAATTTAAATTCAACTAATTAATAAATCTGGAATAAAATGCTCGTCTCATTAGTTATGATTATGAAACTACTGGATTGTCATAAAAACCAATCTAATGCCCATCAGGGGAGGAAGTCTGCCATCCTTACCTGATCTGGCCTACCTGTAACTCCAGACCCACAGCAACTCATTTGTATCAAACCACTACAGAAAAAGGCACTGTGGGTATACCTACACCACCCAGACTGCAGTGGTTCAGAAGGTGGCTCAGCACCACCATTGTTTCACTTCTGTGCAACACAGTCTTGGTAGACTTTGCCATTTGCATGTTACTTTAATCAAGTGTTTTTGGATGATAAAAGTCCTACTTAAAAATTGGAATTGCTTCAGAGCTGGCATATCGCTCTTAAGTGCTGCTGAAAGAAATATGTACTTTCTAGGATTCTTTCCTTGGCCTGCCAATTTTCAAGTACTTTTAAAGTACTAATGAGTCACAGACATAGAAATTGAGAATACTCCTGTAACAAATTGTTTTCCGAGCATTGACTGAAAGAGTTTGGTACAGTGGAAAAGTAGGCCGAGTCAACAGCTAAATAAATTATGCAAATGAGAGGCCATTATATTCGAGTTTGTATCCTCACTCAAGTTATACGTAAATGTATCATAATGGCACAGCTTCATTTCAAATTTAATAAATTTAAATTCTGACCAGAGTTTTGTATTAAAACTTAGTGCACATAAATATCCATAATTAGGACATGAAAGCCGGAGAAACCAAAATGTAGAGCATTTATTTTACATTAATGATCATGTACATAATAGATCTTCTGCACCAAAGTGTACAAAACTACCACCACCTTTGATCCACCACGATCTTTTCAAGGTCAACACTGAATGGGCAATAAATGCTGCCCTTGCTCGCGATGCTCATTTCTTGAGAATGAATTTTAAAATAGTCCACTTTTGTGATATTTCACTGTATATATATTGTATGCACATTTTTAAGTTCTTATATTTACAATAGTGTCACTTTTTTCCTGTAAAGGTTACAGTACATGCACGGATTGAGTTATGTAACTGGTTGTATCTGCAGACTTCTGTCTGCTATATTTAGATGGACATTAACCTTTTCAAGTTCCATTAAAATAGCAGTCAGGAAACATCGTAACAAACATGTCACCATCCCAGCTGATTATATGCTCTCCCCCACTCCAAACCTGCTGTGGGGGAGAGCATACAATTCACCCTGTGAGTCACAGAAAAGTTTAAATGAGTATTCCACTTAATATGCCGTCATGCTAGGCCCCACCTGCCAATTTTGTCATAAACATTGATTTTAAACTGTTACTGGAGTGAAGAAAGGACTTGTTAAACAGATCAGCCGTGGCTGGAAAAGACATTTGCATATTAACAGACAGAGTGCTTGGAAGGACAAAGGACCATTCCCTGACACATTCAACCCACAGTGGACCTTGATCACCAGGTATTGCATGTAAGAGGAGCATTCCAGAGACTGTTCAGGTGATACAATCCAAGATGTGGTCAGACCAGTTAGTCACATGACTAACCTGCTTGGCAACATGGGTTTTTCTGAGTTGTACAAACAGTTTGACCTTAGAGAGTTAATGGACTCAAGATCTCTCCTGTCGGCTCCCATCTCTTTCTCACAAGCCTCTGAATCCACTGAAGACACATGAACCCCAAGAGAGAAACGTCTCCTACAGCAAACAAGGTTTAAGAGGAATACTGGGCCCCAATGAAAAGCAAGAACTACCTACAATCAAGGAGTCTACAGTGAGCTCGAAGAACCGTAACAAAAACTCATCAGATATGCCTCAAACCTATCCACTTTATTTTTCTTCTGCTCTTTTCTGTCTCTATTTGCATGTGTGTATCGCCAATGCATGCTAGCGTGGGCGTGTCATGTATCCGTAGGCGTCAACCGAATTAGAGTTTAAGTTTAATAAATTGAAACTTTTTTTCTTTAAACCTAAGAAAACTTGTTTGTGCTGGTTTCTTTGTCTTGTAATTGGAAAGCGGTGAACAAGGATTCACCAAGGGGGAGCTAAAAACACAGTGTTTTAAAAATTAAACCCTGTTATGGTAAGACCAGGTGAAGGCTGAAAGGGAACCCTGGACCTCTTTCTCACTTGGTCGTAACAATGCATATATCTTGAGCTGAAGATACCAGCAATCCTCATGTTCCGATTTAGGACTATATCAATGACGCAACAGCACCAAATTAGCCCTTTCAAAATGTCCAGACCCACAAAATTCAAACAGGATAAACAGAGTACAATTCAAACTAAGTTGTCTGAACTTTAAGGGCTGGATTTACAGCAGTCACGGGTTGCAAATAGCCCGTTGATGTACTTTGGACACCCTCGATAAAAGATGTTAAAATCATCTTTTTTCCATTAATCTGTTGTTTATGGCAACAGCATTTTCTTTTAATATTGTGTTCTGGAATGTGAGGATTGTCAACATTGGGTAATGGAACATACTTTCCCATCAACCAGTTACTGGTTAGGTGCCGCATGAATTGGATGCAGAATAAACTCGGCTGCAAAATATGCTATTGTCTAACTTTAGGAAGAGTATCTATGCATCCTTCTGGCTTTTCTGAGTAAGATATTAACATTCTGAACTGTTCTGTGGCATAGATTCCTGGGGAATAGGAAACTGAATTTACACTTAGAAGAGACTTTCATCCTAATGGGCTGGCTGAATTCCAACTAGTCATAAGGCATGTTATTGCAATACATGGATCGGTGCAAAGTTACTGTTCTTATTTGAAGTGTAAACACACAATAAACTCACCAGAAAAACATCAGGGCTTGTCTATACCAGTGTAAGTACATTTTAAATGTGGGCAGAGGTTACAATGTAAAATTGTTGAACTCAGTGTTGAGTTCAGAGGGTTGTAAAGTGCTCAGTTGAAGGATGAAGTGTTGTTCCCCGAGCTTGCGTTGAGCTTCATTGGAACACTTCAGCAGGCCAAGGTTAGAAAGGTCAGAATTGGAGCAAGGTGGAGAATTAAAATGACAGGCAACGGGAAGCTCGGGGTCACGCTTGAGGACTGAACTGAAAAAAGTGTTCACAAAATGGTAACCCTGTCTGCGTTTGGTCTCCCCAGTGTAGAACAGACCACATCATGAGCAGCGAGTACAGTATACTAAATTGAAAGAAGTACAAGTAAATCACTATTTTACCTGGAAGGAGTGTTTGGGGCCTTGAATGGTTGAGGTAAAAGGACAGGTGTTGCATCTCCTACACTTTTATGGAAAAGTGCCTTAGGAAAGGGATGGGTGTGCCACGACAGTCCGTCTGGCGGGTTAGTTTCCCAGCAGCGGGTGTGAAGCAGATTGGCTACACAGAGGCATGCAGCCAATTTTAATAATTGCAGGCCCTAGTAAGGTGATTTTCAAAGGCCAGCGGCAGAGTGGCCCCCTAGCTGCATGGGGAGTCCGCCAGCTTCATGAAGGCAGCCTCCCTGTGGCTGTACAGGAGACCATTGGAGCTGGAGGCTCGATGTCCCAAAGAGGGTGCTCCGGGTAGGAAAGATCACCACCACAGCCCCATTGGGCTGCCTGGCTGCTCTGGTTTTTAATTTTTAACTTATCTATCCACGGCTGCTTATTGATCCTGACCTGTCTCAGCAGTGCCCAACTCTCCCAGTAGAGCTGCTGAGGCTTCAGAGCTGGCGGTTCTCTGGGCCAGTGGCATCTAAATCCTGCTTGCCATCCTTAATTGGACTGCAAGCCTGGAGGTGGCCAATTAGGAAGCTGCCTCCAGGAAAATTGCTGCGCTGGCCCCACAGCCAGCAGCTGCAGGGTCGGGACCCCCATTTGCTCCCAATGTCGGGGTCCCAAAGCCCGTGGTAAAACCCTGCCAGTTAACTCTGTTTCTCTCTCTTTCTCTCTCTCTCTACAGATACTGTCAGACCTGCTGAGTGTTGCTGGCATTTTTGTTTTTATTTCAGATTTCTAGTATCTGCAGTATTTGGCTTTAGTTTGAAGGGTGGAGAAGTGTAGGGAGGGAATTTCAGAGCTTTAGTCTTAGATAGTTCAAGGCACAGTGGGATGAAGGAAATTGGGTTTGCACAAGGCCAGAATGAGAGAATACAGAGTTCTCGGAGAGTTATAGGGCCGGAGGAGGTTACAGAGATAGGAATGGGCGCTATGGAGAGAATTGCACAAAGCATTATTAAAGATCCTGACATCACCATGCAAAGATTTAAATACATTGTTTTATGCCAGTAGCCATTTCTGAGTCTGGCACAGAGGAAATGGGTTGTCAGCTACAAGATGCAGGAAGAATTCCCGTATATGCTTTTACATACATTCTTATGTTCCTAAATTCTATGGTTTATATATGTGAGAGGGAATAAATTCCTCTCTTTTCTCTTAGCGATCCTTGAATTTTGTGTTCTAACATACTATACCATCGCACATTTAATTTTATTTATTCATTCACAGAACGTGGATGTCGCTGGCAAGGCCAGCTTTTATTGCCCATCCCTAATTTCTCTAGAGAAGGTGGCAGCGAGCTGCTGCCTTGAATCACTGCTGTCTGTGTGGTAAAAGTATTCTTACAGGGCTGTTAATTAGGGAGTTGTAGGATTTTGACCCATCAATGATGAAAGGGTGACGATATATTTCAAAGACAGGATGGTGTATGATTTGGAGTTGGTGGTGTTCCTATGTCATGCTGCCCTTGTTCTTTTAGTTGATAGAAGTTGAGGGTTTGGAAGGTGTCGTCGAGGAAGCCTTGGTGAGCTGCTGTAGTGTATCTTGTAGATGGTACACACTGCATTCACATTGCGCTAGTGGTGGAGGGAGTGAGTGTTTAAGCTGATGAATGGGGTGTCTATTATGTGGGCTACTTTGCCCTGGATAGTGTCGAGCTTCTTTAGTGTTGGTGGAGCTGAACTCATCTGGGCAAGTTGAGAGTATTCCATCATACTCCTGACTTGAGTGTTGTAGATTGTGGAAAGGGTTTGAGGAGTCAGGAGGTAAGTCAGTCACCGCACAATAGCCAGCCTCTGGCCTGATCTTGTAGCCACAGTATTTATGTGCTGGTCCAGTTAAGTTTGTGATCAATGGTGACCGCCAGGATATTGATGGTGAGGGATTCGATGATGGTAAAGCCATCGAATGTCATAGGGATTTGTTTAAACTATCTTTTGTTGGTGGTGGCTGTTGCCTGACACTTGTGTGCCACGAATGTTACTTGCCACTTATCAGCCCATGCCTGAATGTTGTCCGGGGTTAGCTGCATGTGGGCTTGCACTGCTTCATTATCTGAGGAATTACAAATGTAATCAAACATTGTGCAATCATCAGCAAACATCCTCACTTCTGATATGATGGAGGCAAGGCCATTGATGAAGCAGCTGAAGGTGGTTAGGCCTAGGACACAGCTCCGAGGAATTCCAGCTGTTATGTCCTGGGTCTGAGATTATTGGCCTCAAACAACCATAACCATCTTCCTTTGTGCTAGTTATGACTCCAGCCAGTAGAGACCTTTTCTCCTGAACCCCATTGACTATAATTTTACTAGGTCTCCTTGATGTCACACTCTGTCAAATGCTGCTTTGATGTCAAGGTCAGTCATTCTCACTCCGACTTTGGAATTCAGCTTTTGTGTCAGTGTTTGCAGCAAGGCTGCAATATGCTTGAGGCTGAGTGGTCCTGGTGGAACCCAGACTGAGCATCAGTGAGCAGGTTAATGGCAAGTAAGTCTTGCTTGATATCAGTGTCACTAACACCTTCCAATACTTTGCTTATGACAGAGTAGGTTGATGTGGTAATTGGCCAGATTGAATTTGTCCTGCTTTGTGTTGAAAGAGCATACCTGGACAATATTCCACTTTGTCTAGTGTTTTAGCTGAACTGGAACAGCTTGCCTCGAGGTATGACTAGCTCAAATCCCACCATAGCAGTTGGGGAATTTAAATGTTCCTATGTTCCTATATTCAGGGATATGGGGCAAAAGTGGGCATATGGAGTTAGGTCGCAGATCAGCCATGATCTCATTGAATAGAGGAACAGACTCAAGGGGCTAAGTGGCCTAATCCTGTTCCTATGTAATCAGCAAGAAGCTTCCTTGGCCCTGTTCAATCTGATGCCATGAGACTTCATGGGGTCTGGAGACAATATGCTGTCCTTGTTCAATATATCATTTGTAATAGAATAGATTGATTTGTAGGAGTCCCGTGATGCTAAGGTCAGAAGTTGGGCCTTGCACTGTAATAACACCAACACATATGTATCCTGAGCACTAATGTGCACATTGATTATTGCACCATTTTCTCCAGAGAAGTCTAGGAGTGTATGAATAGAAGAGGCTGGGCCACCCATCTCACTGTATTAGCTTATATATCGATGCTTCATTACTAGTGCTCTAGCATTGAGCTAGCAAGAACAGTAAATAATTCATGGACAAGATGCCCTCGTATTGGGAGGCAATATAACTGTTTGTTTATTTGTTATATTGGATGATAAAGATAAGCCTTTTAATACTGCGCCTATTGTTAAGTAATTTTTAGGTGAATTTATTTGAAGCAAAAATTACCCATAAATTAAAGATTGCCAAAGGAGAACAAAAAGGCAATCATAAAAAGGTATATATGTTCACACATAAAAATGTAAGAGCAACAATCAAAACGTTTTCTTTGATTATTGTCTATGATTGGGGGAGAAAATTTCATTCTATTTTTAACAGCTTCTCTTACCTAGAGTCACACAAAAAGCTCAGAAAGAGTCCAAAGTCTAACTCTGGCTTTGTTGTTTCTCCTAATGAATATTGCCAACAGATGACTGATTACTTGCTGGTAGATTTGAACCCTTTTCTGGTGTAGAGTAACCATCTGCTGGTTCTACGGCAACATGATTGTTGCTGCACCAGCAAATGCTTGTGACATTATACAATGGCTTAAATTTGGCAAATCAGCTGCTCGTCTGTTAGAATAAACAGTTGATTGGTTCGGAATCCGGAGTTGTCATCAGCAGCTGGCTCATTTGTCACCGGAAATATCCTTAAATTTGGTGGTTTTGAAAGACAGCAATTCTCTGCCATTCTCAAGACCAGGTTTGAGGATGTAGGTCAATTATTCTGCCAGCTATGGGGATGGGGAAGACAGAATGCAATGTTTTCTGGTAATACTGTTGGTGAGGATATGTGTTTGTGCTGTTAGCTCTGTCACTAGATGGTGAGAGGTGTCTGTCTTAACCTACTAATACTGAGGCTTCAAATTTATGTGAGATGCAAATCTGCAGCTGCCACAAGTAGAATCACATTAACAAACGTTCGTGAGAAAACAAATGTTACTCTGCTGCAAAGCAAAAACATATCTCACGTACACATAGACAGTTGGATGTGCCCAGAGCTGGAGTATATACTAAGTATTAATCAGTCAAGACATGTTTCAATTGACAAGTAATACATAGGGCTGGGTGGATAATTAAGCATTCCTCAGCAGTAACAGATTACAAATTGGCAATGACGTTTTTGGATATTTTTGGAGTGTCTAGCAAGAATACTTAGACTGCATTTATTATATCCTACCGTTTTGAAAATCCATATGACAGTTTAAAAATTAAGTAAAAATTGTTCTATGAAATGAATAGAAAATACTAGGTAGATTAGCATGATTACACAAAAATCATCTCACTTAGCAGTTAACTCATCTCTGAACTCCAAGATGAGTTTATAGATGTCAGCTCTCTCAATCAATCATATATAGATATATATAAATGTTATTTTTAATCATTAGTATCACTCTGCAGTCACGTCCTCCTTTCACACACCAACCTTCTGTATTCGCCACAACTGCACTTTCAAAATCCCAACTGTCGAGCCTTTGGCCCTCCGTTCACCATATTTCTGCAGATACTGTTTTGCTCAACCTCACCTCCACCTTTGACGCCCTAGTCCCCAATAAAACCATTACTCTCTCTCACCCTGGCCATTTCTCTGGCATAGCCCTCATTTTCGCTCCCTGAAGTCCACAGGCACAGACTTGAAAGGATATGACGATAACTGGTTTAGCTATTCATTGACAGAACTGGCTGGATGGCATAAAGCACTATCAGGTCCTGCTGTCGTCTGCCAGGATCAACTTGGAATGCAAAGATAACCCCTGGCTTCTTTTCTTCACTGCAAATCATCATCATAAACTGCTCTTCCCTGCCTCCTCACCTCCAACAATAAGTGCGAAGAGCTCATGAACTTCTTTGTAACTAAGATCAAGACCATCTGATCAGCTGCCTCTGCCACTTGCCTCCCTTCCACGAGCCCACTGGACCAAATTTCCATTAAAGGATGCCCCTGCCCTGAACTCTCATCTTTCTCTAGCTTTTTTCCTCTCTCCCTTTGTGCCCTCTGCGAGCTCATCTTATGCATGAGACGCACCTCCTGCTCCCTTGACCCTATTCCCAGTAAAATGCCGACCACCCAACTCCCCTTCCTAGTCCTCATGCAACTGATATTGTTAATGGTTCTCTCCCTTCAGGTGCTGTCTCTCTCTCCTTTTAAATATGCTGTCATCACCCCTCTCCTCAAAAGACCAACCCTTGACCCTACTGCCTTTGAAAACGACTGCCCCATCTCCAATCTCTCTTTCCTCTCCAGAGTCCTTGAACATGTACAAGGACGAGGGAATACAGATTTAAAGTTTTGGGCAAGAGATGCAGGGGGAATGCAAGAAATAATTTTTTTACGCAGAGAGTGGTAATGATCTGGAACTCGCTGCCCACGAGGCTGGTGGAGGCAGAGACAATCAATGATTTCAAAAGGAAATTGGATGAGCACTTGAAAGAAATAAACTTGCAGTGCTACCAAGATTGAGCAGGGAAATGGGACTGACTGGATTGCTCCGCAGAGAGCTGGCATGGACTTGATGGGCCAAATGGCCTCTTTTTACGCCATAAATGACTGTATGACTCTATGTAGGCTGACACTTCCTGTACAGTACGGAAGGATTTCGACATTGTGTGTTGTGCCATCTATCAAATGAGATATTAAACCTTCAGTCTATAACACTATTTGCGGGAGAGCAGGCTAGTTCTTTTTGTGCACTGACCAACATTTAAACATTCACCAACACCACTAAAACGGATTAATAAATCATTGTGCTGTGCAAATTGTCCACTGAATTTGGCTACTTGACAACAGTGACTATGCTTCAAGCACCTTGGGATGTTCTGAGGATGTGAACAAATATTTGAAATATGTATTCTAGCCTGCCAAGCATGCAAGAAAAATACATTCCCAAAATCAACAAGCTCAGGCTAAACAAAAGTGATCCTAAATGGATTAACAAGCAAATTAAAAGTGAGATAAAGAGGCACAATGAGGCTTGTAGAAATCCTGGAGTGAGAACGGAGAAGGGCTAATGCGGACGAATACAAAAATTTTCAAAAAAAAATTTAAAAGATGTTCAGAGGGAAAGAGAGACCTGACAATAATTAAAACAACTAAGGTTGAGCATAACAATAAAACAATGCTTTCAGTAGCACAACAACAAGAGGGCTGCCAGGGAAGAGGTGAAAACCATAATAGATGCAAAAGATTGAAACGGAGGATGAGCACTGAAAAGAAAATATTCAGAATGACGACTTCTTCCAATTCAGATGGGAAGGCATGAGAAAGATGTCCTATGCAAACAAAATATTGCAAGTTAACCTGCCCCCAAAGAGCGGGTTGGTGGCGGGTGGTGGTGTAAAATGGAGTGAGAAGCTTGGGGCGCCTTCGCCGCAATTTTATGCGGGGCAGTGGCGGTGAAAACTGGCCTGCCCCTCCCAGGCCAATCAAGGCCCTTAAGTGGCCAGTTAACGGTCGCTTAAGGGCCTCCGCCCACCGCCACGGGGATTTTACCCTTAGCCAGTCGGGCGGCCCAGGCCTGAGAAAAGTCGCCTGACAAAAGCAGGCGGCATTTTGGCGGCCTGTGGGGGGTCCTCATGATCAGGCACCCGACGGCGGGCCACCCCCGATGCCCCAACCACTCCCAACACATCCCCCTGGTCCCCCCCCAATCGATCTTGCCTGGCTGGGGCCTGACCAATCGCCCTTGCGAGGCCCCAAAAACTTACCTTTTCCCGGGGCCATTCTTCCTCTTGTTCTCTAATCTAAGTTGCAGTCCCAACAGTGGCCACTGCTCCTGCTGGCCTGCTGATTGGCCAGCAGCTCCATTTGTCGGGATTTGGGGAACTGCAAAGTGCGGTCCAGATCCCTAGGCCAGGCCAGGCGGAGGCGGGTTTGGCACCGACTTTTCAGTGGAGGCTTCCGTCTGCCTAGGGTAAAATTCAGCCTAATGACTTTGTTATAATTGAGGTTGAAATTCAAGTCGGTCTAAATAGAATCAAAAGAAATAAATCTCCACAGTGGTGAGAGAGACCATGGAGGAGATTTGTAAGACACCAATCAGTCTGAGTAAGTCACTGCCCTCGTAGATTGGAAACAGGCTAATATAGAATTATACAGCACAGAAGAGGGCCATTTGACCCACCATGCCTTTGCCTGCTCTTTAAAAGAGCTATCCAAGAAATCCCACTCCCCTGCTTTTCCCTGTAGCCCTGCAAATTTTTCCTTTTTAAGTATATATCCACTTCCTTTTGAAAGTTATTATTGAATCTACTTCCACTACCTTTGCAGGCAGCGCATTCCAGATTTCACCTCTCTGTGGGAAAAGAATCTCCTTATCTCCCCCTGAAATTTTTGCCAATTACCTTAGATCAGTGTTGTCTGGTTACTGACCCTCCTGCGAGTGGAAACAGTTACTCCATATTTACACTATTGAAACCTCTCATAATTTAAAAACCTCTGCTAAATCTCCCTTTAATCTTTGCTCTAAGGAGAATAATCCTTAGAATAATCCATATTTATGGACTCAGTTTGGAGTAGGGACCGAAGATTATGTCTTCAGTCTTCCCAATCATTAATCATCCAGTTGACTGAACAGGCCTATTCTCAACCTGCCGATCTTTGGGCAGATGGGGCAGGGTAGTGGGATCTGGAGTGCACGATTTGCTTCTTTTCTTTCCTTCACTGCCACCACTCTGCCTCATCATTAAGGCGTTTGGACTGAAAGCATGATGCAGCTTGATGGAAAAGTTGTCACCATTTTGGACGATTGGTAGCAAACACCTCCCAGTCATCAATGTCAATGCTGCCACACTTCAAATAGAGTTTCAGAGTGTCTTTGAAACATTTTCTTTGTCCTCCCCTGGAACTCTGGCCATTTGAGAGTTGAAATAACAGGACCTGGTGTGGGAGACAATTTTCAGCCATCCGAACACAGTGTCCAGTCTATTGAAATTGGTTTTACAGGAGTTTCACCTGAATGCTTATGGAGCTGGATTCAAGAAGGACACTAGCATTTGTTCAACGGTCATCCCATTGAATCCAGAGGACGTAGCGGAGGCATTGCTGATGAAATTTCTCTCGTGCTCTTATGTGTTGCAGTCCAGGTCTCACTGCAGTACAGGAGTATGGTGACAACAACTGCTGTGTACACTCGGACTTTTGTTGACTTTGTGGATGTCTTTGTTGTCAATAACTTGCTGCCATAGTTTGTAGAAGGCTGAGCTGGCGCAGCGGATCCGGTGTTGGATCTTCTCATCAATGGTGGCTTTTTGGGAAAGGTGGCTGCCAAGGTATGGGAAGTGCTCAACATATTCCAAAGTCTCTCCTTCAACATATATGGGAGATGGAATATTTGGCTGACCAGGTGTGGGTTGATATATGAATTTTGTTTTGGCAACATTCAAGGACAGACCAAGTCTCTTGTATGCAGAATTGAAGAGATTGAGAGCAGCTTGCAAATCTGGTGCACAGTGGGCAACGACACCACAGTTATCTGCAAATTGTAGATCATGTATGTCTGTGGTAGATGATTTAATTTTGGCATAGAGGCAACTGAGGTTAAAGAGTTTTCCATCTAGGTGGTATTTAATACTCACACCAGAGGGCAGCTGATCTTTCATGAGGTGAATAGCCATTGTCAGGTAGGTTGTGAATAGTATGGGAGCTATCACACAGCATTGCTTGATCCCGGTCTGGATTATGAAGGTGTCTTTTTCAGATCTCCCAAACAAGATAATTGCAGTCTTATCATCCTGGAGCAATTGCAGGATTGTGATGAAGTTTCTTGGACATCCAGATCTTTGGAGCACAATCCACAGAGCCTTGCGATTAACTGAGTCAAATGCTTTAGTCAGGTTGATGAATGTAATGAAGAGTTCCTGGTGTTGTTTTCGAAATTTTTCTTGGATTTGTCGGGCAACAAAGACCATATCGGAGGTTGATCTGGAAGGTCTAAAGCCACACTGTGCCTCTGGGAGGATTTCCTCAGCCACAGAAAGTAGGCGATTCAGGAGAACGTGTGCCAGGATTTTCCCTGCTATGGACAAGAAGGAAATACTTCGCTAGTTTCCACAGCATGATTTATCTTTCTTCTTGAAGATAATTACAATTGTCGCATTCCTGAAGTCTGGGGTTGGGGGGCAGGGGGAAATGTTTTTTATCCTCTTAAATCTGTAGGATAAGTGCATGGAGTCTTGATGTGAGCAAAAGGCCACTGGCTTTGAAGACCTCAGCTGGAGTACAATTGGGGCTGCAGGCTTTGTTGTTTTTCATCTGTTTGATTGTTTGTTGCAGCTTTCCCATCAATGGTGGTTCACCTGTAGATTCTACCACAGGGTACCGGGGGATAGCCTAGAGAGTACCAGCTGCCACTGTGCATTCATGATTGAGGAGTTGTTGAAAATGTTCTGTCCAGAGTTGACGGATGGCATTGTCATCCTTAAGAAGAGATACCATCCTGTGAGTGAAGGGAATTTTGTCTATTTGACCTTGGTTTATAGATGACGTTGGTGGCTTCAAAAAGGCTTTGCATGTGATGATGGTCAGCATATTGTTGGATCTCTCGGGCTTTCTCTTCCCACCACTTGTCTTTTCTCTTCCGGATTTGTCTTTGGGTGTCAACCTTGAGCTGTTAGAATGCTGCCTTCTTGACTTACAACCATGGGTTGTTGTGCCAGGCAATGAAGGCTGCTCATTTTTGTTCCAAGAGGTCACATATTTCAGTGTTGTTTTCGGCTTATCAGTCCTGGTGACGGCGATGCTCAAACCCAGTGGTCTGAACAGTACAGGTGTAGTACAGCTGACTTCATTTGTTCCCACAGTTCTGAAATTGAGTTGGATGCATGAAGATTTTCCAGATTGGTTGTAAGATGTACTTGGAATTCCTCTCTTTGGTCGGGCTGCTTTAGGGCTGAGACATTGATCTTCTTCCTCTTGGACTTTTGGGTCTTGCGATGTCTTGGTGCAAGGTGGATGTTCATCACCGATCGAACAAGTCGATGATCTGTCCAGCAGACATCAGTTCCCCACATGGATCGAGTGATACAGACATCATTTAGATCTTTGACTCGAACAATAATATAATCCAGGAAGTGCCAGTGCTTTGATCTAGCCTGACTCTATGTGGTTTTGTATTTGTCCTTCAGGTGGAAGAGGGTGTTTGTTATAATGAGGCCATGCTGAGCACACTTTGTCAGCAGGAAGACAACATTTGCATTAGCTTTTCCCACCCCATTTTTCCCAGTGGTTCCTCTTCAGACATCAAAGTCACGGCCAGCCCTGACATTAAAGTCCCCCAGAAGGATGATCTTTTCTTCTTTTAGGATGGCAGTGAGGACTTCATCAAGGTCAGAATAGAACTTTTCCTTAACATCTTCACGGGAGTCAAGGGTCAGGGCGTAAGCGCTGATGACAGTGGCATATTGATTACTGCTGAGCTGTAGGTGAAGTGTCATGAGTCTTTCATTTATGCAGTCCGGGAGTTCTGGCAGTGCGTCCAAGATCCTATTCTGGATGGCAAACCCAACTCTGTGGACACGAGGGTTGCTGTCAGTCTTTCCTTTCCAGTAGAAGGTGTATTCTCCTGCTTGTTCCTTCAGCTGTCCCTCCCCAGGAAGGCAGGTCTCGCTGAGGGTGGCGACAAAGATGACCACAAAGATGTTGATCCCGCAGGGTGTGGTTCCCCAGCCCGGAGAAAGTGGGACAGCCTATTTTTAGGGTGCCTTTTCTAGCCCACTCCCCATTGGGATGAGCAGAGGGGATCCTGAAGAGGACTGCTCACTCGCAGATGCTTCTGCCCAAAGACACCTCTGACCCAACACAGGTGTCCTACGACCTTCATGCATCTGTTGCCTGTGTGCAGATTCTTGACTAGGGGCTCCCAGGTTCACAGTGCTGTCCCCGTCACCAATTCTCCATCACCACAGGACTTGTCAAATGGACATTGGTAGAAGCCTGCACGTGACTTTGTTTAATTTGGGGACCTTCGGGTGCCATCATTGTCCACATGATCTTGACGGATTGGTGGTCAGATGTCAGTGATGTGTCAAACCACGATGACCGGGATCACCTTGCCACTGCAGCTTTTTTCCGCTTTTGTAGCCTGTGAGGCACACAGTTTTTCTTAGCCTCTTCCGCCGTTGAGGACTTTTTGGATGGTACTTTGTCTGGCACCACCCCCTGACCTCGCCACCATGGGTGGCCCTACCAGGAGCAAGGAGCTCCTGACAGCATCGCTCAAGGGATTGTCAGACCGTACAAGCCTCTCCACCATGTTAAGATGGTGGTCCATGGAGGACACAAATGTCATAGTGGCGGTGAAATAGCCAAAGGTTAAGCGTAAAGAGATCCAGGAATCAGTGCCAATCAGCAGTTAACATGGCCAAAATGATAGAATGTAGTTAAGTGGAAGGAGTGGCCAAATGTCATTTCTAGAGATATTCAAGTGCTGGAGGCAGTGCAGAGAACAGCCATGAAGATGTTCACTAGGCCATGGATTTCATCAGAGACACTCCTCTTGGGCTGCTACAACTTTGTCAGAAGTGAGACAGAATGGGGTTTCCCTGAACTATGGGACAAGTTATGGTAGATGAGTGGGAGAAGCCCTGAGGAAATTCTCGGTTCTAGTATCACAAGTCTGAGTTATGAGAAAAGATTTAAGAAACTCAGGCTTTTCAGCCTAGAAGGGAAACACCTGATCTTATAGATCTATATAAGCTTATTAAGGGTAGAGAAAAAAATTGATCTGGAATATTACTTCAGGAGTAGAACTAGGGAACATAGCTTCAAGCTAATCAAACATAATTGTAGGACTCATCGGGAAATTCTTCTTAACTTGAAGTGATCATGTGGAATAAACTTTCAGATAGAGTCGTGGAAGCAAAAACTCTGGAATAGTTGAAGAAGTGATTGGATTCTACATAAGGGGAAATGTTAAGAGGTCTATGGAACTATAGATAGGCTGAATAAACTTACTCATCCTTAGTTATCTTATGAGCTTAGAAAACTGTGGCACATTAGACTAAAAGCTTAACATACTGAAAATGATATACATGCAGTTTGACTGGAGTGCTTTAGTAAAATTTAGTTAATCTGAATGACATCACTGAAGGAACAGCATTAACTTCTTGTGTTCTGAGCAGGGAACAATTAATTAGAACAAAAATAGTCTGCTCAACAAAAAATCCATTAGTACATTCTGTCAATATAAACTTGATTATTTGCTGTCTTAACTTTTGGTTTCTTTGTGTTTTCTCTGGTGTTGACTCAGCAGCTCTGTGTACTTGATAAGTTGCTCCTAGTTTATCCAGTGCAAAGGAAACATTTTTGTTAAATTTAACAATGCTAGTTACTACATTCGTAATATACACTAGCTTTGGAATTTTCTGGTAAACAACTGCAGATTATTTCTCTAATCCTACATTAATGTTCTTCATTAATCCTCTGCTACAAATGTCATTGTGCACTAAACATATGAAATAAACTGACAGATGTCTGCATCACGTGGCTACGAACAAAACATGGAAGAAAACTCTACATAAAAATACATGTAATATAACCAGTAGTGGGTACATGGAATCAATTACAAGTCTTCAGTATATGATATGTGGAGTTTGACTTACATTGTCCTCTGCAGCTATTAAACACATTTGTTCAATGCCCATCCCAGGTATCCACTGTATCATGCATACAAATACAATACAAAAATATTTGCAAAAGCAAAATACTGCGGATGCTGGAAATCTGAAATAAAAACAAGAAATGCTGGAACCACTCAGCAGGTCTGGCAGCATCTGTGGAAAGAGAAGCAGAGTTAACGTTTCGGGTCAGTGACCCTCCTTCGGGGGGTCATTTAAGCAAATTGAACTATAATTTATCTTTTATGTACAAATGGTAGAATCAACATTTGAACTGCAGAAATTTTTATACTACAGAAATATTTAGAAATTGTTAGAAGCATGACCATTTCTAATTTTTAAAAATCTTGGCCCGGAATTTCCTCCAGCAGGTTCTACAATGGACAGGCGACCTACTCTGCCAGATTATCACCTCAGCACTGGAGTTGAAGATAACCCCCGTGAACTCTGAATCAAAATAACTTGTATAGCACCTTTAATATAGAAGAAATATTCTCAGGAGCTTTATCGAGGGGGAAAGGAAAGTAAATCAAATAAATAAAGGCGATAAATCAAGTCATTACACCCATCTGCTATTTTCAAAAGTGTGGAACAACTTACAGAATGCATTATCATGATAAACTTAATTATTAATGAACAATGGCTCCAACACAAGGCTGCTGCCTTGTTAAAATTATTAACAGACCTCGCATGGCAATGTTCATGATAAATTGTATATGTTATTTTATAAAGATCATGCAATTAATAGTGATTTTCTATTGCTTAGTGAACCTACTAAGTCTTATTAAATAAACATTAGGTAAGGTCAGAGTTTAATTGCTTTTTAGGCTTTATATAGAAATCCTGGTTTTCACTTTTTTAAATGTGGTTGGTAAAGTCAGTCAAGGGTGACAGACAATCTGGCTCCTGTGTCATTTAATGTAGTTGCAGTTGCTTGGGGACTTTGTACAATCTAAATGAATTTTTTTGGCTTTTTTTGTACATTGTCTTTGTACATTGCTTATGCATCATACAGTGGGTCAGTTATTACCACTTAAGTCAGGTCATCAATCCTATTTACCTTGTCTTTGACTGATGGTGTTATCATGGCACAGTCATGACTCACAACATAGAAACCAGTTAACTAAAATCAAAATGCTGTCGACCCTGGAAATCTGAAAGAAAAACAAAGGGCTAGAAACTCTCACCCGGTCTGGCAGCATCTGTGGAGTGAGAAACAAAGTTAACATTTCAGGTCGCTGACCTTCGATCAGAACTGAATATAGAAACCATTTTTGTTGCACAGGCGTTATGCCAATTTTCCATTGTAACTTCAGCAGAAGATACACAAAGCCCCTGAGGAACACTTTGTCTCTGGGGTTTCCGCACATCTTTCACAAAAGTTACAGCAGATGATTGGGAGGACTCCTGCGTAAATTAAATCCCATAATATTTAAAAGACCAGAAAAAACTATGGAAAACTGCTTTAATTTTGCATGTACGTTTACAGAACCAGAGTCATTTGCCACAATGGGAAGGATTTTCCTGGTCATGTGGTGGTGAGCTTGGAGGCGGGGAGCTGGGAAAATAGCGGGGAGCTGCATTGGCAGAGCTCCCCTATGTGGTTCTGCCATCCAGGAAGTCTCTTAGCAGCAGGACCAGGTGTGGGACCGGGCAGCCAATTGAAACATTTAAGGAGCCTGTTCGAGTCAATTCTTTGGGCTTGCCGACATTTTGCCGGCAGCCGAGCATCACACCTCCCCCCACCCCACCACAGTATGGATGAGGGTTTCAGCAGCATCAACATTTGAGATCAAGGGCATGAATTTCAGCAGTGGTTCCCCCACTCATCTGCTCTACCAGCTTTTACAGATCTTTTTCCCATGTTTCCCTGGCTCTTCAGTTGAAGTTTTTTTTATACTTTCACAGAATGTGGGCATTGCTGTCCAGGCCTGAAATTATTGCCCATCCCTAACTGCCCTTGAGAATGTGGTGGTGAGCTGCCTTCTTGAACCACTGCAGTCCATGTGGTGTAAGTGCTGTTGGGAAGGGGGTTCCAGGATTTTGACCCAGTGAAGGAACGGCAAGGTAGTTCCAAGTCAGGATGCTGTGTGGCTTGGAGGGGAACTTGTTGGTGGTGGTGTTCCCATGCATCTGCTGCCCTTGTCCTTCTAGATGGTAGAGGTCGTGGATTTGGAAGTTGCTGTCGAATGAGGCTTGGTAAGTTGTTGCAAAGCATCTTGTGTATGGTACACACTGCTGTCACTGTGCATCGGTGGTGGAGGAAGTGAATGTTGAAGGTGGTGGATGAGATGCAAATCAAGCAGGCTGCTTCTTGAGTGTTGTTGGAGCTGCACCCATCCAGGCAAGTGGAGAGTATTCCATCACATTCCTGACTTGTGCTTTGTCGATGGTGGTGAGGCTTTGAGGAGTCAGGATGTGAGTTACTCGCTGCAGAATTCTTAGCCTCTGACCTGCTTTTGTAGCCACAGTACTTATATGGCTGGTCCAGTTCAGTTTCTGGTCAATGTTATCCCCAGGATGTTGATAATAGGGCATTCAACGATGGTAATACCATTGAATGTCAAGGGGGGTTGGTTGGAATCTCCCTTGTTGGAGATGGTCATTGCCTGGCACTTACGTGGTACGGATGTAACTTGCCATTTAGCAGCCCAAGCCTGAATGTTGTCCAGGTCTTGTTACACTAGACGGGTTAGTGAATCCACATGGAAATGAACCGACAAGCTATTTAAAATAATTAAAGGAATGAACAGGGATTGATAGTGTTCCATGTGGTGCATAAAATGACAACTGCTGAAAGCCTTCATTTACATATCATGTATCGTGACATCAGAGGTCACGTGTATGGCAAGCCATAGTGCACAGAAGTATTGATCCAAACAGCCCCCTTTTCACTTAAAAAAAAAGTCTGTTCTCGCTTGTCCTTTCAAATTTGTCTGTCCCAACACACGTGTTTCACACACAATTTTTAAAGCATTCAGGTCGTTTTATGCAAGTTGATGTTGTCTGTTTGTCTGGTGCTGGTTCCTTGGGTGATGTTGCTGGTGTTCCTTCTCTAGGGATTGTTGCTGCTGTGGTGAGTGTTGCTGCTGTGGTGATTGTTGCTGCCCATCTGTTGTGCTGTTTGTGGTTGACCTCTGGGACTGATGGTCCTTTACTTTCTTGTTCAGTTGGTGAACTCAGATCTGTCTCATCAGCTGTTTGCTATGAAGGAGCAGCTTCTCCAGTTGAGTGTAGATGTCTGCGGTTGCAATGATAGATCTCGTCGTTCACCTTTATGGTTGAACAAGCTATGATTGAGGTGACAACTTCTTCATTCATGTCACAAGTTGCCAAGTGGTCTCATGTTTCTTGAGTGCGTCAAACGTTTGCACTCTGACTCTCCGCTCTGGCAACGATTTGGCAGTTTTATCAAAGTGACATTTGATTTTCTGTCGTTTCAGTATGATCTTGCCCCTCACATCTGTTACTACTTCTGGCTTGAGTAGTTTCTTAGCTGTTGGAAGAGTTATCTGGGTGTGGTGTGACATTAGCGGCTGACTGGACTACTTTCCATGCCTTCAGTAGGTGTGTTTCTCCACTCGAAGATTGCTTTGTACACATTTGTGCCGGATCTAGGAGAATACTTTATGATCCTTTGGCAATTTTCGCCGTGACCTCAGCATTTCCATTTGACTGGGGATAGTGTGGCGATAATGTGTAGTGCTGAATATCCCAATCGTTCATGAAGCATCTGAATTCTTCACCCGTGAACTAAGGGCCATTGTGCTCAGCACAGTGTCAGGAATGCCATGATGACTGAACTGTGCTTTCAGGCATTCTACAATCTCACTGGTAGTTGTTGACATCAGTTGGCTTAACTCCCAGTAATCCAAATAATAGTCGACTGTGACGAGATAATCAGTTCCAGTGAGAGTGAAGAGGTCTACTCCAAGCTTCATCCATGGTCTGTCTGGGATATAATGAGTCCTGAGAACTCTTTAGCTTGCTCAGCTTGATATTCATTGCAAGCACCACACCAGCTGATTTGGCCCTTAATTTCATGGCTCATGTTTGGCCAGTAGAGCACTTCTCTTGCCTTCCTCAGACTAGACTCGATTCCTTGATGGCTTGCATGAAGCCACAATGATTTACCCAGCTGTTGATGTCCTGTGCAAAGTTGTAGACAGGAGCTGTTTTAAACTCTGATGTTTTGCATATCTGCTGACTGTCTTACAGCCATCAAAATCCTCTCAAATCCCAGCTGCTCTCTTCTGATACCATGTTTCTTATGCTGTATAAAATGGCTACTGCCAAAAGCCTTTATTTATATAACATGATATCAGAGGTCAAATATTTATGGCATGCCAAAGTATACCAAAGTATTTATCCATACAGATGGTGGGGGAGTGAGAACTTCCCTCCAGCAGGAGATTCCAGAACAGAAGGGGTAATCTTAAAAATTAAGCTAAGGTTATTAAAAATGAATGCAGGAAATCTTTTCACGCATATGGGTGGAGAGAATATGAAACACACTACCTCAGAAGACCATAGTTGCAACATTAATTGAAGTCTTTAAAAGGAAGCTAGATACTTACTTAGGAAATCGGGATATTGAGAGATATGATGAAAAAGGCAGGGAATTGGGATTAAAAAGATATAGCTTCCACAGCTAACAAAACTGTGGAGCAGGACCATTAGGACCACTGATGCAAGTAAAGGCTTTCACATACAGAAATATTCAAAACAACAAGTTCACCCAAGAAGCAGCCACCTGTGTATTACATGCAGTTGGGTTGGTCCTGTAAGTGACTGAAAGAGACAGATTGTACACCTGATTGGGCACCCTTTGCCCCATGGAGAGCTCCCCTTGCAGCATGGGCTGCCCCCCCTGCCCTGCTCTCTGACTCCAACCCCCCTTGACGAGGCTCAGCCGATTGTCTCCAGCAAAGCCCAACCCCCTCTTAACTTTTTGAAGGTCAACGTCCATTGTTCCTCTTCTTGCTGGGTGCAGTCCCAGTAGTGGCCATTGCTCCTGGCTGGCAGCTCGGAGATGGGACTTCCTGCCTCAGAGGGGCAGATGTCCTGACTTCTTCCAATTAAGGGCCTGGGCCACAAAATTTGCAGCAGGCCCGGAGGAGGCAGGCTCACCCCTGATTTTTCAGCTGGTGGGCGAGGTCACTGCCGCAATGTTAAATTCCAGGCCCAGTTTCGCTGTCGAAGCTCTCCCCACTTGCACTCGCCTCGTTGACCCTGGTAAGATGCAGAGAGTTCGGGGAACCTGTGCGCTTGGGTGTTAAAGCCAGAATGCAGGGTTAAATTCAAAGTATGCCTGTTTGCATATTTTAATTACTTTCCTGACATCTGCATGGGTGTTCCCTGCTCACCTGCAAACCTGTCTGGGTCACACCCAGAAGTGGTGGAAAAATGCCGAGTTCCCAACCCGATGCCACTTTCTGGGGATTTAACCCTTCACCACACCTGAGCCCGCCTCCCCTTGGCAGTTAAATTCTGCCCATTATATTTCAAGTTGCCCTTAAGGGAACTTTTGTTGGCTTTCTCCAAATGGGCTAATTGAAAGTTAAAGATCTCTCACCAACCTATGCTTCCAAGATCATTGCATAATATTGGAACTCTAGGCAGGTATTGCAGAAACATTTTATTTTTTGAATCATGTAGAAAAATTACAGCATTTTTTTCCTACTTGCTCACCTTTAGTATGCCTTACTGGTAGACATGACAGAATCAACTTCAACTCATCCTGCTTGGGAAATTGATGAGATTGGGTGCAAAGCTGAATTTACACTCTGCTCGATTTTGCTCTCCATTGAAGTCAATAAGAATGTGATATTGGCCCATTGTAAAACTGACATTCCAACTGATTCCATGGGTTTCCTGCCTGTGAGTTTGGTTAAAATTACTCAAGCTGTAAAAGTTTTCAGTTCCAACAAACAACACTGAACATGTTCCTCTTCTCTTTTAAGACTATAATACACATACAAGAAAATAACATCAAAATGCTGTTTAAAAAATTTCTAAGACAGCTTATCAACTTTAAACAGAAACATTACAGCTTCATTTATTGCCTAAGGTAAAAAATACAGACCAGGTATTGATCCTTATCATTTCAACAGAAGCTTATTTGATCAGTCTGTCTGTGTTCTCTGACTGCTTAGTGCCCTATGTGCATTCTGAAAATTATAACCTGTTATCAATCTACAGCTTAACATACATAACATATTTCACCACAAATGTAGGGGAGAACTTTATGCTGTCCCCTGCGGCGAGTTGGAAAGTGGGGAGAGCATAAAATCGAGTGGTATGGTGGCGGGGTGAGGGAGTTCCCGCCACCATCCTGCCTCCACCAAAATTTAGTCTGGGGCTGGAAAGCCTGTGAATGGCTTTCCAGTCCCGCCGCTAATTGAGGCCCTTAACTGGGCAATTACTCACCAATTAAGGGCCTCTTCCCGCCACAGTTGCAATTTGCCATGCGGCGGACAGCCCTGTTGCTGCACGGGCAGCATGGCATTGGAAACTGTGCAGGCTGTTTCCTGGCTCCAGGGGTGGGGGTGTTCTTCGTTAAAAGGCACTTACTGCCTGAACAAGGGACCCAGCATTGGGAAGGGGAGGGGGGCGGGGGGCGCCGTACTGATGGCCACCCCCTTGCCCTTCCTGCCGACTCCCCGCAATCCCCACCCTGCGAGACCCCTCCCGCCCTGACCTACCTGAGGCTTGGCTCCAGCGATGCTCCAGGACCTCCGGTAGTTGCATGTGCAGCAGCAACCACTGCCTCTGTGGTGGTGCTGCAGCTGCTAGCCTCTGATTGGCTGACAGCGCTGCAAGGGTGGGACTTCTGACGATAGGGTCCTTCATCCCATGGAAGGCCCGCCCCTGTCTTCTTAAGTGCCTGATTGGCATTAATTTTGGCGGGCCTTCCATAGAAGAGGCGATGTGGGGATCTCGGGACGTTGAGACCAAGGCTGCCAGAATAAAATTTCTCCCCTTGAAAACAAAATGAAATGAAGATGCTGAGGTGAACTCTGTTAGATTTAAAAACATAATAAAATTAGCTGAGACCCTGATTGAAGATATATTTGCTACATATACTGCTGTTGAACAGTGGCATATTTGGAACTCTTTCAGTCACCCTAAGACTACCTATCCCAAGTAAATTTTTTTTTTTATTCATTCATGGATGTGGGCATCACTGGCTATGCCAGCATTTATTGCCCATCCCTAATTGCCCTTCAGAAGGTGGTGGTGAGCTGCCTTCTTGAACCACTGCAGTCCATGTGAGGTAGGTACACCCACAGTGCTGTTAGGAAGGGAGTTCCAAGATTTTGACCCAGCGACAGTGAAGGAACGGCGATATAGTTCCAAGTCAGGATGGTGTGTGACTTGGACGGGAACTTGCAGGTGGTGATGTTCCCATGCATCTGCTGCTCTTG
Source organism: Heterodontus francisci (assembly GCF_036365525.1). NCBI lineage: Eukaryota > Metazoa > Chordata > Chondrichthyes > Heterodontiformes > Heterodontidae > Heterodontus > Heterodontus francisci. Next base: position 189,696,128 of record NC_090371.1, on the reverse strand, counting down.
TCCTTCGAGGTGGTAGAGGTCACGGGTTTGGAATGTGTTAGGTCTAAGGAGCCTTGGTGTGTATATAACGAGGAAACAACAAGAGCAGCAAATATGAACAACCCTCTCTTACCATATATGCTTATTTTAAAGGGGGAACATTTGATCAGTTAGTTTTAGTGTGAGAGATGTCACTGTAAATCAGCGAAACAATTGTTGATCATTTACTTTAAGTGGTTCCTGAAATTCTAACCTGGGAGGCATATAATTCTCATCTGCTCTGGATCTAGTATAGTTACCTCTGCTGCACTTCGCTTGTGAGCAATATCTTGATTCATTAAAGAATAAGTTCAACCAAAAATATTCTGTTACTAACTTAGCCTTAGACAGAAGGAAATAGCATCCATATTTGGGATCAGGATTATAAAACGCAAATGCATATAGATTAAACATTACAAGGAAACTAAACTTTGCTGAGATACAAATTTGTTTCAACTTTTCTTCCTCAGTTAGAATTTTTCAGAGTGGTATGGGATTTCTGAAAGGAACATTGGTAGCAGCCTGAGGCAATAGTAAATGCCAATTAATTCCTGAGGAATGAAGTCACAAGTCAATTATATAGTCTGATTCATAAGTGTTACAGACACTTCAGTAACCTGCTACTATCACAATCTGTTTTTATTTTTCTGTTTTACAGTGCTTCTTGTAGATTCTTTTGTTCTTTCTGCCATTTTAGCTGGAATTCTTTATGCTAAATAAAGGTTAGTGTGTTTCTGATGTAATGTTGAACACCCTGCACTATGGGGATGAACAGTGAAACTGTTGTGTGAGAGGCTGTGGTTTAGTGTCTCATTTGAAAGACAGCAGCTTTGACAGTACTGTGCTGAAGTGTTGGCCTGGATTATGTGCATCAATCTCTGAAGTGGGGCTTGACCCATGACCTCCTGACTTGGAGCTGAAAGTGCTACTGTTGAGTCAAGTTGACGCTTTTCCCCACATTGGTCTAATAATGTGCCCTAACTCAACTTCAGAAAAGCAACCTCCACTGCATCAATGTAACTTTTTCCATTTCCTACACCAAATCCCTTTTCTGGCCTCTCTGAGTGATACTGCCAGATTATTGACAATTTGTGCACAATTATGAGCAGTTTTGTGCTGTGAATTTACACCCAATGGATATTTTATTGCAGTTGCTGCAAATTTATTTCAGTTAAATATCTTAAAGTAGTCACAGAGACTTTCATTCCATTACTCCGGGTTAGTTTTGAACCCCAGCTCCAGAGGTGGAAGGACACGGCCTATTGAATTAGCCATTCTCCTCATTCTAGGTTTTTAGATATAACTATGCTGGTCAAGGTATAAAATTAGTAGCAAGATCATTTTTACAACTAATTTTCATAGTCAAACCTTAAGGGTGAAAAAAAAGGATTTTTGTTTGACTTGTGTGCTGTGATAAATTGACAGAACAGACTCTGTGGAACTATCCTGTATCATTTCTTTAATACATTCTACACTGGCTCTAATTGTATTGTGCTTGTCAGTTGAACTCTTGCTCCCTTCCAGGCAAACAGTACAAAGGATGCATTTATTCTGATGCTGGTGTCCCAGTGATTCAATTCAGAGCATGTTATTCAATCAAAGGGAGGCTGAGGAAAGGTCAGACAAAAGATCTGAGTTAAAGCCTAGTAAATAAAATGGGTGGCATTTTCTAATGCACAACATGAGATGCTGTACAATAATTTGCATCTTGGAACTAGCCGTTAATCTTCTGGTTTTTGACTAAAACATATCTGTGATTAAGCATAATTTCATTTGAATATAGCCACCTCCCCATCATCTAACTGAGAAAGGCACCACCCAATGCAACATTAAGTTATAATGAGCTGAAAGAATGATTCCCAGACTGAGCTGTTGGTTAATTTCAGCCAGGGCTGCAGTTGGGTACAATGAGGTTTGGCCTTATACTAGGGAGGAAACGAATCACATAGGGTTTCCCCTTGCTTATCAGTAATTTCTGCTGGAAACTGCATCAAGTGACAACAGGATTAGGCTCAGTTGTGATATTGAAAGGCCTGCCAAAACCCATCAGGACTATCTTCACCTTCACTTGGGAGGTCAACTGGTGGGGAGGCTCACTTTCCTTTTGAGAGAACCCCATCCACTTTTCACTTGCACTATTAAAATCATTCCTACTCTGTCCTGTTATCTGATGGTGCTGCTACTCCAGGGAATGGGACTCTGCTGTGGGTGAGAATTCCTGATCTTGCAAAACTGTTGTAAGAATTCACGTCCACAACAGCATGTCTGCTTTGAAGCAATAGCAGCAGTACTAATCGATAGGAGCCAGGAGTGACACTGAGGAATGGTGTCAGCAGGAGCACTGATTTTTGTTTGCAAGTGCAAACTGATCTCAAAATGATGACTTGCTGGCTGGTTGGGCCATATGTGTAGATAAAGGAAAAGTGCTCCATTTTCTGGCTATTCAGCACTCTGCTCCATTCAGAAGCACAATAATGTGCATTATGGTAGTTAAAGCCAGTGTAATCTAAAATGATTTTGATAGCTGCTAACCATGCCTTACCTGGCTCTTCAATACTAAGGAGACAAATTACTGTGGGGGCTCTTCAATGCGTCCACCACAATTTAAACAAAATAGCTGCAAAACATTAGTGTTTTTCCAGGATTTCTGCAGCTCTCAAACTGAAGGGAACAAGTGGGAAATGCTGTGCGGAAATTCTGCCCCTATTTTTTGGGACAAATGCAGCACTATTGTTTTTCTTCTCCTCTGTGGCAAAAGCTGACTTTTACCAGTGTACATGAAGTTCACTAGACACAATTGGCTCCTGGGTACTTTGGCCAAATGGCTATTCTTTTCCCTCCAACTTCTTTTTCTGGTGAATTTTGTGCTCAACAGGGCAAATTGCTGTGGTAAAGAAGCTAACAACTGATTTAACTGGAAATTCCCAGAGCAGCACCATTTAGTGAACAAGATACGTGTTTCCTATATGTTTACAGTACCAGTTATCGTGAGAGCTGGGATCAGTGCTCAAACCAGAAAAGGCTTCTGTATATGAAGTGCTCTTGTTCAGAAAAAGAGTCTGACTTTTTGATATATAAAAATCTGTAGACGTTAGGCAAATGTGAACAAATAGAATATATTCCATTTTAAGTTGGCAGAGTCAGCATCGAATACTTCCAGATCATATATAGGTGGTTTTAGATGCAGAGTAGAGCTCTTTCCACAATGCTCTAGTAATGGTTCCAACACCAAGTGCACCTATCTTCCCTACTGCAGCAATGTGACATTTCTCAACTTTGCACAAGACCATCCCATAGCCTCACAAGTACGTTAGCAGATGTTTAGTGCTGTGTAACCTCTGCCCACTAAAAAATGGATGCTTAAACCAGCAGAGCCTGGTTTGAATTTAAACCCTGGAGTTGGTGGTGAAAAACTCAAGTGCGAGAGGCAAAAGCCCAATTCACTGCATCATCCATCCTTCTTCTCAAATGCCTATCCTTTAGCATGCGTGTTGGCAGGCTATTCTATGTGTAGGACATCATGACTTTACCCAAACCATATTCTCAGCTAACATCCGTATGTGCATTTCCCAGGAGGAATCACTGGAAAGCAATCAGGATCACGATTCTGGCTGATTTTTATTTTTCCCATTCTCGGCTTGGAGAGCTGAGGCTCATTATAGTGCCTCAACTGCTGACCTAGCTCAGACCAGGAAATGGTCTTGAAATCTTCTGGTCTATACAGCCTAATATTATACCTTTGTACAGTAGTCAATTGGGAGGAAGCTATCTTTTTTATTTTTATTAATTGTAAAACCAAAAGGAGGTGATGCTTGGATATTTTTCCAAGTTCTACATATTTGAGGATTGGAGGATACCAAAATGCAGCTCCAATATCGAAATAAGGAACAAGATCTTGTAATTACAGGCTGGTTAGCCTAAAGTCAATTGTGGGGAAAATGCTTGAGGGCATCAATAGGATGCTTTAAGTGAACATTTAATGGCACAATTGTCACTGACAATAGTCAGGATAGTTTTAGCAGTAATAAGTCATTAGTTACTAGGATTCTTAGAAGAGGTAGCTAAGACATTGAATGAGGATAATCCTGTAATGCAGTTTAATTGGATTTTCAAAACATTTTGAAAGGAGTTCCTTTCTGTGGGCGGCACGGTGGTGCAGTGGTTAGCACTGCAGCCTCACAGCTCCAGCGACCCGGGTTCAATTCTGGGTACTGCCTGTGTGGAGTTTGCAAGTTCTCCCTGTGTCTGCGTGGGTTTTCTCCGGGTGCTCCGGTTTCCTCCCACAAGCCAAAAGACTTGCAGGTTGGTAGGTAAATTGGCCATTATAAATTGCCACTAGTATAGGTAGGTGGTAGGGAAATATAGGGACAGGTGGGGATGTGGTAGGAATATGGGATTAGTGTAGCATTAGTATAAATGGGTGGTTGATGGTCGGCACAGACTCGGTGGGCCGAAGGGCCTGTTTCAGTGCTGTATCTCTAAACTAAACTAAACTTATGTGTTCCTGGTAAGGAAAGTTAATCATGAAATGATTGATAAATTATCTAGATCGGTTGAGAATTGGCTTCTCCAACCCTAGTCCCACCGGGAGTCCAGGTGCGCCTTCTCATATAGGGCAACACCACTAGAATTTTAAGGAGGAGGGAGTCAACCAAACTTCTTTCTTTTTTCTTTTGGGCCTCCTTATCTCGAGAGACAATGGATACGCGCCTGGAGGTGGTCAGTGGTTTGTGAAGCAGCGCCTGGAGTGGCTATAAAGGCCAATTCTGGAGTGACAGGCTCTTCCACAGGTGCTGCAGAGAAATTTGTTTGTTGGGGCTGTTGCACAGTTGGCTCTCCCCTTGCGCCTCTGTCTTTTTTCCTGCCAACTACTAAGTCTCTTCGACTCGCCACAATTTAGCCCTGTCTTTATGGCTGCCCGCCAGCTCTGGCGAATGCTGGCAACTGACTCCCACGACTTGTGATCAATGTCACACGATTTCATGTCGCGTTTGCAGACGTCTTTATAACGGAGACATGGACGGCCGGTGGGTCTGATACCAGTGGCGAGCTCGCTGTACAATGTGTCTTTGGGGATCCTGCCATCTTCCATGCGGCTCACATGGCCAAGCCATCTCAAGCGCCTCTGACTCAGTAGTGTGTATAAGCTGGGGGTGTTGGCCGCTTCAAGGACTTCTGTGTTGGAGATATAGTCCTGCCACCTGATGCCAAGTATTCTCCGAAGGCAGCGAAGATGGAATGAATTGAGACGTCGCTCTTGGCTGGCATACGTTGTCCAGGCCTCGCTGCCGTAGAGCAAGGTACTGAGGACACAGGCCTGATACACTCGGACTTTTGTGTTCCGTGTCAGTGCGCCATTTTCCCACACTCTCTTGGCCAGTCTGAACATAGCAGTGGAAGCCTTACCCATGCGCTTGTTGATTTCTGCATCTAGAGACAGGTTACTGGTGATAGTTGAGCCTAGGTAGGTGAACTCTTGAACCACTTCCAGAGCGTGGTCGCCAGTATTGATGGATGGAGCATTTCTGACATCCTGCCCCATGATGTTCGTTTTCTTGAGGCTGATGGTTAGGCCAAATTCATTGCAGGCAGACGCAAACCTGTTGATGAGACTCTGCAGGCATTCTTCAGTGTGAGATGTTAAAGCAGCATCGTCAGCAAAGAGGAGTTCTCTGATGAGGACTTTCCGTACTTTGGACTTCGCTCTTAGACGGGCAAGGTTGAACAACCTGCCCCCTGATCTTGTGTGGAGGAAAATTCCTTCTTCAGAGGATTTGAACGCATGTGAAAGCAGCAGGGAGAAGAAAATCCCAAAAAGTGTGGGTGCGAGAACACAGCCCTGTTTCACACCACTCAGGATAGGAAAGGGTATATAAAACTAGATATAAACAAAAGGTCATTAAAATTACAACAGGAATTCAAAAGACTAAAATCAGCTGAATCAAAGCAACATTTCTATTCAATGCCTATCAAATGATGAAGACATCCGTAAGCTAGCAGAAGCTGCATGCTGTTGCTCAAAGGTCACCTGGGCACAAACTATGGCTTTAGCTTGGAATGTACATGAGCAGCCAGAGCCTGGTTATCATGGCTTCTTGGACCTACAGATGGCAGATTTGGCAAGGCCCAGAAGCAAAATTACCAGCAGCAGAGGCTGATTGAAAACTTACTTAGGGATTGATTTTACCTAAAAGCATCCGATCAGGGATCAATGGGGCAAATCTGGTGTTGGGGTACATCTGGAGTGCTTTGGACTCCCAAGTCAGAATATGTTATACTGACATTATTCTTCCGCATCGATATCTTGCTCCTTGATGACATTGGGCACAGCTTTCCTTTGTATTTAGTTGACAGCCAGCTCTACCTTTGTGCCATCACCCTAGACTCTACAACTGTTACTGCGCTATCTTGCTGCATGTCCAATATCAAATCCAACCTAACAACATCATGTTTGACACTATAGTTTCTGATTCCATCCCCAATAGGTCGAACCTAGGTGTCCTGTTTGATCTTGAGCCAAACTTCAAACACCATCTCCTATTCATTGCCAAGAATCTCAGTTTCTACCATTGTAACATCGCCATCTTCTATCTCTATTTCACCTCATCACCACGGAAACTCATCTACACCTTTGTCATCTCCAGGCATTCCTTCGTCAGTTCCTGAGCTCTACCCAGCAAACTCATTCAAAACTCTGCCACCTTGATCCTTTCCTCGTCATCAATCAGTCCTCTCAGCTATCACCACTCTTTTTGCTGACTTACACTATAAAATGAGTGAAGTAAAATCAGGAGATACACAGCAGGATAGTCAGCATGTAAAATACATAGACAGATTAATGTTTCAGGAGCACCCCCCGCACCCCTCCCGCCACAGCTTCCCCAAATATACACTCAAACATACACACATGTGCACCTCCCCCACCACTCCGCTGAAGCTCATAATTTCGGATGAAGAGTTGCACCCAATCAGTAACTTGTCTTTCTCTTTCACAAGCTGACTGTTGTGCTTTGCATTTCCAGAATTTTTCCGTTTTAATTTCTGACTTCCAACATTTCTTTGGTCTCCTCTTTGTCTCTTGTAAAGCAAGTGTTCTTTCATTTGAGGTTGTGTTGAGGTCCCACTTTGTTTGCTTCTGCATCACTTTCTGACATGAAAAGAAAGTAATTTTCTGCCAAACCACAATACAAACAATATACAGCCTGATAACTGCAGTTTGTCTCTTTTTAATAAGAAAAAAAATGAAAATCCTACACAAGCATTTGCACCAAAATATTCTGAAAATTTGAACCAGCAGATGGATTTTTTTGTGTGTTCTTTTACCCCTTATTTCATTATTAGTGGGTTGTACAAGGACTCGTGGAGGTATTTCTTATTTTCTAAGCACAAAACTATTCTCAGCCTTTTGGAAAAATATTCTGAACTGCATTTTTTACATTCATAAAGGAAACCTTTAACCTATATAATGATTGATTACCTGTGTTCCACACCCTGCAATTTACTGGCAATCTGGAATCTCCTCAATAGTGGCTGAATGCCTGTCTCACAACTGGTACACTCTTTGTGAGAGTCCCTGACATTCCAGTAATAACCAGTGCACTACTTCTGCTCTTTTGACATTTCATTATCTTCAGGAACCAAGATGTGCAAAGCTTTGTTACATTGGTATTTTAGAAGTAAGCTCAGTTAATACTCATGTATCTTTACTAGTGAATGTTGAGTTCTAAAGGTACACCAGGTAAACAGTACTTTTTTCCATGCTTCAGTATCCTGTTGCTATTCGAATTGAATTTATCATATTACAGCTTTTACGAAGCCAGTGTACCTGATGTTTGAGGGTTGATGGGGCTGGAAATCTGTCCTGTTTCTGGTGCACTAGTGCTGTAATTCCAGTGGATGTGTACTGGAAGGGCCATGCATATGGTCCTTTGCCCAAGTGGTCATTCATCCTTTGAATGCTCGGGTCATTGATTTAAAAAAAACAGGAGTAGGATCTCCAGATGACGTTCCTTCTCCCTCCCCAGGCTACTAAGGCCATTTGTAGTATTCCAATCCCAACTGAGATCAGGGGCAGAATTCTTAACCCCCACTAGGGCGAGAATGGAGGTGGGCGAGCGTGGAATTTCAAGCTGCCAGCCTGTGCGCTGGATCCCTTGTCTCCATCCCACCCCTGGGCCATTTTACCAGAGGCAGGATTGGAGAGGTGGGAGTAGCCTATTATTAAGCCAATTAAAAGGCCTATTAAGACCTGTTAACGGAGCCTGATTTTCCCATAGTGGTGGCCTGACTGCAAAGGCCATTTTTTGTTTTAAATTTTAAAAGGTTGGAGAGAGGGCGCCTCCTTTTTGGGGCGTCCTCTCCCTCACTCACCTTGCATAGCATCCTGTTGTTGCTTTCAAGATGGAAGGCCTCTGATTGGCCCTCCAGCTCTGAGATCCTGCCTGCCATCCTTTATTGGATCGCGTGCCCACTAATTGGCCAAATCAGGGAAAATCACAATGATTGACTGTTTCCCACACAATGCAGGCTTCTGAGCCCTAGGTGAGCCTGACAGCATGGTTCAGAATCCCGCAGTGAAAATCCTGCTCCAGGTAATGCTACGTGTATTATGTGCCTTTATTTACACTGAAATACATTTACAAACTGAAATTAGGGACTGTTTCTTCCAAATCATTTTGTGCTCATTTGTGAATGAAGTACTCCCATTACATACTTTGTCTTTTCTCTTCGAACAAAATCAACGTAAATATGTGAGCAATCTTGCAACTTTTATCGTTAAATAAACACTACATAATTACATAACATTCCGCACAGCACCATGCTTAATTTTTTTTAAATAACTTTGGGAGTTTTATTTTTATTCTTTCATGGTATGTGAGCGTCATTGGCAAGGCCAGCATTTATTTCCATCCCTAATTGATCGTTTCACATCCCATGAAAGAATGAAAAAGATGACAAGATCTCAGTCAGTTATCCAGGGTAGATCTTCTTGCCAGTTGAGCACTCTGTTGGTGTTAGATTCTGCAATCTATTGATTTGATTGAGACTTGGAAGGGGGTAGGGGTAATTTTCAGCCTCAAAAATAGATGGATTTTGTTCACATTGGAGGTTAATATGTAAAAAATCTGAACCAGGAACACCGCTCCCCTCAGACCCACCACTTCCAGCTTTAATGAAGATGGGGTGAGGAGCAGTTGACCAATCCGGTTTCAGTTGACAGATAGTCATTGAAACCTCTTCAGGAGGCTGCATGCCTCCATTTTTACAGGATTTCTATTTGTAACCCATGTTGGCCAGTTTCCCAGGGCTTGTGAAAGCCAGCAGGTAAAAGGAGATAAGAAGGACTGGATCCATCATGTAAGCTCCTTTGCAACACTGCTTGGGGGCCAGGAGGAGCAGGAGTGATGTCTGACTCTCCCTGATCAACCCCTGTCAATCAGGCTGGCTTCTTGACGGAGAATCTGTTTTGGAAAAATAAACACCTCCCACAGAATTCGGGATCCCGACCATAACTCTTTCCCTCCTGCTTTGAAAACCCACCCCATCGAATATTATAGCCTTGATAAAACTTGAGTGTAGTTTACGTTTGACTGTCTGGCATCTGAATCTGTTCCTTAACCATCTACCAGTTACCTACCCACTGGAGCTCCCTCTAAATACCCGAATTTTTTGAAAAATCCAGTTAGACTTTCCCAGTGCAGTTTATTTTAAGCACAGTACCAAGTAATTTGTGAAAAGATTCATCAAACACTCTGTTTGGTTTGTATATGTATTATTTGGTAAATGTATATTTAACTGAGTTGGAAGAAAAAAACTTGTGTGAATATATGTCACCACATCGCTTGGAGTGTCCTAAAGCACTTGACAAACAACAACAACTTATATTTATATGATGCCTTTATATAATAAAATATACAACAGCACTTCACAGGAGCATTATAAAACAAAATATGTCAACGAGATATTCGGTTTTAAGGAATGTCTTAAAGGAGGAAAGCGAGCAAGAGAGGCGGAGAGGTGTAGGGAGGATATTCCAGAGCTTGGGGCACAGTCTACTGAAGGCATGGCCATCAATTGTGTAGCGATTAAAATAGGGGTGCTCAAGAGGCTGGAATTGGATGAGCACAGATATCATGGAGGATTGTGTGGCTGGTGGAAATTACAGAAATGGGGGAGCGGGGGGCCAGGGGTCAAGGCCAAGGAGGGTTTTGAAACAAGGATGAGAATTTTAAAACCAAGACTTTGCTTGACTGGGTGCCAATGTAGGTCAGTGAGCACAGGGGGGATACGTGAATGGGACTTGGTGTGAATTAAGCAGAGTTTTGGATGACCTCAGTTTACAGAGGGTAGAATGTGGAAGACCAGCTGGGAATGCGTTGGAAAAGTCATATCTAGAGGTAACAGGAATGAAAGATGGTTTCAGCAGCAGATGAGCTGAGAGGGAGAGAAGTCAGATGATGTTACAGAGGTGGAAGTAGGCAATCTTAGTGATGGCACGAATATGTGGTTGGTAGCTCCTCTTGCAGTCAAATATGCCACCAAGGTTGCGAACAGACTAGCTTAGTCTCAGACTGTTACCAGAAAGAGGAATGGAGTCAGTAGCTAGGGAATAGAGATTGGAGCAGAGAATGAAAACAATGGCTTCAGTCTTCCCAATATTTAATCGGAGGAAATTTCTGCTCATCTGCTACTGAATGTTAGATAAACAGTCTGATAATTTAGCAACAGTGGAGGGGTGGAGAGAGATGGTGGTAAGGTAGAGGTGGGTGTCATCAGCATACATGTGGAAAACTGATGCTGTGCTTACAGATGATGTTGCTGAGAGGCAGCATGTAGATGAGAAATGGGAGAGGGCCAAGGATAGATCTTGCGGGGACACCCAAGTTAATGGTGCGGGAGCAGGAAGAGAAGCCATTGCAAGTGCTACTCTGGCTACGATTAGATAGATAAGAATGGAACCAGGCAACTGCAGTCCCACATAGCTGGAACGACAGTGGAGAGTCATTGGAGGAGGATGATGTGGTCAATCGTGTCAAAGGCTGCAGACAGTTTGAGAAGGATGAGGCGGGGTAGTTTATCTTTGTCACATAGTCACATCAGATGTCAATTATGACTTTGATGAAAGCTGTTTCAGTACTGAGGCAGGGCGGAAACCTGATTGGAGAGCTTCAAACAGGGAGTTCCGGGAAAGGTGGGCACGGATTTGGGAGGTGACAACACGTTCAAGGACTTCGGAGAGGAAAGGGAGGTTGGAGATGCGGTGGTAGTTTGCAAGCATGGTTGGGTCAAGGGTTGGTTTTAGTGAGGAGAGGAGAGGTATTTTGAGGGAAACATCATAATCTGCTGTAAAGTGCAAGTTTGTTTTTCTATAAGAATCTTACCAGAATGGAACATAAATGGCTGCTCAATTAATCACTTTTGAAATGCAGTGATTGCTTTTGAGTAGGTGAATGTGGGAGTCTTTGTGCACATTACAATGTATCATAAATACAATGAGATGAATGACCAGTTCATTCATTTGTTTTTTATGGTGATGGTTGGAGGAAAAATGTTGCCCAGGACACCAGAGAACTGTACTTTAAATAGTGATATGTAATCTTTATGTCTCAAAACATCTGATCAGGTTGACGTTGCAGAGAAATTAGAGCTAGATCTAAATGTAGATACATTTTGTTTGCAAGTCCATGGCAGTAAAACATGCGCTTGCATTTTGTAACAAATACATTTTGTTGTGATGTTATATATTTGCCATATTTGGCCCCTTTGCTCACCCTAGTGGTATGTTTCAGCAGTAGCAGGGGAAGTAAGGAACGTTGTTGATGGTGTCAAAGCAGAGAACTCTACACATTGGTTTTCTGAGTGGATAAATATTTCAGTAGGGCAAGATCTGGCACATATCTGCTAGAAACCTGAGTGCATTATATGAGTTATCTAGAAAGGCGTTAATATGGAAAATGATTTTAGTCTGCACAAAGCTCAAGATTCTGTTGGCCATTGTCATTAGTAATTTTTAGTTATTGTAAAGTAGAGCAGTTAGCTTAGAAAATATTGCAGCTATGTGAATTGATCACAATTTTTCACAAGATTATTTTGAATGAAGAGTGGACTCTATGTAATCTTTGGAACTGGTTGTTCATCTCATTTGCTGATACGGGATCCTTTTGTGCGCATGTTGGCTATTGTGTTTTGACTGCATTTCAAAAAAATAATAATTGGATGCAGAACACCTGGGCATGTCCTGGGAAACACAATAAGGTGTTATATAAATGCAAGTTTATTTTGCTATAAGAATCTTGGCAGGATGGAACAAGAAAAGGCTGTGCAATTTGCACGCTGTCTTTTCGATCTGTGCAGAGGACATGCTTGGGCCTTTCCATTTCCTTGAGTAAACATTCACCTTTAGGAAGGTCAGGCTTTTAAATCTATTCTTAAGTGTCTTCCTTGAAATAATTTGAGGCTGGCTCATCATCTTGCTTGTCCTGCTAAATGACACTCACTCCAAATTACAGATTGAAAAATTCTTGTGACACTGCCTTTCACCTTGGGGTAGGGATACAGTCTGGGCACTGGAAGTTGTGTGCTTAGCAATATTCTTTAAACAAACATGTGGGAATTATGAAAACAATTTGCCAACATTATTGTTCAAGGATGAGGAAGAGTTGCGTTTTACTTTTACCATTGTGATCATCATCATGTTCAAGTACTGCAATAAAGGGGGAGAAATTTAACTCACAGCCATCCATCGCATGGAAATTAGGCAGTCAGGAGTTGAAACACAGGGCGTGGCAGAGGCATGTTGGTCACTTGATTGATGCCCAAGTCCCTCCTGGTACAAAATTCAGATGGCCCTGTAAATGGACATGAAACCAGCACAGAGCTGCTTTTCTATGCAAATTGGGGACCTACTCCCCAATGCAAAGTTCAGGTTCAAATGGGCAGAGGCTGCATCATGTAAGTTTCACCTAGTTATACCAGATCTCCACATTCTCAGAGGGACTGCTGGAGGCCAGTCAAAAAAATTAGTACATTTTTGTTCAGAAGGAACAGGGGTGCTCTTCCTGGATCCATAGAAGGACTGTAGACTGGTGTCAATTTGGATTCCAATTGTGCACAGCTTTGTCTCCCCTTACCACCTCAACCCACCCCCAACTTAGCATTGGAACCAGCCAGAATTCATCAAGCCACACCCTGTATCTATTCAAGTGAGGCCGATGTTGAATTTGGCTCGACGCCAGGTCGGCTCAAATTAATGCTGACTTCCTGCCCATTTCTGGTGCAAGGTAAATGTTGTTCCCACAGTGTTTTGATACAATTAATTTCATTGTGTTGTGTGTTAGTGAATGATTTTTGAGATTGGCATCAGCAATTACAGCCATTGTTTATATTGTCATATAACCCAGTGGTGTGAAACACTCCAAATAATCAGTAAAATCACAATGAAAATCTGTAAGAAACTGAAGTTTTTGTTTTCTTTCCATTTTTTTCCTCTTATGAACTTCTTCATGGGGTATGGTTCCACAGGTACTAGGTGCCCTCCGCTAACTCCGTGAGTGACCATTATTTACTTGTGATCCAGCAGGCAGCCTGTCTGTGCAGCTCATACATTTGAGCCCGATCCTTTCCTATCCTGCCAGCCACACATTTATACATCCGGTAAGGGGACACTGTACTGAGATCAGGTGTGGGAATTCTGGCTAGTCTTCTCTTCCCTAGTCCAGAGTCACTGGGGCCAACTGGCTGATATCAACTGCTCATTGGGGATTGAACTAGGAACCTTTCCATTAAAGATAGTTTAGAAACCGCAACGTTACTTATGAGTCATCAGGATGGATGTGATGGACTGAATTTTACCAAGTAATGAAAATATAAACTCTTAAGCAATCATTTAATAACTTCATACAGAAAGGATAAACCATGATGATTCCTCCTTACATTTCTGTCAGTTACATGCATAAATACATATATATGTTACAGGGTAAATGGTTTACAGTAATCCTTGCTTTGTAAGGGCTCTATTACTATGGGTGTTTGGTTCTGTGAAGTTACTGGAGCCAAATGACTTTTAATGATCTTGCCTTGGCAGAGAGATTTTGCACAGCAGGAAATGGGAACACAAGAATCACTTACTAAAAAGTGAAAAGCAAATAGAGAGTAGATCCAGATAATAGTTTAACTACCCATGACTAATCCTTTAACCCAGGAGCTTTATTTTTGTATTTTTCACAATATAGTACTTAAAATGTTACTGGAAATGCAGCGCACAGGGATTTTTGCCTTCCAGTGACTACACTGGAAAACCAGTGTAGTAATGCTTTTTTTGGGGCTACAGAATATGTTTACAGTGTAATTTGTTGTATCTTTTCTACATTAAGTCAACCTCACATTGACCTTTCCTAAGGATGTATTACTACATATTGTTGATGTAAGGTCAAATTATTAGTCACAGTTCTGGTCACGTAAACATTTTGCCATATTTGGATAGAGGAGCTTCAGTGTGCGAGTGTGTATATTTTACGACTCGGTGTGGTTTGCTCCCATCAGTCAATTTCTTGAAGAATAAGATCATTTAATGCTATGTAGTGAAAGTGAACTGACTTAAAAGTGGAGCTAATGCTTACCATAGATAAGCGTATACCAGCAGTTCAACAATAATATAGGACATTTCTGTCTCTGTGATAATATGACTGAGATCAATTGTAGGTCATTCTTAACAATGGCATACTCTGCTCAGGGGCTGGATTTTCAAAACGGATTCAGGAACCTGACGCCTGGATGATTTCTGGGTCCAGATCCCACACCTCAGCTGCTTTGCAAACACGACACAATCTTCAAATGGTAATGCCCTAATTGGGCAGGAGGCGAGCTCAGTGCCCAATTCATGTTGTCAAGCGTCAGCAGGAGGCGGGAGCTGCCTACTTGGTGCCGGAGGCAAAGGCATGTGGCAGCCATGATGTGACCTGCCGCTGGTTTGTTGAGAAGAGCAGGCAGCTCATCAGAGGGCCAGCAGAATAAATAGGTGAGGCAGCGGTTACACAATGAAAAAAAATCCTGCGCTGGGCTCAGCGCAAGATCTCTATGGGTGAAAAACCTTTCTTCCTCAAACAACAAAGTTAGCCTCCTTCCCGCTGCGAGCCTGACAACTGTGCACTATCATGCACCAGGCTAGTCGGGCTCCCCGGATTCCACCCCCCCCCCCCCCCCCCGCCCCCCACCACCCACTTGACAAGCTCCTAAAGGAGCTTAATAGCCCCTTAATTGGAGGCAAGTAGCTTCCCCGTTCCCACCACCCTCACCCATTGCAGATTGCGCCGGAGGCAGCGGGCTCTGAGACGACCTCCTGGACCGTGACTTTTAAATTACATCTGCAACGACTTCCAACCCCATGGCACTTTCAAAATCATACTCCAAATCTCTAGATGGCTCAGTTGATACTTGCATTGCCTAATATGAAACTGACTAACATAGCTGAGGAAGGTCCTCGGTTTGACTTTCAATTAATTGAGTTGCCTGATTGTAGCCCAAGTAGCAGCAAGGGAATACAGTTGAGTTCATCACACCTGTGAATGAAGTAGAGCAAAAACCGACAAAACGTCCTGCTGCTTCTTGATATCTCATGACCCTTGATGGAATGTGCACATGTATGGACGCTGAGTAATGACTGAATTAGGTATGCTTGTGATGGCCTACATAGTTCGATAGCCTGCTGATGCTTCCTGTCCAGGCTTACACATGAGGAATGCACGCTTGGATAAAGTGTCAAGAGCTCAGTCTGTATCTATGGAAGAATGCCCCTGCTTGAGACAGCACTTTCAAGAAATGAGGAGGCAGATAACTGGAGGGGACAAGATACAATATATAATCCATCCATCCTCTTTAAAAAGTGTACAATGTTAATAATATGGACAAGTTATGTGCATGACTTTATAAATGACTATCAGTCAATATTGCAAAAAGTAAAATATTCAAGCCTAACTAGACTAGTAATTCTATTACAATATCATGCTAGTTTATCTGTATTGTTTGAATTATTTTAACCAAGTAACCATCATGAAGAAAAACCCACAAGAATGTATCTTAAAAATGCTTACCTAACCTTTTTCCTTTTTTTTGCAGGTAAGTAAATGAACATTATTATGAGGGACTGACATGGAAAGATGAGCACCATGTTACAGAAGGTACCTGTTCTGCTTTTCTAGTATATTGAGTTCTGGTCTGAGTAATTACCGCTTTTAGGTTGCTGGGCTTACCCTGAATTTGGGTAATTTGACCCGGAGTCCCTTTTAATAAGGTTAGCGGTTCAATATATGATGCTTCTCTTACATTATTTGTTGGTCACGTTACCATGTGCCAATGTACACAGCAATAAATAAGGCCACTCCTCTGGTGTTGCAAGACTCAAACATTGGAAAAACGGTTTGTATCAGAGAACAGAAAATGGATCCAATAGGAATGTTAACGGGAGGATTTGTAATAGCGGAGTTTAAAATTGTTTGTTTTAATAAGTCTAACCTCATTGTTGTATCATGTCATATAATAAATTAATTCTCCAATCTCTAATGTTTTTAAATCTTTTAAATTCAGGACTGTGATGGGCTACAGCACAAATGGGCACTCTGGCCTATGGGATCATGGGGTACTGGGGTAACTTCTTGATGACAGGTCATTGCAGCATATGTTTGCCCTCTGGCTATATATAGGATATCTGAAGTTCAACCTGAACTGACCCCAAGCTATTCAACTTGAACCCAGATCCAAACTACATTATGTAGGTGGAAACCTGTCTTAGCTTTCCGTTTTTCCAACTTGTACTGCAAAATAGTCTTGATGAACAGAGATTTTAACAAGGAATCTGAACCAAGCCAATTGAAACCAGGCCACAGCATGGTTGAAGCGACTCCGCTTGGATGGGGTTAACTTTTTGACCTAGCTCTACGCTCACTCCTGAACATGTTGACTTCAGTGTTACAGATGGAAAAATGAGGTAATCTTCAGTCAGATAGATCTCTGTGTACACGTCTGCTGCTTTCATTTCTTCATTTTGGGGTGATACTCATGATGCTGTTATGGCCATGAAGCACTTTAATAAGCAATTCAAGAGCTGATTACATTAAAGATATGTATACTATGTTATTTACAGTGGGGGCTGAGCATAGTTCACTTCTGATGATCTAGACTAAATTCATTCTTTCCTTCTACCCATTCCTTGAAGCAGGACATTGGCTGGACTTGGACAGTATCAGATTTATTACCCAATGTATACTTTGGCAGACCGTGAAATGAGTAGGGACTTGAGGCAGACTATACATCAGAATGATTAGAATTCATTGGCCCTGAAAATCTTCTGGTGTGATCCTGGTGGTTATGCCAGAATCCCACCTATCAATGCTACCTAATGTTACCCAACTAGGATAACCAGAGGGCACCTCATATGATTGGGCCTAGTGGGTATCGTCGAGGGAGAGTTGCCCTGCCCTCCTTCCCAGAAACCAGCCATATCCCCCTTGGTTCCTTGAGTAAAGGGGACAATCCGGGTAAATTTCAAAAGAAAATTCCGCCATTCTTCAGAGAATCAGGCTACTTATTTACACACCACCTGCAGACTGGTATGTCTCTGTTCACCACCTGTTGTCATGCACCCCCGGAACTGGGGAAGTGAAAACACCTGGGGTGGGAAGTGCCCATCTGGGGCTCCAACCCCCAGTGACATTTACCTTGTAAGCAGTGAGTGAATATCTGGCTCCTTACAGAGTAGGTGGAAAAATTCCAGAAACAGTCAAGACCCATCACAGCCAGGTGTCTGCTGCTTTCCGGTAGGTTTTTCTAATGCCTTACCAGGATTACCAACCGGAGACCTGTGGAATCCCCGAGGATTTTTGGGGCCATTTACTTTAAAACCATTTAAAAATAGTATTCTGATGTGGGGGTTTCTACCTCAGCTTAGCACATGCATATGCCATTTCCTGCTCCCCATTATATTGCAATAAGATCACAAACAGTAGCAAATGAGGAATGGATATGAATGGCATAAATTGGATTTAAGATAGCACACTACTTTTTAAAAAGACTTGTATCAAGCTCCTCAGATAAATCTGAAAGCTGATGCTGTCAGTCTGTGCCGAGTTCGTTGATCTAAGCTGCAACTGCAGCTGGCCTCAGTGCCCCATTGTTGAGAGGGGAAGTTGTTCCTGATTACTGTCCAGATGGTAGTGCATGTATTAATGTTGGGTGCAGATATGATTTAACTCAGTGGTCAAATAGTCTCCCAACGCCTACTGTCAAGATTTGCATATGAACAATGGTCAATTGGGTGGGATGCCAGAGTGTCGACCAACCCATGGAATTGTATTCTGGTAGAAATCCATCTTGGATTGCAGCACAAACAGGCTGTATCGCCAAGACTGCCTGTTACACACCTTGCCTGGGAACTGAATGCTGGGCAGATCATGAGATATCGCTCGTATTGTGTTGCCACCCAAGATCACTGCCTACCCTGATATCTCTTTAGGAAGGGAAGAGAGAAATTGGCAGGATTATTTTAAATAAAAACTGCAACAGTGAAATTTTATGACTTACAGAGGTGACAGTGCTAATCATAAAATAAACTGATGAATTTGCATGTTGTTGGAGCTAGTTTGATATTCAGTTTGAACCAGTATTTCCCTCTCCCCCCACCCTCTCCCCTCCAGTTTGTTATCTTTACCTCTCAGTTTTTACTTCCATCACCACCATGCTGTGCATCATTCTGTAGCTAAGCAGACAGCCAGCCTGTACCAGAGTCTGTCAGTGCTGCTTTGTAGTTGGCTCTCAGGAGATGTGTGAAGGTTGTCAGGATTGGCTTGCCCTTAAATATTCTTTCATTCCCTGACAGCAGGAACTCTTATCCTGCTATCCCTGGACACAATGCTCTGGTACAACAACACTTCAAAGAAAGCTTTGTCTGAAGATTAGACCTATGAAATTTTCCAAAAAGATTGTTAAGATTGTGATATTTGTACAGAACCAAATGCTATTACTATGATAATTGTAGTTACTCCCTGGAGGGTGAGATGTGGCCCATAGTTTATGTGACTGACAGCCAAGTTAACAAGTATAAATTAAGAGTTTCAGATGCTTCATGTATTCTGAGAATAGGACAATGACCAAGAGTCCAAAAAGCAGGAATGCCAGCAGCTGATGTGGATGTTAAAGGGAATCAATACCCAATTTTTAAACTAAATAACATCAACAGTTTGCTCACGAAATAAAGTAAAAATCCCCTTTGAAGTGTTCTGGAGGCAGTGATAACCTTGAGGCTAAATGCAGCTGTGATGTGAAGTGTTGTGTTTGTTGCTTTAAAGAATTTTGTGCTTTATAATGAGAATTTTATGCATTTTTTGAATTTAATTTATTATGGATACAAATTTGCATGATACATTGACATTTCCCATGATATGACACAAAAAGTAGGCATTTTTAATTGCTGTAGCCATAGTCCCAAAGGACCATAGGCATCCCTCCATATTAGAGAGAGACCTTTGGTGATGTATAGCTTGAGGGTCACCACTCCTCAAGCATGCGGCCAGGTGAGGAGGCAGGCTTCCATGAACTACCACAGCCGGTAGGGGGATTGAACCCGCGCTGTTGGCGTCTTTCTGCATTTCACGCAAGAAAGGAGGTAAAGAGAAAACAGGGAACTACAGGCCAGTTAGCCTAACTTCAGTCATTGGGAAGATGCTGCATTAAAGAAGTCTTAACATTGTACTTGGAAAAGCACAGTATGATTAGAACAAGTCAGCATGGTTTTACTAAAGGCCGATCCTGTTTGACAAATTTAGAGGATGTAACTAATAAGGTAGAGAAAGGGAAACCAGTGGATGTTGTATACCTGGATTTTCAAAAGGCATTTGATAAGGTGCCACATAAAAAATTAATAGGCAAGATAAGAGCTCATGGTGTTGGGGGTAATATATTAGTATGGATAGAGGATTGGTTAACAGACAGGAAGCAGAGAATGGGCATAAATGGGGCATTTTCAAGTTGGCTGGCAGTGAATAGTGGAGTGCTGCAAGGATTAGTGCTGGGGCCTCACTCTATATTAATGACTTGGATGAAGAGACAGAGAGTAATGTATCTAAGTTTGCTGATGATACAATGCTCGGTGGAATGGTAAGCTGCGGGGAGGATGTAGAGAGGCTGCAAAGAGATAGAGACAGGTTAAGTGAGTGGGTAACAAGATAGCAAATGGAGTATAAATAGAAAAGCAGAATATTTTTAAAAGGTGTGAAACTGGTAAGTGTTGATTTTCAGAGATACATGGGGGTACTCATACAAGAAACGCACAAAGTTAACATGCAAGTGCAGCAGGCTATTTTGAAGGCAAATGGCATGTTGGCCTTTATTGCAAAGGGATTGGAGTACAGGAATAAAGAAGTCTTACTAAAATTGTACGGGATTCTGGTGAGACCGCAGCTGGAATACTGTGTGCAGTTTTGGTCTCCACATTTATGAAAGGATATACTTGCACTGGAGGCAGTGCAGCGAAGATTTATTAAATTGGTCCCTGGGATGAGGGGGTTGTCCTATGATGAGAGGCTGAGTAAATTGAGTCTATATTCTCTGGAGTTTAGAAGAATGATAGGTGATCTAATTGAGACGTACAAGATTCTGAAAGGGCTTGGTAGCGTAGAAGCTGAGAGATTGTTCCCACTGGTCAGGGAATCTAGAACATGGGACACAGTCTCAGGATAAGGGGCTGATCATTCAGGACTGAGATGAGGAGAAATTACTACACTCAAATGGTTGTGAATCTTTGGAATTCTCTACCCCCAGAGGGTAGTGGAGGTTCCGTTGTTGAATACACTTAAGGCTTGTTCGTCTCGCAGGGAATCAAAGGATATGGGGAGCAGGCAGGAAAGTGGAATTGAAGCCCAAGATCAGCCATGATCATATTGAATGGCGGAGCAGGCTCACTGGGCCATATGGTCTACTTCTGCTCCTATTTCTTGTGTTCTTGTGTACTCTCAGGGTGCTGCCAGGTAGTGAGTTCCAGGATTTTGACCCAGTGATGAAAAAGGAACAGCGATATATTTTCAAGTCAGGATGGTGTGTAACTTAGAGGAAAACTTGCAGGTGGTGGTGTTCCCGTGCTCCTGATGCTCTTGTCCTTCTAGGTGGTAGAGGTCGTGGATTTGGAAGGGGTTGTCTAAGGAGCCTTGGCGAGTTGCTGCATTTTAACAATTTTCCTGCCTTGGCTCTATATTCTTAAATACCTTTACCGCACAAAAATTTCAGTTTTGAAATTTTCCATTGACCTCGCCTCAACAGCTGATTGTAGGAGAGATTGAGTTCCAAATTTTCACTACTCTTTGTGTTAAGAAATGCTTCCTGACTTCACTCCTGCATGGTCTGGCTTTAATTTTAAGGTTTGTCTTCTTGTTCTACGTTCCTTTGGATCTAGTTTCTCACTATAGTTTGTTAATAGCTATGAATAGACTTGAAGGTCATGTCACTACCTTGGCATAGCTGCAAGTTATTTTTATTTACCCCCTCTTCTGAAGCCATTGACTTCTTGCGCTGGCCAAAGCAGCAATTTTTCATTTACTTTTAAGATGGGCTGGTAAGATGGGCAGAGCAGCAGCAAATGGAATTTAATCCTGAGAAGTGTGAGGTGATGCATTTTGGGAGGACTAACAAGGCAAGGGAATATACAATGGATTTTAGGACCCTAGGAAGTACAGAGGGTCAGAGGGACCTTGGTGTACTTGTCCATAGATCACTGAAGGCAGCAACACAGGCAGATAAGGTGGTTCGGAAGGCATATGGGATTCTTGCCTTTATTAGCCGAGGCATAGAATATAAGAGCAGCGGGGTTTTGATGGAGCTGTATAAAATGCTATTTAGGCCACAGCTGGTGTATTGTGTACAGATTTGGTCATCACACTATAGGAAGGATGTGATTGCAGAGGAGATTCACCAGGATGTTGCCTGGGCTGGAGTATTTCAGCTATGAAGAGAGATTGGAGAGGCTAGGGTTATTTTCATTAGAGCAGAGAAAGCTTGGGGGGACCTGATTGAGGTATATAAAATTATGAGGGGCATAAATAGGGTAGATAGGAAGAAACTTTTTCCCTTAGTGGAGGCGTCAGTAACCAGGAGGCATTGATTTAGGGTAAGGGGCAGGAGGTTTAGAGGGGTGTTGAGGAAAAAAATGTTTCACCCACAGGGTGGTTGGAATCTGGAACACACTGCCTGAAGGGGTGGTAGAGGCAGGAACTCTCACAACATTTAAGAAATATTTAGATGAGCTCTTGAAATGCCATAGCATACAAGGCTATGGGCCAAGTGCTGGAAAATGGGATTAGAATAGATAGGCTTGATCACCGGCATGGACATGGTGGGCCGAAGGGCCTGTTTCTGTGCTGTATAACTCTGTGACTCTATGAGGAAACGATTTGACAAAGGGCCTGATTTCTATCCTCACGAAATGTCCATCCGAATGGATTTGCCAGCAGGATCATTAAGAGTAGTACTTAAGAGGAAAATCTCTGGATAATTTTTCACTAACTAATGCAAGGGTGTTGAGGCCAATTTTAACAGCTCTACTGCTGCTTGACTTGTGTTAGCTAACTCAATGGAGACTGGGGTGTTCCTGCTCTGCATGGCTCAATGAAACCTTGTTTTTGCTAATTGAGCCATACTCCATTCGGGGAACCAAGGAGCACCATCTTCACAGGAAAGTGTCAAGCATTTGAAAAAAAAAGATAGAAAAGTATGTCACAAATTAGATTTGAAATGAGTCTATTTGTTACTGATGCATGCTAAGGCAAAGTGACTTCTCTGGTAAGGGCATTTCTTCACTCCAAATCAAAAAAAAAGATTTGCCACAAGAACACAAGAAATAGGAGCAAGAGTAGACCATATGGCCCATCGAGCTTGCTCCGCCATTCAATACGATCATGGCTGATCTTAGGCTTAAACTCCACTTTTCCGCCCGCTTGCCATATCCCTTGATTTCCTCAGAGACCAAAAATCTGCCTATCCCAGCCTTACATGTATTCAACAATGGAATATCCACAACCCTCTGGGATAGCGAATTCCAAAGATTCACATCCCTTTGAGTGAAGTAATTTCTCCTTATTTCAGTCCAAAATGATTGCCCGTTATCCTGAGACTGTGCCCCCGTGTTTTAGATTCCTCGACCAGCGGAAACAATCTCTGTGTCTACCCTATCCAGCCCCTTCAGAATCTTTTATGTTTCAATGAGCTTGCCTCTCATTCTTCTAAACTCCAGAGAATACAGGCCCAATTTACTTAGCCTCTCATCATAGGACATCCCAGGGACCAATTTAGTGAACCTTCACTCTACCACCTCCAATGCAAGTATATCCTTTCTTAAATGTGGAGACCAAAACTGCACACAGTGGGCTTGATTTTGTGTCAGGGCAGGGCTCCCGGCACTGGGCCGAAAAGGTGGGGTAACCCCGCCTCTGCATTTTTGCAGCCTCCTGGAGCAATCCTCCAGTGTTTTTCAGTTAAAGATTCATGAGCCAGGATCCCCATCCCTTTAAAGACAGGGATCCCGCGTCCAAAAGCTACCAGCCAATCAGAGGGCCGGCAGCTCAGCAGTATTGGCAGCACCACTGGGAACGATGGCCACTGCCAGTACTGCTGAGGCCTCGGACCCAGACCCAGCACTGGAACCCCGGACAAGAGGTAGGTGAGGTGGAGTCGCGAGGGCCAATCTGGAAGACCCCGGCGAGGTGGGGTGTGGGGTTCGTCATGCAGTCCAGTGGGAGGGGGGTTCCGGGGGGGTAAAGTTGTTCCCAGTGAGGGTCTTCCATGGGCTGCCAATTGCCGACAGAGGAGGCCCCCTCTCTCAAGCCCACAAGGAGGGCGCCCCAGGTTGCAAGTGTCCTCCCCGCACAGCAGAGGCCCCCCCACCACCCTGCTGCTGGTAAGATCCAAATGGTGGTGGAAAGAGGCCCTTAATTGGCAATTAGTAGGCCACTTAAGGGCCTCACTTGGCCTCTGGGCGGGAAGGTCATCGTCGGCCTCTCCCGCCCCTGGGAAGATCGCAAGGCAATGGGCCCTCTGCCACACCACCTGTTGTGATACACTGTGCACCCGCCTTCTCCCCCACCTAAAGGGGACCCATAAAATCCTGAGCAGTACTCCAGATGTGATCTCACCAAAACTGTGTAGAATTGCAGCAAGACCCTGTAAAATTGCCAAACACTTTTAATGAAGAAGATATGTCCCTTTAAAAGTGAGTTGAGAAGTCGACAGTGAATGGTACCTTTTGTACCTGTATACCTAGCAGATAGCAAATGACTACTGGCA
Source organism: Heterodontus francisci (assembly GCF_036365525.1). NCBI lineage: Eukaryota > Metazoa > Chordata > Chondrichthyes > Heterodontiformes > Heterodontidae > Heterodontus > Heterodontus francisci. Next base: position 189,671,792 of record NC_090371.1, on the reverse strand, counting down.
ACACCTATGCAGTCATATTCAGCTGGCCTCTGACACAGGAAATATCAGAGGAATGTATGATGGCATGTAGAGAGCTTTTGGGCCAACCATCAAAGAAGATTCCCCCCCTCAAATCTAAATCAGGGGACACAATCACTGACCAACGCAAGCAAATGGACTGCTGGGTGGAACACCACCTAGAACTGTACTCCAGGGAGAATGTTTTCACTGAGACCGCCCTCAATGCAGCCCTGCCTCTGCCAGTCATGGATGAGCTGGACGGACAGCCAACAAAATCGGAACTCAGTGATACCACTGATTCTCTAGCCAGCAGAAAAGCCCCTGGGAAGAACGGCAATACCTCTGAAATAATCAAGAGTGCCAAGCCTGCTATACTTTCAGCACTGCACGAACTGCTTTGCCTGTGCTGGGACGAGGGTGCAGTACCGCAGGACATGCGCGATGCCAATATCATCACCCTCTATAAGAACAAAGGTGACCGCGGTGACTGCAACAAGTACCATGGAATCTCCCTGCTCAGCATAGTGGGGAAAGTCTTCGCTCGTGTCGCCTTAAACAGGCTCCGGAAGCTGGCTGAGCGTGTCTATCCTGAGGCACAGTGTGGCTTTCGAGCAAAGAGATCCATGCTGTTCTCCCTTCGCCAGCTACAGGAGAAATGCCGTGAACAACAGATGCCCCTCTTCGTTGCTTTCATTGATCTCACCAAAGCCTTTGACCTTGTCAGCAGACGTGGTCTCTTCAGACTACTAGAAAAGATTGGATGCCCACCAAAGCTACTAAGTATCATCACCTCATTCCATGACAATATGAAAGGCACAATTCAGCATAGCGGCACCTCATCAGACCCCTTTCCAATCCTGAGTGGCGTGAAACAGGGCTGTGTTCTGGCACCTAAACTGTTTGGGATCATCTTCTCCCTGCTGCTCTCACATGCGTTCAAGTCTTAAGAAGAAGGAATTTTCCTCCACACAACATCAGATGGCAGGTTGTTTAACCTTGCCCATCTAAAAACGAAGTCCAAAGTACGGAAAGTCCTCATCAGGGAACTCCCCTTTGCTGATGTTGCTGCATTAACATCTCACACTGAAGAGTGTCTGCAGAGACTCATCGACAGGTTTGCGGCTGCCTGCAATGAATTTGGCCTAACCATCAGCCTCAAGAAAACGAACATCGTGGGACAGGCCATCAGAAATGCCCCATCCATCAAATCGGCGACCACGCTCTGGAAGTGGTTCAAGAGTTCACCTACCTAGGCTCAACTATCACCAGTAACCTGTCTCTCGATGCAGAATTAAACAAGCGCATGCGAAAGGCTTCCTCTGCTATGTCCAAACTGGCCAATAGAGTGTGGGAAAATGGCGCACTGACACCGAACACAAAAGTCCAAGTGTATCAAGACTGTGTCCTCAGTACCTTGCTCTACGGCAGCGAGGCCTGGACAACGTACGAGCCAAGAGCGACATCTCAATTCATTCCATCTTCACTGCCTCCGGAGAATCCTTGGCATCAGGTGGCAGGACCGTATCTCCAACACAGAAGTCCTCGAGGCAGCCAACATCCCCAGCATATACACCCTACTGAGCCAGCGGTGCCTGAGATGGCTTGGCCATGTGAGCTGCATGGAAGATGGCAGGATCCCCAAGGACACATTGTACAGCGAGCTCGTCACTGGTACCAGACCCACCGGCCGTGCATGTCTCCGCTTTAAAGACGTCTGCAAACGCGACATGAAGTCATTGACTTTGATTACAAGTCATGGGAGTCAGTTGCCAGCGATCGCCAGAGCTGGTGGGCACCCATAAAGGTGGGGCTAAAGCGTGGCGAGTCGAAGAGATTTAGCAGTTGGCAGGAAAAAAGACAGAAGCGCAAGGACAGAGCCAGCTGTGTAACAGCCCCGACAACCAATTTTATCTGCAGCACCTGTGGAAGAGTCTGTCACTCTAGAATTGGCCTTTATCGCCACTCCAGGCACTGCTTCACAAACCACTGACCACCTCCAGGTGCTTACCCATTGTCTCTCGAGACAAGGAGGCAAAAGATACCTAGCAGATTTTCCTCCTCTCTAATCTAGTGAAGAGATTCCTACCCTAATTGTAGCATCCTAGTTCAGACTGGCCAACTCAGCTATAATTAGGTAGATGCCTTAACAATAACAACTTGCATTTATATGGCACCTTTAACAAAGAGGAAAACACCTCAATGTGGTTTATAGAAGTGTAATTTTAAAAATGGATGTTTGCTAAAAGATGATACAAGGAGGGGTGACCAAAATATTGGTCAAAGAAATTATTTTTAAAAACGGTCTTAAATGAGGAGAGGGAAGGAGTTTGAATGTGGGGCCTAGGCAGCACATTAGTTTGGACCTGTTTTTATTGAGGTAAATATGCTTCTTGTTCATGGTTTTTAATACATGACTTGAATCCATTTATTCATATCGTTTGTTTTATTTATAGTACCCACATAGTTCTACCTCATACTATTTCATTGAAAAATTAAACTTCATAATCAAAGTCAAGCCCCATTTGTAATACTCTTAAGAACAAGGCAGTTTGTGACTAACTTGATTTGCATAATTAATTTGGTGAAACTGTGCTTTTAAGTTAATACTTTTTTGGTGGGTAGTATAATATTTAGTTGACTGATACAGTTCTGATTATTTTTCTCGGGGGAATGAGGAATTGAAGGAAATTAGTATTAGTAAGAAGGTTTTATCGGAAAAATTAATGGGGCTGAAGGTTGATAAATCCCCAGGACCTGATATTCTACATCCAAGAGTGTTGAAAGAGGTAGCTATGGAGACGTGGATGCATTGGTGATCATCTTCAAAAATTCTATCGATTAGGAGCGGTTCCTGTAGATTGGAATGTCGCAAATGTCACCCCACTATTTAAGAAGGGAGGGAAAAAGAAAACAGGGAATTACAGACTTGTTAGCCTTATATCAGTCGTTGGGAAAATGCTAGAATCTGTTCTGAAGGATGTGATAAATGGACACTTGGATAATAATGATATGATTGGGCATAGTCAACATGAATGGGAAATCATGTTTGACGAACCTGTTGGAGTTTTTTGAGGATGTTACTAACAGAATTGATAAAGGGGAGTTGGTGAACCTGGTCCTACTTGGATTTTCAGAAGGCTTTTGATAAAGTCCCCTACAGGAGATTGGTTAGCAAAATTAAAGCACATGCGATAGGAGGTAATGTACTGGCATAGTTTCTTTTTTCTTTTTCTTTTGGGCCTCCTTATCTCGAGAGACAATGGATACGCGCCTGGAGGTGGTCAGTGGTTTGTGAAGCAGCGCCTGGAGTGGCTATAAAGGCCAATTCTGGAGTGACAGGCTCTTCCACAGGTGCTGCTTCACAAACCACTGACCACCTCCAGGCGCGTATCCATTGTATCCATTGATTAAGGATTGGTTAACAGGCAGAAAGCAGAGAGTAGGAATAAATGGATCATTCTTGTGTTGGTAGGCTGTGACTCGTGGGTACCGCAGGGATCAGTGCTTGGGCCCCAGCTGTTCACAATATATATCAATGATTTGGATGTGGGGACCATATGTAATATTTGCAAGTTCGCAGATGACACAGAACCAGGTGGGAATGTGTGTTGTGTGGAAGATGCAACGCAGCTTCAAAGGGATTTGGATAGACTTGGTGAGTGGACAAGAATGTGGCAGATGGAATATAATGTGGAAAAATGTGAGATTATCCACTTTGGTAGGAAGAATAGATGTGCAGAGTATTTCTTAAATGGTAAGTGATTAGAAGGTGTAGATGGACAAAGGGACTTGGGTGTCCTTGTCAATAAGTCACTGAAAGCTAATATGCATGTGCAGCAAGCAATAAGGAAGGCTAATGGTATGTTACCCTTTATCGCAAGAGGATTTGAGTACAGAAGTAGTGAAGTCTTACTTCAGTTGTATAGAACTTTGCATAGACCGCTAATGAAGTATTGTGTGCAGTTTTGGTCCCCTTACCTTAGGAAGGATATTATTGCCATAGAGGGAGTGCAACGAAGATTCACCAGACTAGTTCCAGGGATGGTGGGACTGTCCTATGAAGAGAGATTGGGGAAACTGGGCCTGTATTCTCTAGAGTTTTGAAGACTGAGAGATGGTCTCATTGAAACCTACAAAATATTTAAAGGGATAGACAGGGTAGATGCAGCTAAGATGTTTCCCCTTGTTGGAGAGACTAGAACTAGGGGACACAATTTCAAAATAAGGGGGAAGCCACTTAGGACAGAGATGAGGAGAAATTTCTTTACTCAGAGGGTTGTGATACTTTGGAACTCTCTACCCCAGAGGGCTGTGGATGCTCAGTCATTGAGTTTGTTTAAAGCAGAGATTGACAGATTTCTAAATACAAACGATATAAGGGGATATGGGGATAGTGTGGGAAAAAGGCATTGAAGTGGATGATCAGCCATGATCATATTGAATGGCGGGGCAGGCTCGATGGGCTGAATGGCCTACTCCTGCTCCTATGTTCCTAAAAGTAATATGTGTCATGCTTAGAAGAACGTGCAGTATTGACTTGAAATTTAAGGCATTTATAATTTTAAAAAAAACTTTCATATAGGATAAATTGATGTGAAGATGTAGCCAACTGTCATTTCACACAATTCTAACACATTGGCACAAGTCTGAGAAAATTTCTGGCCAATATAACAAGCAATAAAAGTTTATCGTTTAGCAAGAGTGTAATTTAAAAAATAGTTAATTCTCATCTGCTTATCTTTTATTTAGAGATACAGCACTGAAACCTACCTGTCCCTATATTCCCCTACCACCTATCTATACTCGGGGCAATTTATAATGGCCAATTTACCTATCAACCTGCAAGTCTTTTGGCTGTGGGAGGAAACCGGAGCACCCGGAGGAAACCCACGCAGACACAGGGAGAACTTGCAAACTCCGCACAGGCAGTACCCAGAATTGAACCCGGGTCGCTGGAGCTGTAAGGCTGCGGTGCTAACCACTGCGTCACTGTGCCGTCCTTAAAATTTGTAGTCTTTTTCAAATAAATTTGGAATAACAACACAGAGCTGAATTTTGTTGGTGAGGTGGGGTCCTGATGCTGGGCTGGAAAGCTGGGGACAAGCCCGCCTTGGCTGTTTGGGGGATCCCCGGACGCATATTTCAGCATTCAGGCAATTAACTGCTGGCGCCTGGGCTCTGGTCCTTTCATAAGACTGGAGCCCGCCTCCAAGAGCTGCTGGCCAATTGGAGGGCTGACAGATCTTCAGTCTCAGTATTGCCACCAGGAGTGGTAGCCATTGCTGGGATGCAGCTGTAAAAATTGGACTCCCCGGAAGCACTGATCCCTGCGATACCCACGAGTCACAGCCTACCAACACAAAACCAGGCTCCCCAGAAAGTAAGTGGGGTCAGGAGTCTCCAGGGACAATCATGCAGGCCCTGGAGAGGGGTGAAGTGGTGTGGGGTTAGTGAGGGCATGGGGGTTGTTTCCACAGGGGTGGCCCCCTCCGTGGACCACAGAGTGCCCGATCAGGAGGACCCCCCCTCCCCCGCCCCACAACACCTCAGGCCACAGCGATGTCCCCAGGCTCGACTGGGCTGTCTCCTCATGCGACAGGGGGCCCACCAGCCGCTGGTAAAATGCCAGCAACAGAAGGAATTTTCCACTTAAGGGCCTCATTGGTCTCTGGGTGGGAAGGCCGTCCTCCACCTTCCCCACCACTGATAAAATTCCATGGTGTCAGGAAGGCGATGGGCACTCTACTCCTCCGCTTTCCTTCGCCATTTCATGGCCCTCCCCGCCTCCCAGTCCTGGAGGGCTAGAAAATTCAGCCCAGTGTGCAATAATTGTGATTTAACATAGCATTTATAAAAATAAATGCAAATTGTAAGTGGAGTATTTCTGTTCAAATAACTCTTTCCATTTCAATAGAAAAATAATACTGGGACTAAATTTTAATGGTAAATTTTTCAATTAATACTCTTGTCGTTTAGCTTCATCTGTTGGGAATGCACTTTGGGAATTCAGGCACAGAAATCATTCAGCCTCTTGGTAGTTTCCATCTGTTTAGGTTATTCCAACCCCTGCTGTCATCCCTGCCTGAATTCCCAGGTGAAGTTCCATACTGGGAGCATGAATTCCTGAAACTTAATTTTAAATACCATTGAATTGTTGCATCAGGAAAATCCACTATGTCAGGTCTTCCCTCTCCAGACCCGCCATTATGTATTTTGAGGCTTAGAAGTTCAGCTGACAATCAAATTCTACTACCGCACCTTATGCATCCTCCAAAACCCTCACGGACTTAGGACGGAATTTTGTGAGGCCATTTGGAGTGGGAATGCAGGTATGGGGGGGCTGGAGAATTGCAATGGATGTGCCTGCCCAGAAATCCGATGTTGTGAGGTTGGTTCCGGATTTAGTCAGTGGTGGGAAAGCTCTCAGGTGGCATCATTGTCCCGATGCAACGGGACTGCTATTTGAATTGCTGAGCAGGTTGTTGTAATACATGAACATGCAGTTGATCGTGATTCAATGGAGGGCTTGGAATTAAGTGAATGGTGAGCAGCCCTCACGTGCCTTCGAATCCCCAGCTGTTGAAAGATGGCAGCACCAAGGTGAGGCCTCAGTACCATGATGGGAAGGCAGCCATGCCGAGCACTGAAACGGAGGCCATTGTCGGCCTGCAATGCTGTGCACGCCGCATGGGTGGGCTTGGTCTCGGGTGGCAGTACTGAGTGGGCTTCGTCGCTGGCAGCAGTAGTGGGTGGCCATACTACTGGGTGTTAGACTGGCTGTCAGCAAAGGTGGACACTGAGGGTCATTAGCACATAAGGCAATGCAAGTTTGTCTCTGCAGGACAGTTCTCTGGAGGCCTACTGATCAGCTGGCTTGGGTTTCATGCACCCTCTCTTTGTGGATTCCTGTGGCGTGATGCAGCGCCTCGAACAGAAGGGAGGGCCAGGAGGGAACTGCGCCTGCCCGTAAAACTGAACGGCGAGAGTGACAGCAGCTGGCTATGCCAAGAAGGGCCCATCTGCGCCATAAAGTATACCAGACTTAACTCAGTTACCTTCAAGTGTCCAAGCGACATTGCCAGTGAAGACTATGGCTCGCCAGTGCAGCCGTCACCAACTTATGTGTCATGCTGCTGGATGAGTTGTAGGATTCCGTGGTCACCCTAAGCCAGTGGTGGCCCTGAAGATCACCGTGGCACTGAATTTTTATGCATCTGGATCTTTCCAGGGATCCACCGGGTACATGTTTGGGGTCTGACAGGCAGCAGCCAACTGCTGTATCAAGGAGGTGACCAATGCCCTGTTCAAGAGGGCCGGCGACTATGCGCGCTACCGGACTAACCCTGACAGTCAGGCTGAGAGGGCCATCGGGTTCGAGACCATCGCTGGATTCCCCTGGGTGCACAGTGTGATAGATTGTATGCATGTGGCCATCAAGGCTTCCACGGAACAAGCAGCTGCCGTCATCAACCGGAAGGGCTTTCATTCCATTAACGTGCAACTGGTCTGCAGCCACTGAAGGGTTTCCTGCAGGCGTGTGCCCGCTTCCCGGGAAGCAGCCACGACGCCTACATACTTCGACAGTCCCAGGTGCCACAGCTTTTCAGGCCCCGGCTCGCATTCAGGGATGGATTCTTGTGCACAAGGGCTACCCATTGAAGACATGACTACTGGCATCTGTGAGGAACTCTCGCACTGCAGCAGAGGAGAAGTACAACACTTGCCAAGGCTCCACTTGAACGACCATCGAGCAGGCCATTTGGTTGCTGAAGATGAGATTCCGGTGCCTGGATCAGTCCGGTGGAGCTCTGCAGTATGTCCCGGTGAGGGTCTCGCATATTGTGGTGGTCTGCTGTGCTCTGCACAATCTAGCATTGCAGGGAGGAGGCCTTGCATGAAGAGGACATGATTGATTGACAGTCCTGAACCAACAAGGAGGACGTGGAGAAGGATGATGAGCAGCCAGCACAGGATGTTGAACCCCTTGCACTGGAGGTCAGGCACACTGAGCGACGGGCCAGGCAGACAAGAGACAATCTCATATTTACCCGCTTCCAGCCAGCAGGATGGCCTCTCAAAGTGAACTCAATAAAGACTCACCTCAATGGATTCAGTCTGTCGCCTCCTTTCTATCTGGATTCTGTGCCTAATGCCCAGTTTAACCATTTGCTGTGGCACATCTGAGATGCTGACCAAAGGCGGCCTGTGCCTACACTGGTAGCCCAATGAGGGAGCAAGGGTGAAGGCAGCGTCTTACAATTAAGGCATGAAAGAATAAGCATTTTTCAACAATTGTGAACTGTAATAACGATAGAACTTAATAACACAATACAAATGGCAAATGTCAAACCCCGTGAAACCTCAAGTGTGCCTAGTTGCTTCTCTTAATATGTTTGAGTGCATCTATGAGGTGTGACCCCTGTGATAGCACCTGGGCTGGAGGTAGGCTGCTGATCAGGCTGCCCCATGGCTTGGGATAACTTTGGCAGCTGTCCTCTGGCTGCCTGAGGCCTGAAGGGCCCCGGCTGCCTGAGGGTTTACTGGACAGGTGCAGGACTCTCCTCAGGCGTCGCGGCTACTGGAGCTGGGCTCACTGGCAGAGGGGCTGAGGAGCCAGTTGTGCTTTGAGCGCCCTGACGGGAGCCCACAGCTGTGGAGGTCAGCCTCTCCTTATTCCTTTCAAGGCTCACTTGAACTTCCCTGCTGACCAGAGAAGGACAAGGACCTGGGGAAGACTCCAGGTGCCTTGTCCTTCTCTCACCTTGCCACTGCGGCGTTGAGCTTATGACCAAGGCAATGGTGTGCAGATCTGTACGCATTTATGGGATCTGGCTCTCCATGAGGGTTGCCAACCTCTCAATGGAGGAAGCCCTGTGCTCATACACCTGAGACATGGCAGCACTCATGGCATGAATGGATTCCTCCATCCTCTGCCCATGGTTGTGCATGGCCTCCGGCAGCTCGGCCAGATGTTGCCTTACCTTTCTCTGCATCTCCAGCATGCCCTGTGCTGTTGACACCAGAGGTTCGTCATCAGCCTGGGCCTGGCCACCCACAGTCCTCCAACCGACAGAGGCCTCGGCTGTCTCAGCCTCAGCCAGTTGCTTGGGCGCACGTGTGTTGCTTTCACCAGCTTGTGACCCTGATTCTACAGCCGAGCGCAAACCTACCGAGGTGAAAGTATCTGTGCTGGTGGAAGGTGCAGTAGAGTCATGTGACGGTGCATCCGCTGAGTGCTCCTCCTGCTCTGAGGTTGATTGCTGCCCCCCTTCAGCTGGACCCTCCCGTGGACCTCGACCTGCATGAGAGAACACAAACACGTGTGGTTTAGGCTGTGCAGATCTTGTCATGCCAACTAAGTGTAATGTGGGTCTCCAGAAGCGTGGTGGATGTCAAATGAAGCCAATCCTCACTCTCTTGTGTGGAGCCTCCGGTCTCACCATCCTCTATTGAACGGCCGCTCTGGGTCCCCACTAGCTCCAGTGCCTTCTCCTCAGATGAGGAAAGAGGCTGTATATCAGCTATTCTTCCACCAGTCCGTGAGGTCTCCCTGGCTTTATAGACTCGTTTGTTCCACAAGTGGAAAGAGGGACACATTAAGATGTCACAGGAAGAGCAACAGAACCATTCCGCTGGTGGCAGGCCATCGTCGCTGCTGGGGTTTCCTACATGGCTCCTCCCCATGTCCGCCCTGAGCTGCGAAAGAAGGTGGCCTGTCACTGAGATCTATCCATGCATCTGCCAGGATGTGGTGATGCCTCACCCTCTTGCCATCGTCTTTGTGGTGGTTTCCTCCCCATGCCACGCTGTCTCCCGCATAGCCACATGCAAGCACCAACCAGGGGAGAGGTATGGAGCTCTCAGCTTGACAGAACACAGCAGGTCATTGACTCTCTTCCTGCACTGGACCCAATTGTGTTGGGTGACCCCATGGCTCCTGACCTCCTCTGCAATCTCCATCCAGGCATGCTTGGTCAGATGGAGGACCTATTCTTGCTATCCCTTGGAAAGAGGACCTCCCGTCTTTCCCTTGCAATCTGAAGGAGAATCTCCAGTGAGGCATATTGATCCGTGGTGTCACCTGGTGTTTGTGCCTGACATGTTCCCTCTTGGCTTCCAGAGCGTTCCTGGCCCTTCGAGGCCTTGGTCAGCAGTATAGCAGCAGAGGGTCTCCAGGCAGCGGGAGTCAGCAGCAGAGGAACTCCATGAGGGGATCAGCAGCAACAAAGTAATTCAGTATGTTAATCGGATCCAAGCCAAGTGGTGAAGAATGAAGCTGGACATAGATCTTTTTCTTGACAGTCAGTTTAGTTACAGAATGCAGCATTATATGTTTCTGCCTTCTGCTTTCTCCACCCCCACCCCCATGTCCCAGCAAGCTCTCTTTATATCCTGCTCTAAGTCCTTAATTTAAGCAGGGCTGGCAGCACTTTAAATATGGCGCAGCACCTGCATTCCACTCCATTGCTGACACCATTGGCATCTCGCTATGCGCCCCCCGTCCTCCAATGGGATGGGACCCGTCCCTCCTGCATTCAAATGGGCCGGCGTGATTGCGGTTGACTGGCTGCACTTAATGAGCGGTGGTGGCGCTCACTTCTGCGTCTGTTGCTGGGACCCATGACAGGAACATTAAATTCAGCCCTTTGAGTTTCAAAAATAAGTCAACTGATTAGTAAATGCTTCTTTAAGGGCTGCTATGTTGCACCCCTAATACATTATTGTGTAAATGACTTCATTGTTTGATGAGGGCCTGGGTGCATAAAGTTAATCTCAGCCAGGCCAATGCGATGAGTGCTACAAGCAGCTCTTAATGTCTTGGGCTGGTGAGAGGGGGAAAAAAACAGGGTTACTGATGGTAAATACTACTTAGTGAACTCTGCTGGACAGTGTTTGTGTGTGGATGTTGGGCACGTATGTGGTTCTTAATGCATAGTTAATATAAAGTTTTACATTTAATGTAATTTTTTTCTTGATGTGGCATAGTATGACATATTGACAATTGTCACTGATGATCACTAATTAATCTGCCCTTGAGTAAGGAGCATTTTGTTAATAAGGCAAGATTTTATTGATATGGCTTATGTAGTTGCTAATACTGATGCTTGACTAACTTGAGACAGGTTGTCATGCAAAGTAAAACTGTTTCTGATGGAATTTGCATTATGAGCTGTTAGCTATCCATCTTACTCTTTATTTCCATTCAAATATAATTACTATTGGCTTACTGGAGCACTAGAAGGGTTGGCTATGCACTGGTGAGAGTCAAAGCGCTAGTTTCTTTTTTACATTATCCTGCTCTCTCCCTGCAGTCAAGAGAGCTAGAGATCTGTTTCTGAGGGTTGGATTTTCAATCTGGGATCATCCAGATCATTTCCCGGTCCCGATCCTGTGCCGCCTCAGTCTCACTGACGCAATGCTATTTTGATATGCCACGGTCTGATTGGACGGGAGGCGAGTTCCGTGCTCAAAAAGTGGCTCTGGGTGCTGCCTGGAGGAGGGTTCTGTCTCTGGCAAGGACGATTCTCAAAGGCAGATGGCAATCATGACTGGACCTGCTGTTGTCCAGCGGAATGGAGGAGGCAGCAGAGCAGAGGGCCAACAACTTCCCGTTACAAACAAATGCACAAACGCTGATTCATCACCGCCTTAGCATTTCAGTTTGACTTTCCCTTTTGTTTCAAGACTTTATATCAGCAGCAACAATAAATAATGACTCTTCGCTGTGCTCCTGACAGCTGTGCTCTAACGTGCCCCAGTCAGTTCGCTGTTCCCATTCTTATCTTTGAAAATGTCATTCTCTCCCTCTCCAGCTCTCCAATGAGCAGGTTGCCGGCTCCCCCTCCCCTGCCCTCCCTTTGCAAATTGCAGTGTGTTATGGAGGCATTGGGAGATTGAGATGCTATCCAAGAGCACTGTTTTGTAACCGCGCGAATACCCGACCTCGCTCCCACGAACAACTGAAGATTCAGCCCTCTGAGAGGGTTGCTCTTTAGCTAATTGTTAGGTGGATTGCAAGAGTTTCTCTCCCTATGCCTGACCTTTGATCTGTGCCTCCCCATACATTCGAGATCAGAAATTGTGACTGTGTCTTACTGCTTTGTGGCACAGTGCTCTTGGGCTTTAACATACCCAGCCGCCCACCTTTTTGTACCCTTCACTGCCAGAGTGATTTGATGTAAAGATTGTATCCTGCCACATATGGTATGAGGGTAACATTACGGCTCAATTACTATTTAAATAGCTAAATAAATGAAAGGCCCTTATAACAATCGGAAACTTAATACCTACAAAACAAACATTTTTGAGTTGTATACAGATTAATCTCCTCTTCTCTTGCTAGTCTTTCCCTTGCCATCTGCTGTGAGTTCATGGCAATACCAGAACTGTACTTGGATTAAAGAGTAAAACAACATCGCAACAGATTTATTCAAAACCACTTTTCTTTTGATGTATTTATTTTCAATTACATATACCTGATATAAGATAATAGTTTCCAATGGTTACTAATTGGTTAAATATTAATTTTGCCTTGACATTGAAACATTTTCATATTAAGTGACAAAACTATATCAAAAAAATGAAATTTGTGGCTGACATGTAATGGCCAGCATCGAGATGTAATAGCACATAAATTATTGCTAATTTCACAAGTTATTTATCAAGTTTTACTGCTACTCTTTACATGTCTTTCTCCTACACTTTCAACATTATTTTAACATAATATTTGAAAATTGTTTTATGTTCATTTTTATGAGAACTATTGAGGGCTAAGAGTCCTGTAATATATCCATTGAGTTGCTGGAGCGGCCTCTCCAAAACTAATGGATTAGCAACTTCAGAATCTTCTGGGCAAGCCTCTAAGGGATTGATTTTTGTTTTTGATGTGTGGGGAGTAATTTGGCAGAGACTTTTCTTCATCCAATGAAGAACCTATTTGATTTCCATTGAAATCGCTGGAAAGGAAATCTCCCTCTATGTTTAAAATTTGAGGCAAATACACCTCCAATACATATTGTTAAGCATAAGAAACACAAGAGACTGGATTTTGGAAGCCCGCCAGTGGCGGTAACGGAGGCAGACAGGCCAGAATTTCCCAGTGCCAGCCAGCGTGCTGGTTGCAGACATCTTCCCGCCTCTGGGCTATTTTTTAGGGAGGCAGGTTGGGCAGGGTGATGGCTACCTGACAGCAAGCAGCAGGTAGCTGGTTCACATAATTAAGGCCAATGATCAGAGGCTGACTGGAATCTTCCAGTCGGCCTGCAGCTCCCAGAGCCGATAGATGCCTGAAGGTGGCCTCCTGGCGGCAGGTTGGGAGACCAGGACTCCAGGATCAATTTAGAGCCTACCCCGCAGATTGCCATACCTGCATGTCCACAGCTGAGGCTGCAGGCTGCCCTGTGCAGAGACTCCGCCTCTACAATGGTGGTCTGGCAGTTGTGGCCATTTCTTTTTTAAGGTTTGCAAAAGTGCTTGAGGCGCTCTCTCTCTCCCTTACCTGCATTGACAGGCTGCAGTTCCTTCAGTGCTGGAGGGCCATTAGGGCATTAACTGGGGATTCACTTGTTCCCCCTATAAAGAGACACAGACTGAATCGTTGGTGGTTGGGTGAGGAGTTATATACTTGTAATTTGTAACTCTGTAAATAAATAAGTGTGTGAAGATTGGCTTTAGTTCTATCCTTCATCAGCTGGCTTTCTGGAATATAACTGGTAGGTGGGAGAAGATAACAATGCAGACCCTGATGCTTACATCATCTCAACATTCGTTTTCATCCCCCCCTACTCTGGGTGGCAATAGGGCAGCAATATGATGAAAATCAGCCCGCAGTACTTATTGGCCCATTTATGCAGACGCCCAGTCTTTGGAATAGGCTGAGAAATAAGCAAGAAGTGTCCTGTTTCAAAAAGACGTGAGTCAAATTAATAAGCAAGCTGGGATCCTGTGATATACATAAGGCCCTGGTGCAATTTCAACTTCCAGTGGGCAGACTGCACACAGTGCAACTCCATCTAAAAGAATCGTATGTAAGTAATCTAATCAGCAGGCCTTAAAATGCTGCAGTTAAGTTGCTGCAGTGATTTTTGTGGGGTCAGGAGAAGTATGAATGGTCTTCTTGGCCCCTCAAATATCATCCTGCTTGCTGTGGGTCCAGTTGCAACCCCGGTCTATCACTATCCCACCCCCGGGAATGTGTTCCTGCTGGCTTTGTTCTGTGCAGGAGCCACTGGATTTTCCTCATCACCCACCGACTCTCCCCCCGCCCCCCACCCCCCCCCCACTTCCTCCCAAACTCCGATCGGTGTGTCCCTGTCCACACTGGAAAGAAGCACCAGCTTTCCTATCAACTTAAAATGAACCCCATTATAGAAATGGTTTGCACTCCTCACCGGTGACAGCAGACTGGCATGGCAACTACTATGCCCAACATGTGTCCAGTGTTCGCCTGCAATGAAAATTGGCCTCGTCCATAAAATATTGGAAAACATTTCAGTGATTCAACTACTATAAAAATTAGATTATAGAAATTACTGGAGAATCTTTCACTTTCAAAGTAGTCAAGTGCAAAATAAAGTAGCGTCACATAAAGACAAATGCCTTGAGCTATCCATTATTCAACATCTTTGAGCAGTCATACAACACAAGGGCAGTACTATCTAATTAGATATTGCAGCTCTGCCAATCTACAGCGATTCTTGTAGCTTCTTGTGCTATTCACCAGTAAAGTTAAAGGTCAGGTTCATTGCATTTATGTAATAATAGTTTTTGCAGTGATTGAGAAGTGTATTATCTGGAAATCAAATGCTATTGAATTTATCTCCAAATTACAGACAATTTATTTAAGTGGGTATTCGCATTACAAACTGAACCATGCAATATTGTAATGGGACTTTTATGTTCCAAGGTGTAAAAAAGTCATACCATTGTTCCTCTTTCGATCAATTAAATTTACAACTGCTTGATATCCCATCTTGAGGATGGAGACAGATTGGGTGTGGATTGTTTGGCCAACATGGTTGGATGGGGTACAAGTACAGGAAGAGGTTGCAAGCTAGGACTGACACTGGGATGCAGGCAGAGTTGGGGCATGGTGAGTTTTGGAGGAGGGTACTGCCTAGAGTTGCAGCTTAGGGTGAGGCTGTGGGTCCAGGAGGAAAAGTGCAGCCCATACCAAGGTTCAGTTTTGGTGCAGATCCTGAATGAGATATAAGGAAGAAGAAAGAGTGTGTGTAGATATGGAATGGAAAGTCTGGGAATGGGTGTAACTAGGCTCTGGGTTGAGATCTCGTGGGGCTAGCTGTGAAGGCTGTGGTAGAAAGGTTGGGTGCTTGGTTGGTCCAGGAATGGCCACAGCTGAGCGCAAAATCAAACGTGATTGGTGGATGTTGGGAACAGCTACAGTCGTGATGAAAGAGTTGTTATCAGGGAGCAGTGACTAATGTCAGTGGTCTGCTTCTTCATATTGCAGTCACACCAGTGTTCTCATGACAAACAGATACTCACGAATGCTGACATTCACTTTTATTTAATATTCTAGATTGAATGCTGTATCAGTCACCATTGTTGCTTTATATTTAAAATACCCAAACAAAATTATTATATACCTGTATTAAATCTTCTCATGAAGTGTTGCTCTGCTGAATCCTAGATGTGCTGACTTCCATGACTTTAGTTCATTCATGGGATGTGGGCATTGCTGGCGAGGCCAGCATTTATTCCCCATCCCTAGTTGCCCTTGAGAAGGTGGTGGTGAGCTGCCTCTGGAACCACTACAGTCCGTGTTGTGTAGGCACACCCACAGTGCTGTTAGGGAGGAAGCTCCAGAATTTTGACAGACGATGAAGGAACAGTGATATAGTTCCAAGTCAGGATGGTGTGTGACTTGGAGGGGAACTTGCAGATGGTGGTGTTCCCACATGCCTGCTGCCCTTGTTGTTCTAGGTGGTAGAGGTCGCAGGTTTGGAAGGTGTATTTGAAGAAGCCTTGGCGTTTCTGGCAGTCCTGTAGATGGTGCACGCTGCAGCATGGTACGCCAATGGTGGAGGCAGCGTATGTTTAAGGTGGTGGATGGGGTGCCAACCAAGCAGGCTGCTGTGTCCTGGATGGCATCGAGCTTCTTGTGTTTTTGTAGCTGCACCCATCCAGACAAGTGGAGAGTATTCTATTGCATTCCTGACTTGTAGCTTTTGATGGTGGACTGGCATTGCGGAGTCTAGAGATGTGTTACTCTCTATAAAATACTCAGGCTCTGACCTGCTCTTGTAGCCACAGTATTTATGTGGCTCACCCAGTTAAGTTTCTGGTCGATAGTGACCACCAAGATGTTGATTGTGATTCAGCAATGGTAATCCCATTGAATGTCAAGGGGAGGTGCTTAGAATCTCTCTTGTTGGAGATGGTCATTACCTGACACTTGTGTGGCACAAATGTTACTGGCCACTTACCAGCCCAAACTTGAATGTTGTCCATGCCTTGCTGCATGTGGGCTCAGACTACTTCATTATCTGAGAAGTTGTGAATGGAACTAAATACTGTGCAATTATTAACAAACATCCCCACTTCTGACCTTATGATGAGGGGAAGATCATTGATGAAGCAGCTGAAGATGGCTGGGCCGAGGGCACTGCCCTGAGGAGCTCCTGCTGAGATGATTGGCCTCCAACAAAACCATCTTCCTTTGTGTTGGGTATGACTCCAGCCAGCAAAGTTTTCCCCCGATTCCCATTAACTTTAATTTTTCTAGGGCTCCTTGATGCCACACTTGGTCAAATGCTGCTTTGATGTTAATCGCCTCAGTTCAGGAATTCAGTTCTTTTGTCCGTGCTTGGACCAAGGCTGTAATGAGGTCTGGAGCCGAGTGGCCCTGGCAGAACCCAAACTGAGCATTGGTGGGCAGGTTTTCGCTGAGTAAGTGCCACTTTGTAGCACTGCCAACAACATCCTCCATTACTTTGACGATGATAAAGAGTAGACTGATGGAGCAGTAATTTGCTGGATTGGATTTGTCCTGCTTTTTGTTGGCAGGACATATCTGGGCAATGTTCCAAATTGTTGGGTAGATGTCCGTGTTATAGCTGTACGGGAATAGCTTGGCAAGGGATGCAGCTAGTTCCAAGTATTCAGTAATACAGCCGGGATGTTTTCAGGACCCAGTGCCTTTGCTGCATCCAGTGCACTCAGCTGATTCTTTCGAACGTTGAATGAATCTAATTGGTTTAAGACTAGCATCTATGATAATAGGGAGTTCAGGAGTTGGCACTATAGGCTGAATATGGTTGCAAACCGTTCAGACTTGACTATTACACTCAGGTGCCAGGCTCAGCCATCATTGAGGAACAGGTTATTCATGGATCCTCCTCCTCTTTCACTAGTTTATTTGTCCACCACCATTCACCACTGAATGTGGCAGGACTGCAGAGCTTTGATCTGATCCATTGATTGTGTAGGCTATTAGCTCTGTCAATAGTATATACTTCTGTTGTTTAGCATGCATGTCGTCCTGTGTTGTAGCTTCACCAGGTTGGTACTTCATTTTTAGGTATGCCTGGTGCTGCTCCTGGCATGCTCTCCTGCAGTCCCTATTGAACCAGGTTTGGCCTCCTGGCTTGATGGTAATGGTAGAGTGAGGGATATGCCGGGCCATGAGCCTACAGATTATAGTAGAATACAATTCTGCTGCTGCTTATGGCTCACAGTGCCTAATGAATGCCCAGTTTAGAGCCACAGAATCTGTTCTGAATCTGTCCCATTTAGCATGGTAGTGGTGTCACACAACATAATAGAGGATGTCCTCACTGTGAAGATGGGACTTTGTTTCCATGAGGATTATGTGGTGGTCACTCAGACCAGAACTGTCATGGATAGATGCATCTGTGACAGGTGGATTGGTGAGAACAAGATCAGGTAGATTTTTTGCCCTATGTTGGTATATATTAATACGTAAATTTGGACGTAAATGTAGGTGGCATGATCAAGAAGTTTGCAGATGACACAAAGATTGGCTGTGTGGTAGATAGCGAGGAGGATAGCTGCAGGAAGATATTGATGGTCTGGTCAGATGGGCAGAAAAGTGGCAAATGGAATTCAACCTGGAAAAATGTGAAGTGATGTATTTGGGGAGGTCAAACAAGGCAAAGGAATACATGATAAATGGGAAAATACTGAGAAGTATAGAGGAGGTGAGGGACTTTAGAGTGAATGTCCACAGATCCCTGATGGTAGCAGGACAGGTCGATAAGGTGTTAAGAAGGCATATGGAATTCTTTCCTTTATTAGCCGAGGTATAGAATATAAGAGCAGGGAGGTTATGCTGGAACTGTATACCTCATTGGTTAGGCCACAACTTGAGTACTGTGTGCAGTTCTGGTCACCTCATTATAGAAAGGATGTAATTGCACTAGAGAGGGTGCAGAGGAGATTTACGAGGATGTTGCCAGGACTGGAAAAATGCAGCTATGAGGAAAGATTGGAGAGGCTGGAGTTGTTACCCTTGGAACAGAGAAGGTTGGGGGAGATTTTATTGAGATGTAAAAATTTGTGAGGGGCCTGGATAGATTGGAGGTGAAGGGTCTATTCACCTCAGCAGAGAGGTCAGTCACGAGGGGGCATAGATTTAAAGTGACTGGTAGAAAAATTAGAGGTGAGATGAGGAAAAACGTTGCCACCCAGTGGGTGGTGGGGGTCTGGAACTCACTGCCTGAAAGGGCAGTTGAGACAGAAGCTCTCAACTCATTCAAAAGGAGTCTGGATATGCACCTCAAGTGCCATAATCTGCAGGGCTACGGACCAAATGCTGGAAGGTGGGATTAGAACAGGTGGACCGTTTTTCGGCTGGCACAGACACAATGGACCAAGTGGCCTCTTTCTGTGCCTTAAACATTCGATGATTCTATGATTCTCTCACCACCTGCTGCAAACCCAGTCTGGCAAATAATACCTTCAGGATATGGCCAGCTCTTTCAGTAGTGGTACTACCAAGCTGCTTTTGGTGATAGATATTGAAGCTTGTCATCAAGAGTACATTCTGTGCCCTTGCTTCCTCAGTGCTTCTTCCAAGTGGAGGAGTACTGATTCATCAATTGAAGGAAGGCAGTAGATGGTAATCAACTGGAGCTTTTCTTGCCCATTGTTGACCTGGGCCATGAGACATCATTGGGTCCAAAGTTGATATTGAGGACATCCAGGGTCCAGGGCCACCACCCCCCCCCCCCCCCCCCCACCCCTGACTGTATACACTGTGCCGCCATCTCTGGTGGGTCTTTTCTGCTGGTGTGATAGGACATGCCCAGGAATTATAATGGAGGAGTCTGGGACATGAAGCTAGAAGCTTTGATTCAGTGAGTATAACTACATCAGGCTGTTGCTTGACTAGTCTGTGGGACAGCTCTCCCAATTTTGGCATGTGTCCCCAGATGTTAGTGAAGGGGACTTTGAAACATAGAAACATAGAAAATAGGAGCAGGAGTAGGCCATTCGGCCCTTCGAGCCTGCTCCGCCATTCATTATGATCATGGCTGATCATCCAACTCAGTAACCTGTTCCCGCTTTCACCCCATATCCTTTGATCCCTTTAAACCCAAGAGCTATATCTAACTCCTTCTTAAAAACATACAATGTTTTGGCCTCAACTGCTTTCTGTGGTAGCGAATTCCACAGGTTCACCACTCTCTGAAGAAATTTCTCCTCATCTCAGTCCTGAATGGTTTACCCCGTATCCTTAGACTATCACCCCCTGGTTCTGGACTCCCCTACCATCGGGAACATCCTTCCTGAATCTACCCTGTCAAGTCCTGTTAGAACTTTATAGGTTTCTGTGAGATCCCCCTCACTCTTCTGAACTCCAGCGAATATAATCCTAATTGACTCAATCTCTCCTCATACGTCAGTCCCGCCATCCCAGGAATCAGTCTGGTAAACCTTCGCTGCACTCTACTAGGCGGTGTGTGCCTTTTTCAGATCTGGTGCTGAGGTCGATGCCAGGTGGTTCATCTGGTTTTATTCTCATCAGACTTTTTAGTAGTGGTTTGAAACAACCGAGTTTCTTGATAGGCCTTTTGAGAGGGAAGTTAAGAGTCAACCACATTGCTGTGGGTCTGGATTGACAGATAGACCCAACCATATAAGGATAGCAGATTTCGTTCCCTGAAGGACGTTAGTGAACCAGATGTGTTTTTATGACAATCCAATAGTTTCATGGTCACCATTACTGAGACTAGCTTTTTATTCCAGATTTATTTAATTAATTGAATTTAAGTTGTCCCTTGGTAGTACAGAACTTGAGTATTGCTGAGAAAAGAGACATGCTGCCAAAGCTTTTAGTCTTGCACTCATCAGGACAAAGGCAAGAATGCCAAATTGAAAAGGGAGCAACAATTTATATTGCTAGAGAAAAAGATGCTGATTGGTTGGCAAGTCAATTGTGATTGGTTGAGATGTTGCCATGGAGAATGCACCAGGGAACTATTGTCCCCCATGTTTTTGTAAATTCAGAAGAGGTGCAATGGCCTGGACATATTCCTTTTGCCTGTAGATGACAGGATGAGCGGACCTACGGGGAGAACGCCGAGCGAGGAGCCGATAAATGCAACCCGAGGATCGCGGCCTAGACACTTCCCTTCCAGGAGCGGAGCAGAGAGGAGTCCAGGAGCTCCGGAGTTTTGAAAAAAGAATAAAAAGTCAACAGTGACATCACAGGAAAGCTGCAAGGTAATTGATTGGTGAGTAACTGCTGTGAGGGAATAACTCTAAATATCTGGGTAAGTAACCAAAGTAAAGAGAAAGGTCTGCAGTTTTTAAAAATATAACAGGTAGTTTTTTTTAGGGAATCAAGGACCCTAGTGTAAATAATCTAATTTTTGAGTATTTTAAAGGAGTAAATTAAGAGTAAGTCATGGCAGGGCAGCTCAGTAGCATGGAGTGCTCCTCCTGTGTAATGTGGGAAGTCAGGGACACTTCCAGTGTCCATGGCGAACACGTGTACAGGAAGTGTCTCCAGCTGCAGCTACTCGAAATCTGCGTTTCAGATCTGGAGCAGCAGCTGGGGACATTGTGGAACATCTGCCAGGCTGCGATGATCGTCGATAGCATGTACAGGGAGGTGGTCACACCGCAGGTAAAGACTGCTCAGGCAGAAAGGGAATGGGTGACTGCCAGGCAGAGTAGAAGTACTAGGCAGCAGAGCAGGAGTCCCCTGAGTCCATCTCCCTATCTAACAGATTTTTCGCTTTGGATACTGTTGGGGCGATAGCTTCTCAGGGGAATGCAGCAAGAACCAAGTCTGTGGCACAACAGGTGGCTCAGCTGCACAGGAGGGGAGGAAAAAGAGTGGGAGTGGTTGATAGAGGATTCTATCGTAAGGGGTACAGATAGGTGTTTCTGTGGCTGCAAACGTGACTCCAGGATGGTATGTTGCCTCGCTTATGCTGGGTTAAGGATGTCACGGAGCGGCTGCAAGACATTCTGAAGGTGGAGGGTGAAAAGTCAGAGGTCGTGGTTCACATTGGTACCAACGACATAGGTGGAAAGAGGGATGAGGTCCTGCAATAAGAATTTAGGGAGCTAGGTAGCAGATTAAAAGTAGGATCTCAAAGGTCGTAATCTCTGGATTACTCCCAGTGAGTATAGGAATAGGAGGATAGAGCAGATGAATGCGTGGCTGAAGAGATGGTGCAGGAGGGAGGGCTTTAGATTCCTGGATCACTGGGTCTGTTTCTGGCGAAGTTGGGACCTGTACAAGTTGAAGGGTTTGCACCTGAACCGGAACGGGACCAACATCCTTGCTGGGAGTTTTGCTAGTGCTGTTGGTTGGGGGTGGGGGGGGGGGTGCGTTTAAACTAATTTGGTATGGGGAATGGGATACAGAGTGGAGGTACAGTAGAGGGTGATGCACAGTCAAATATAGAAGAGAAGCTAAGTCACTGTGGAAGGCAGAGCAAATATAGACCTGTTAAGGCACAATCGAATAATGCGAGGTTAGATTGCATCTATGTTAACACAAAGAGTCTTACTAGTAAGGCAGGTGAATTGAGGGCATTGATTAACACATGGGAATATGATATTATTGCGATCACAGAGACATGGTTGAGGGAAGGGCAGGACTGGCAGCTTAATATTCCAGGGTATAGAATCTTCAGGCGTGACAGGGGAGGGTGTAAAAGAGGAGGTGGCATTGCACTGTTAATCAAGGAGTCAATTACTGCAGTAAGGAGGGATGATATCTTAGAAGGTTCCTCAAATGAGGCCATATGGGTAGAAGTCAAAAACAAAAAGGGGGCAATCAGTTGGCTGGGAGTGTACTACAGGCCTCCAAACTGTCAGGGAGAGATAGAGGAGCAGATATCTAGGCAAATCTCAGAGAGGTGTAAAAATAATAGGGTAATAATAGCTGGGATAGTCTTAGTGCAAAAGGCTTAAAGGGAGCAGAATTCTTAAAATGCATACAGGAGAGCCTTTTGAGCCAGCACGTAGAAAGTCTTACAAGAGAAGGGCAGTACTGGACCTAATCTTAGGGAATCAAGCCAGACAAGTGGTAGAAGTGTCAGTGGAGAAGCATTTCAGGGATAGTGATGCAGTGGTTAGCACCGCAGCCTCACAGCTCCAGCGACCCAGGTTCAATTCTGGGTACTGCCTGTGTGGAGTTTGCAAGTTCTCCCTGTGTCTGCGTGTGTTTCCTCCGGGTGCTCCGGTTTCCTCCCACAGCCAAAAGACTTGCAGGTTGACAGGTAAATTGGCCATTATAAATTGCCCCTAATATAGGTAGGTGGTAGGGAAATATAGGGACAGGTGAGGATGTGGTAGGAATATGGGATTAGTGTAGGATTAGTATAAATGGGTGGTTAATGGTCGGCACAGACTCGGTGGGCCGAAGGGCCTGTTTCAGTGCTGTATCTCTAAATCTTAAATCTAAATCTATAACTGTCTAAGATTTAAGGTAGTTATGGAAAGGGGCAAAGAGGGATCGGAAATAAAATTACTGAATTGGGGGAAGGTCGATTTCAATATGATAAAACAGGATATGGCCAAAGTGGACTGGGAGCAACTACTTGTAGGAAAGTTTACATCAGACCAGTGGGAGGAAATAGTGAGAGTTCAGGGCCAACATGTTCCCATAAAAGTGAAGGGTAGGACCAACAAGTCCAGGGAACCCTGGATGTCAAGGGATATAGAGGATTGGATAAGGGAAAAAAAGGAGGCTTATGGCAGATTCAGAGGGCTGAAAACAGCGGAGGCCCTAGAGGAGTATAGAAAGTGTAGGGGGGGGGGGGAGGTACTTAAAAAAGTAGTTAGGAGAACGAAGAGGGGACATGAAAAAACACTGGTGGGCAAGATAATGGAAAATCCTAAGGCGTTTTATAAGTATATTAAGGGCAAGAGGAAAACCAGGGAAAGAGTAGGGTCCATTCGGGACCAAAGGGGCAATCTGTGTGTGGAGCCTGAGGACATAGGTGATGTTTTAAATGATTACTTTTCATCTGTGTTCACTATGGAGAAGGATGATGTAGGTGTAGAGATTAGGGAGGAGGATTGTGATATACTTGAACACATTAGCATTGAAAGCATTATTAGCTGTTTTAGCGGGCTTAAAAGTGGATAAATCCCCAGGCCCAGATGAGATGTATCCCAGGCTGTTATGTGAGGCAAGGGAGGAGATGAGGGCTCTGACACAAATGTTTAACTCCTCTCTGGCCACAGGAGAGGTACCAGAGGACAGCGAATGTGGTGCCATTATTCAAGAAGAGTAGTAGGGATAAACCTGGTAATGGCAGGCCAGGAAGTCTAACATCAGTGGTAGGGAAACTATTGGGAAAAATTCTGAGGCACAGGATTAATCTCCACTTGGAGAGGCAGGGATTAATCAGGGATAGTCAGCATGGCTTTCCCAGGGGAGATCATGTCTAACAAACTTGATTGAATTTTTCAAGGCTGTGACTGGATGTGTAGATGAGGGTAAAGCAGTTGATGTAGTCTACATGGACTTCAGTAAGGCTTTTGATAAGGTCCCGCATGGGAGATTGGATAAGAAGGTAAGAGCCCATGGGATCTAGGGCAATTTGGCAAATTGGATCCAAAATTGGCTTAGTGGCAGGCGTCAGAGGGTGATGGTTGAGGTTTGTTTTTGCGAGTGGAAGCCTGTGACCAGCAGTCGGCCCCAGGGATCGGTGCTGGGACCCTTGCTGTTTGTAGTGTGCATTAATGATTTAGACGTGAATATAGGAGGTATGATCAGTAAGTTTGCCGATGACACGAAAATTGGTGGTGTCGTAAATAGTGAGGAGGAAAGCCTGAGATTACAGGACGATATAGATGGGTTGGTAAGATGGGCAGAGCAGTGGCAAATGGAATTTAATCCTGAGAAGTGTGAGGTGATGTATTTTGGGAGGACTAACAAGGCAAGGAAATATACAATGGATGGTAGGACACTAGGAAGTACAGACGGTCAGAGGGACGTTGGTGTACTTGTCCATTGATCACTGAAGGCAGTAGCACAGATGGATAAGGTGGTTAGGAAGTCATATGTGATACATGCCTTTATTAGCCGAGGCATCGAATATAAGAGCAGGGAGGTTATGATGGAGCTGTATAAAACACTATTTAGGCCACAGCTGGAGTACTGTGTACAGTTCTGGGCACCACACTATAGGAAGGATGTGATTGCATTGGAGAGAGTGCAGAGGAGATTCACCAGGATGTTGCCTGGGCTGGAGCATTTCAGGTATGGAGAGACTGGATAGGCTAGGGGTGCTTTCCTTGGAGCAGAGAAGGCAGAGGAGGTACTTGATCGAAACATACAAAATTATGTGGGGCATAGATAGGTAGATAGAGTAGATAGGAAGAAACTTTTTCTCTTTGCAGTGGGGTCAATAACTAGGGGGCATAGAGTTAAGGTAAGGGGCACGAGATTTAGAGGGATTTGAGGAAAAAATTTTTCAGCCAGAGGGTGATTGGAATCTGGAACACACTGCCTGAAGGGGTGGTAGAGGCAGGAACCCTCACAACATTTAAGAAGTATTTAGATGAGCACTTGAAATGCCATAGCATACAAGGCTACGGGACAAGTGCTGGAAAATGGGATTAGAATAGATAGGTGCTTGATGGCCGGCACAGACACGATGGACCGAGGGGCCTGTTTCTGTGCTGTATGACTCTATGACAGGTCCCTGCATATGAATATATGTAGTTTCTAGCAAGAGTAAGTGAGCCACATTGCAAGCCCGACTGATGATGTTAAATTGGTTTCTCGTTTAATTCATAGCACACTCGGAATTGTTCAGTAAGTGCTCTCCAATTGTCGGATCACATCTAACATTGGACATTGTTTTCTGAGTTTTGCAAGTCCGGACTGGTTGAGTAGTTAGTACTCTGCCTATTGTGAACAGCCAAAGGGATGTGCTGTTTGATGCGATCCGCCAGTCATTTGGATGTATGGCCTACGACCCTGACATCGCACCGGCACTGGAATTCATATACGTTACTCATTTGTGTGGTAGGCAGAATATCTTTTTGGCTTGTCGGCAGAACCACAGTCAGCTGTGCGCAATAGGCAGAGTACTGACTGTACTCAACCAGCCCATACTTGCAAGACTCAGAACACAATGTCGAATGTTATATGTGATTCCGCGATTAGGCAGCACTTTCTGAACAATCCTGAGTGTGCTAAGAATTACACTAACTACCAATTTAAGATTATCAGTCGGGCTTGCACTGTGGCTTACCTACACTTGCTAGAAGCTACATATATTCATACGCAGGGACTTGTCCTCTGCAGGCAAAAGGAATATGTCCGCGCACCTTTTTTTGATAGAAGCATGGGAGACAATAGTTCCCTGTTGCATTCTCCATGGTAATGCCCCGCCCAATCACAGTTGACTTGCCAACCAATCAGCAATCTCTTCTCATGCAATATAAATTGTTGCTTCCTTTTAAATTTGGCATTCTTGCGTCTGTCCTGATGCGTGCAAGACGAAAAGCTTCGACAGCATATCTCTTTTTTTCAGCAATACTGAATTTAAATTTTCCAGCTGCCATTGTGAGATTTGAACTTATGTCTCTGGATCAGTAGTCGACACCTCGTCCAGTAACATAACTACTATGCTACAGTACCCTTTATTGAGAGTAGCCAAAGCATGCTTCTTAATTGCAGCATTTTGTGATTTATTCAGTCCCTTTAAAATGTTGCAAAACAACAAAGCATCTAGTTTGTTTCATATTTGTACTGTTGTTGGTACATTTTGTAGCTCCTACACATTTGATCTGTTCTCAAGCAGGCTATCTTAAGCCTATGAAATTTAAGCCATTTTGTTGAATGGTTATCCAAAACCACTACCAGTTACTGGATTTCTGGTTTATTGTACTGTAGTGATGTGTGGCAAACATATATGTTTTAACCTGTTAGGATGATGTATGTATGTAAGTCAAGTTTAAAAATGAGTCTACTTTTAATAATGAAATGTCAGATATGCACTGATTTTCTCTGGTAAAACATCAGCTCATCCTTTAAACCAGGTTCAGTTAAGCTCAGGAGTTAGAAACATTTATGTATATGTTCAGCAACTATCAGCACCATTTGGAGAATAAGGTAGTTAAATGGTTTTTAGGGGGTTTACCTTCCTGAAGATGTGGAAGTAATCACCTAGATGTAGGTGTCAACGTTGTAGATGGAATTATGATTGACAGTGTGTAATGGAAATGTTTTTTCTTTAATGAATACATAAAAAAGCTGGCTGCAAAAAATATAATTCAAAAAGACCTTCAAAGAGGAATTGAATTTAAAATAGAACTGTGACATGCAATTTATTCTCAATCCTAAGCAGCCAAAAGAAGGGAGAATTCCAAAGCATAATAAACTAGCCTTCCTCATAAGCACAATCAGGAGAAACCTCACAAACCCAAAATATATTGCTGTAGCAGTTTGTTGAGTAGTCTTTAGATGAGGGAAGAAATAGTCTCCCAAGTTCTATGGGAGCAGGATACTTTGAAGACCAACAACCTCCAGACTCCTTAAAGAACATTTACAATTGTTATCTCCTCTGAGTACTGGACTAATCTGATTTCTGAAATAATTGCTTTATACTTAAGGCTTGTATAATTTGTAAATCTATGTTAGAGTTATTTTAACTTGTATATCTCTGCACTTCAGTTTAATATTCCCAGCATATAAGAATGAATTGAGCATATGTTCCAGTAAGTGGTTTATTGCAGTTGTATTAACTGTTAGAGGATGGGGTACTGAAATCTCTGCAACAGCAGACCGGCAAATTATGTGAAAAAGATAGACTGCACATTCATGGCAGATATGTCCCACTCGTGAATGTGCTGTGAAACAGTTGGTAAAAGAGTACTTTGAAAACCTAGAACTATAACACATTCACTTTCCATCCATATGACAAATTACAGGTACTGAAATATTTCCTCGTCACCCTGTACATAATAAGCAGGTTATTTGCATATTACTAGCAGCATGACATTGTCTTAGGTGTAAAAATCTATTTTGTATAAAATTGGAATAAAAGAACCAGAGGATATGAGTTTAAGCTAAAGAAGCTATGAGTTAAATTTGGTTACTGGAACAACTAATTCATGTTTGAAATTGTTCAGTATTGAAACAGATTGCCAGTTAGCATGGAAAATACCAACCAAAGGACTCAAAAAAGGAAATTATATGTATTCACAGCGAGTAGAAGGATTTAATTTTAGGGCTTGACAAGATGATAAATGATTAAAATACATTTTGAAATAGGATCTAGGTCAATGTATCAAAATGGGGAGCCACAGCAAAGATTTGACACTCTGGGGCCGCCTTTTCCTAACTTCCGAACAATAGGTCAACTACCCAAAAGGAAAACAGTCTGACATTTAAGTGCTACTTTTGCTGCATTAAGACTGATTTCCCCCAAATATGTCTTTGAGCCAATTTGCAGTTTTCAGAATACTAACGAAGAGTACTGCTAATTTGCCATGCCAGATCATAGATGCAACTCATGGGTGATATTAGAGCATGCCTTTCCCCTGTTTTCTTTAAATGGGTTCGATTCCCCAGACAGAAAAGTGATATTGATGGAATTGCCTTATAGACCTGCTCCATAAGACAACTATAACTGAAATTATGCCCTTCCAATTCCCTGATTCCGCCCTGACGTCTCTTAACTCTTCTCACAGGCTAATATAGCAGCTGCAAAAATGGAATAGATCTTAATTATTTATTGATTGTAATTGCAATTTGATGCATGACTAATTTCAAGTCCACCAGATTTGATGTCTCTGAAATAGATCAGTATCTAATTTTTACACTTTCTGTAGAAAATGTTCTTGAAAATTTTCTATTGCCTCAAGCATCTGAATCATCATCACACTTGTATTAATCACTTCAATATCAGTTCCATCAACTACACAACACTACCATTATTGATGCTATAAACTATTAACACTTATCAAGATTACACGTTTCCTGAAAAATAAATTGTCATATTATCGGTCCAGTTAATGCTTCATTCAATATTAAATCTTTGTTGTGTCACAGCTGTGCTCCTTTACTTTGCAATGGTTGTGCTTCCCAGCTTGGACTTATCCCTCCTATATTGTTGAAGTCTGCACAGTGGAAATGCTGCAAAGTTTAATGGTTGCTGTAGTTTTTTGCTGGTGTAAATTGTGAGCTTCAGCATCATTGTGTTGCATGAGTTGCAGTAAGTTATCCTGATGACAGGAAGCAAAATACAACTGCAATAGCTGAGATTTTGAACATAAATGATGTTTTGTAGATTTTTTTTCTGGCTTTCATTACGGTGTTAAATATTACCAGCTGTTACTTGTGTGGTTGTACTTTTGAAAATAAGGACAGTTTACGAAAGATAAAGAGAATATATAAAAACAGGAATGGTATTTTAATGGGATATTGCAACCAATCACACATAAATTGAAATTGTCCAAGTGAGTCAAAATTGGTAAATAATAGCTTGATGACCTGGTGTGTCAAAAAATTCAGTCAGAGCAATTCTTAGTTTGATTAATGGTAAAATGACCCCAATAGCATACAGGAAATGACAACTTTGAGTGATGGTGGCTACAGCACGATTAAGGGTGCACATATACTGCACCCAAGCAAGCTGACTGTGATTCGCTCCGTAGTTTGCTTTGCATTTGGAGAACCAATTTATATTGGATCTCCAAAATTCTATTTTGCTTCCTGGTTTTAAACTTGGTCTGAAGTCTGTTGGTGTTGTTGCATCATTGCATATATGTGATAATGTCACAGCATTTGGAGTCTATGCACACACAGGGAAACATTTACCAACAATGAAAAATATTAACATTCATTCAGCAGGATTTTATTCTGCCCTTGGAGATGGCCATGGAGACGGGGTGGGGGGGGGGGGGGCAAACAAAATTTCAACTGGCACCGTTCCTGACATTACCTAGGTCCCCTGCCATTTTGTCCAGGGTGTGGAAAGCCGAGGATGGCCAAAATGACCACTTACGGGCCTCTTCCTATCTCCATTCAAATTTTGTGGAGTATAGAGGGGTCCGGTGCCATGTGGAGTCGCTGCTAGGTGAGACCTAGTGACTTCCTAGCAGGAGGTGAGACCTGGTGGCTTCCTAGCAGGGTCAATGGGTGTCCCTCCTCTGGGGGCAATCCAAGGCTCCCCCCCCCCCCCCCCACTCCCCCACAATGGCGCTGCTGGTACTGCAGAGCTGCTGGCCCTCCAATTAGCTGGCAGCTGTGGAGGCGGGAGCTCCTCCCTCAAAGGGACAGTGTCCTGACAGTGGGTAGTTAATTGGCTGCCCGCAAAATAAATAGCAACGGGGGTCCGACAGAGGGCCGAGACGGTTTCTCCACCGCCCCCCGCCCCACCTTCCGGCCTGGCGCCAGGAACCCCATCACCAGAATAAAATCTGGTCCATCATCTGATAGTATTTTTGAACACCATAAGGAGGAAAGAATCCGTTATGAAGAGAATGTATGAAAATGGGAAAGTTATATGAATTTCCTCTTTAATTTTTTTTCTTTTAATTTCCCATTTTACCCACCATTCTGGCAAAGCTGCAGGCATGCAAACCCTTCACTATAGATTTTTGAACCATAACTGCAGAAGGATATGTTCAAATTGCAATCTGCGATTTGCAGTTTTGGTGAAAACCACATCCCCAACCCCTGCTCCTGGGCTTTCACATTGACTTTAATGCAAAAGAAAATCAGGCGAAAAGCATTTCTTATTTTGATGAGGAAACTTGGAAATCAGCATTTGGGACTGCTTTGGGTGCTGATCAGAGGCTAAAACAGGGAAAAGTCAGTACCATCTGCTGTGTGGATCAAGATTTCATTTAATAGGAGTGACTAGGAAGTGATTTGGTACATTGGAATTCTGTACTTGGATTGGAATGTTTTCTTGGATCGGGAGTTGATTTTGAGAACAATCACTGTTTTTTTTGAGAAAGCAAAAAAGGAATGTCTTTTCTTTTCTGACTTAATGACATCTCATATTATTTGGCTGAACTTTTTGACTGCTGTCTAAACTGAAAAGAGAATGGCAGTCCCCCGTGTCTGTGTTAAAATAGGATGGCTAGCTGCAGAATCCTGAGGACATTATGTTTATTTTACCTTGCAGCTGTTAGGTTTTTGGGAGCTCACTACCTTACGAATCTACAATTATGAGAGCCTTCCCCAGCTATTAGTTGGGTTGTTACTCTGGGTGAAACGTTTGAGTGAAACTGAGATCAACATGGGATCCCAATATCCTTTTGAATATAATAGGGATAAATTAAGTGAAACAACTTGTTTTGCATTAAAGAATACTGGCTAATGCTGTAGATTTTGTAAAGTAACTTTATTTATATCCAGAACATATTATAGAAAAATTAGGGTTCTGTGTAGTGGTGTAGACTTAAGGCAAGTAAATCGAATGCTATATTTACATAGGACGGGCATGCGTCCCTAATACAGCTGATGCACATACTTGCTGTCTTGGGGCTTGTGCTGTTTCTCTTCATAATCTTGCTAAATGGAAATTAACATCTAATATATTTCAAGACCAAACCATGGGAAATATGTTCATATGGAAGGAGTGATTGCATAGGCTACAACTTTCCTTGAGAGATACTGTCACTAATTCTCAGAGGGTATGCGATTATTTTCTCTTTAAGCTTGCTACTATAGGTTAGTGCTGTAGAGTTTTATTCATGATTTCTATTTTTCCACTTTGCCTTTTACTGAATAACCATATATAATCAAAAAATAAAATATTTTCAATATTTTCTATCTGTTTTCTTTATCTATGGAGTTGAAGCTGTGTTATATTAAAAACTAACAGATGAGACAACATGTTCACATGGAATAGTTTTAATATTTAACCAAGATATTCAGCTGCCCATCTATATATTAATATAATAAAAGTGATACATGTGTATATTTCCATCAAGCTACCCTTTCTGTATCACTGTTTTCCGTCACATTAATATAGGCAAATTATTTCCAGGCAAATTTCTTGCTGCTGATCGGCTCATGGGCATATTTTGTTCAACAATCCTTTTAAAACAGAGAATATAAGTCAGTGATTTGGAATATACAGCTGCATCTCCCAACAGAAAATATTGATAAAGGAGTCACCTACAATGGGATGAAATTCAGGCGGGTGCTACAATGGGCAATCGATTCGACTAGATTACCATCCATGGGTTGAAAATTACCCTGGAATGTCTGTAGCCTCTCACTTAAAAATAACCTACATAATCACTGGAGAAAAAGAGAAAGAAAGCCATACATTTCACTTTGGATTAATACAAGCAGCCTGAAGAGCATTTGAACTCCGAGTGAGTTCACCCTGCACAGTTCCCTCATAAATTGAGCCCTGAATTTCCTCAGGGTCTGGGACAGCCCCATAGAACTCTGTGTTCCTTCATCTTTGGCCTTTTGTCTATCTCTGACTTCCTAGGCTCTCAGAGGGTTGTTAATGTTTGAAATTCTCTACCCCAGAGACCAGTGGAGGCTGGCTTATTGAATATATTCAAGGCTAAGTTAGACAGATTTTTGATCTCCAAGGGAGTCGAGGGTTACGGGGGGCAGGCAGGAAATTGGAGTTGAGGCCACGATCAGATCAGCCATGATCGTATTGAATGACGGAGCAGGCTCGAAGGGCTGAATGGCCTACTCCTGCTCCTATTTCTTATGCTGTTCCTTTGCCCCACCATTAGTGACCAGGCCTAAAGCTCTGAAATTGCCTCCCAAATGTCTCAGCATCTCCACTTCTCTCTCATCCTTTAAGACCCTCCTCAAACCTTGTTCTTTGACCATGCTTTTCGTCACCTGTTCCTATGTCTCTTTCCTTATCTGAGTGTCAGTTTAATTCTGATTACGTTCCTATGACATGCTTTGAGATGTTTTACTCCATTATAGGTGCTGTATAAGTTGTTTTTGTGCAACCAGGTTAGGGGGAAACTGGAATGCCATTAATTCGGTGGAGGTTGCATCATTCATACTATTAATATAACAAAGACACGACGTAATTTGTTCCATTTCCAGCAACTTCATTTGTGGGTTACTAATCTATTGGGGTGTTACATCAGGGTGGGTTGTAAATAAAAGCATTATTTTATATGATATTGTTAGAAACAATTGAGAATGTTCAAATATTTGTGCATCAGAAACCATTTCTTTTGAGATGAATACTGAAGGCAATATGATGAGGGATGCTAGATAAGCAACTACTCCCTCTTGTGGCTGACATGAATGAGTACAATAGTTTTTATTTTTAAAACTTTATTTTTACATTTTAAGGGTGTGTCGAAATTGTACTTAATTTATGAGGAAAAGAATCTGCAGTATTTTTAGTAATCACAGGTAATGGTATCATTTTCATGAAACACTTAATTTTCCACCTTGTTTCTCCTCCAGAAAGTAATGGCTCATGGCTCATATCACAAGAACTCTAGTCATTTGATTTTTGCAGCATTATTGAACTTGGATATTGAAGCCTGGAATTTAAATATCCAGTCACTTGCTCACACTAGCACAAATTGATTGCTGGAAGTAGAAAATGGGTGAGAGTTTGGTTCTACTGGAACTCCAGACACTTTAGCACAAGATCAGAAAATATGTATGGATGAGGTAGGCTATTTTGCCCTTCTTAGTACATTCATCGAGAAAGATCCCAATGTCCCAACCTCCCAACTGGGTTATTCAGTTGTTTGTTTAATGATACTGGGATTTTTGCCTTCAGAACTCTATCTGGAAGTTTATTCAACATGTTCTTTGTGTTAAGAAAGAATTTCTTGATATCAGACCTCAGGTTATCTTTCATTAGTTTTAGCCCATGTCCTGTTGTCCTATTCCTGCAGTTAAGTTTGAAGTAATATCTGGGTACCTGAAAAGTACCCTTGGGGTCTCTGTCATGTGGTCTTTCCTTGTAGATGTTCTTGGAGTTCTCACAAAATCCTTGGTAACCTGCAGTGTGTTTAAACAGTCCTACTGCTGCTAGAGGGCTTCTCCATCTGAACAGCCATCTGCAGCACACTATCTGATATAGCCCCTGTTGCTTGCATCGCAGCTTGAAACTTTGTCAGTATCATTCTTTTCAAAACAGTTCTGTGAGCTCCAAGTCCTCTGGCTGTTCGAGGGAGAACGGGCTGCATTGTGGATCTGCAGCAATGTCTCCCTCCTCATGCGTTGCCACCAGCTACACCTGCCCACTCAGACTGTGTTTGTTACCCACTGCACTCCATTCCGGCTGATTTTCCAACTCCCCAGGATGGATCTTTTGGAACTGACTTGACGGGGATAAAGTCAGTGACAGTGCATGGCGTGAACTGCTGGCATCAATAGAGGTTGAGGAGCCTATGTCTTCCTCGGTCTGTGGCGGATTAAAAGTGGGAAGGATGTAAGACTCCTTTTCAGAGGAGCAGAGCTCGCATATCACTTCGTTGTAAGAAGGGAAGTAAGACTTTTGTGATATGGTTTGCTGATTAGTGCTGCATTTAGTAGGAATAAAAGAGAAAAAAGCGGTATGTTATGATCAATCTTCTCCACTGTATGGCTGCCTTCTCTGAAAAAGAATGCACAGGTGAGACATACTTTTTGTTCCTATGGTGTAAAGTAAAACACAGGTGTTTGCATGCAAATGCCTAATAGATGCGATGATTGTTGATACAACAAGCAATTACATTTGATGTGGAGGCATTTGTGGGATGAATGTATGAAGGGACTTAAGTGAATAGCAACATCAAGGTGAAGGCTTGGGGTGTAAAATGCGCTGTGCTACTTCATTGGCATTGATGGTAAGCAATTCACATATTTTAACACAGGAGATGGGTCATTAGCAGCATACATGCTTTTTACAGTACAGTCTTTGAAAGTGTAGATGACTCCTCTTACCTTGTGTGGCCTATTAAGGTCATTAAACTTTTTCCAGCATTGAGTGGCTGAGTGTAGGTGTTGGAATGGTATTCGCTAATTCGCTATTTTGACTGCCTTTTTACACTGAGTCTGAGCAGATATTTCTGGTAACCTGTATGTCTGTGTTGCAGAGAGGGCCTCCATCTTCTGCTTAAACTCTTGCAGCAGCTCTTCTGGAACAGAATCGAAAAGCAGAGTTTGGCTGCCTTTCAGCAGATCTTGCAGACATTTTTGGAATAAGAAAGTCCCTTGCTGCAGCAAAAACTGCTAGGATGATGGTTGGTCTTTGAATGGCTGTCTCTCGCTTACCTCCCCATCTCCGCCAACGTGCTTTTTTTATACCTGAAGCTCAATAAAATTATTGAACTAAGACTGAAAATTACAGTCAGATCAGTGTTAATTATATAGGGTGGGCACAAATTGTACTTGCTCAACTTCCAGTTGGGTTTGCACTGAACTGGCAAAACTAGCCTTAAGTGTCACCAGTCATGATGGCTGAGATGGGTGGTGTGTGTATCACAGCCAAGAACAATTCTCTGCTTCCTGGCTGTTGATACGTGAGTGAATGTTACTCTCTCTCTCTCTCTCTCTCTTTCTCTCTCTCTCTCTCTCTCTCTCTCTCTCTTTCTCTCTCTCTCTCTTTCTCTCTCTCTCTCTTTCTCTTTCTCTCTCTCTCTTTCTCTCTCTCTCTTTCTCTCTCTCTCTCTCTCTCTCTATTTGTAGCCCCAGCTGCCATAAGTGAATTCAACACACACCAGAAATTGAACCTTATTAGTTTATAATGTTCAGTTCCACACCACTCAATGCATTTACCAGCTGGCCCATGCAGTAGCTTTTTGACATCATACACTTCTCGAGCAGGAATGTTTAGGCCATCACAATCACGGCTTTCTCCCGTTATCACGGGGGTAATGTTGTGACCATGCATCAGGTGGGGAACTTTATCCACTGAGATGCTTATTGGAAACATAGATGTGCACTGGCTATGATTTTTTTGCCTTTTAAAATAATGGTTGAAAGGTCGTGTGCAGCAGCACCTAAATTTTGGCCGCGTGATCTCAGTGGATGAGGCTCTCCAGCAGTAGCCCAAAGTCAGAAAATTACATCTCATATCAGCTCAGATGCCTTCAGTTTATATTGTATGAACCGTTAGACAAAACTAGAGCAGAATTCTTATTCCTGTTACAGCTTTTCATATAGGATCCCTGGGGATGTACAATGGATCCCTGAAGTAACCAGACCTTAGTTAGGATTTTTCTTCTTGTGTTCAATTACTGACACTGTGTTTCCAGTGATATTAGGTGGATTAGTTAAGACTGTTTTCTGCAGTCTATGCACTGTTTTACTATGGGTAGCTCATGCTGTCTTTCAGTGGGCACATGACCCCCTAGAAAATGCTAATATTTACAGGGGATCCGTAGGAGATTATCCATGTTTAGAGGAGCTCCCACACATAGGGCTAGATTTTGTTCTCCCCCAGGCGTTGGGTTCTGTGGCAAGGGGGGCCTGAAGTTGTCTCTGGGAGAGAGCCACCATGTACCCCGACGCCGGGAGGGCCTGGCCTAATATTACCAGTAGTGGCGAGGCCTTGTGGTGCCCCCCCCCCCCCCCCCCCCCCCGTCGCTTGGCAATGGGACCCCAATTTGAATATTTAATTAAATTAAATTGAATGATTTAATGAAGCTCATGTCACCGCCTGATGTCCTGCTGTGAAATTCAGCCCATAAAAGATTTGAAGATCACATTTGTGAAGTACTAAATGATCACAGTAGAACTATTGTACAAAATAAGCAGTTGATGCATCGGAAAAAAAAAACTTCAAAGATTCTATCCCTATGCAGAGTCAAAGGTTGAAATCATTCCCATTGAGAAATGATGAGAGATTGACTTGCTGTTTCCCTTAATCTTTTTGGCAATGGCCTGGTTTCTTTGTAAAGCTATACTTAAGGAGATTTGTTAGATTGTTACCACAGTTGCCCTCATATTTCCCAGGCATCAAACCACTGACCACAAAGTTCCTAAAGTAACTTGGAAAGTAGACTCATAGAGAGATACAGCACTGAAACAGGCCCTTCAGCCCACCAAGTCTGTGCCAACTAACAACTGCCCATTTATATATTAATCCTACATTAATCCCATATTCCCTACCACATCCCCACCCACCTACCTACACTAGGAGCAATTTACAATGGCCAATTTACCTATCAACCTGCAAGTCTTTGACTCTGGGAGGAAACCAGAGCACCCGGCAGAAACCCACACAGTCACAGGGAGAACTTGCAAACTCCACACAGGCAGTACCCAGAACCAAACGCAGGTCACTGGAGCTGTGAGGCTGCGGTGCTAACCACTGCACCACTGTGCCACATGAGCAAACTTTCTCCTGGGTGGGTGGTAGTGGATTTGTTGCTGGATTTCTGTTGGTCAGCAACCTTATTTTCTTTGTTACACTGTGATAGGATCCATGTAAATTTGGTTGCTGAGCTGAAATTCTGTGATGATCATTTCTACTGAAAGGACCCCAGGAAGCCAAACGAAGTAAATCTGTTCAAAATGGCAAACTTACCATTTTAAAAAAAACTAGGTAAATAATAAACACCTGTGCAACTTCTTCTGTGAAGACAAGACTCTAAATAAGTGACAGCTAAGGTTGATGTCTGAAAAGTTTGTGGCTGCTAGTATAGATTAGGCAAATTCATTTTGGTTATTTTCCCTGCCACAACAAAACCTCTTGTAACCTAGCACATTCTTTTTCCTAAGCCCTACAAGTGGCTACATAATACTGGAAATCTGAAACAGGGGGAAAAAAATTACAAACCTGCCACTGACAGCAACCATTTTTATCGATACTCAAGGTTAGAAAGTAGCTGAACATAATGAAGTCTAACCTTACACAGGATTAGGAAGCTGATTAAGGAGCATTATTGGAATGTTGCAAGCTGGACTTAATTGAAAATCTGTTTAGTTATTGTAATGTAAAATGCATAACTCACAAAGTAGTGCACAAAACTAGCCAGAACAGTTACAGTTATGAGAGGGCATGGATTTGAGGGAAGTACCTCAAGGCAGTTCTTTCTTTCAAAAAGATCATTGCACATTGGATGAGGTAAAGGTTTATGGCCTACATGGAAGTTTATAAAGCTTGACTTATTTTGGAGGGACAGGGTGATGGGATGTGGGCATTGCTGGCAAAGCCAGCATTTGTTGCCGATCCCTAATTGCTTTGAACTGAGTGGCTTGCTAGACCATTTCAGAGGGCAGTTAAGAGTCAACACATTGTTGTGGGTCAGGAGTCACATGTAGGCCAGATCAGATAAGGACAGCAGATTTCCTTCCCGACAGGATAAAAAGAGGGGTTTTAAACAACAATCAATGATAGTTTCATGGCACCATAACCGAGAGCAGCTTTCAATTCCAGATTTTTATTAATTAATTGAATTTTTAAGTTCCAGCAACTGTCATGGTGGATTTGAACCCATGTACCAAGGATACTAGCTTGATCCCCTGGATTACAAGTCTAGTGTAATTACCACCATAAAGTAGAAGTTCACTGACCCAGAGAAGCTGCCAGAAAAACCTTACTTTTATACATAGTCCTCATAATTTATTTATCATGTAAAGGAATTGTTCTAACTCTACTGTTGTATCAGTCACTAATATACACCTTTTTATTTTTCTGTAATCATTAGCAGTATTTTTTTTTTGCAGTTAGAACGCCATTTGGATTTAATGCCTGTTATCCTCCAAAATGTTGACATTTTAAATAAATAGACATTTCCACAGTAGGGAAGTACAATGCCCATTTACACTGTAGTACATATCAGTGACACTTTTGTACATGTGTGGCGCAAGGAGTAAAGGCCTACTCGGGTCTGCGAATGAGACCCGACCCGAGCCTGACAGAACCCCATCTGAGCCCGAGCCCGACCCGGCCAGAGTCCTTCCATTTTTTTCCCGTGTCCGACCCGACCTGACCATAAGTACACTTACCTTCCGTTTTTCACTTTGTTCCTTACCTGCACAAGCTTAAAATAACTGTAACAAAACCACCTTTAAAGTCCAAAAAGTAAATTAACCTTAAAGTCACTTACCTGAGGTGATGATAGTGTGTCTGACCTGGCCCGACCCGAGCCCGAATGCCGGTCCTGGAAGTGTGACCCGACCCGACCCGACCCGACCCGAACCCGACAAATGTCGTCTGGTCCTGTCGGGTTTGGGTCAGGTAGCAGGCCTTTAGCAAGGAGCAGCAGGAATAAGAACCCCTGTCCTTGGAATCGCCTTCCCTCCTCCCCCAGCCTCATACTGGAGTCAGCTGATTTCCTGTCGTCCCCAACCAGCGAACTGCCTGAGCGTGCCGGTTTAGTGCCCACAGCTTACTGGCTGTATGCAAGTGTGGCCTGGGCCTCAAAATGGTTCAGGCCTCACTGTGGTAGCAACAGGTAGTTGGCAAGCATGCTTCATTCTCCGACACACATTATGCACCTAAAATTAAAATCGGCCTTGTTTTTTTTCCATATTTTATTTCAGGAAGCTAAACATTACAAACAAGCAAATTAATAGTTGAAACAACACATTTAACTATATTCCAGGTTAATAAAAAATGTAAGTTAATTTTTTTATTAAAAAACATGGGGGCTAAATTCGATAGCACCTGAAAATGGAGGCAGGGTTCATGATGCACAATTAACCTGTGCCTGTTGATTGTGATGCATGCAGCACACCAACTTTGTGCTACCTACTCATTTCAGTGTTATCGGCACCCAGCCAGCGCTAACTGTGCTGTTTGGCTGGACACATTAGCAGGGGACCAATATCACGAGTAGCTAGCACCAATTAAACTAGCCTGTAATACTTGAAGCTAGCCTGCACCTCTTAAAGGGGAGGTGTATTGTGGTTGGTGAAGGTGTTGGCTGTCATTCAGGAAGTGACTCTGGCCTGGGAAACGTTGAAGAATGGCATAACATGGGACAGAACTGGCTCCAAGGTTTTCAGACACTGCACTGGAGGCCTTCGTGGAGGAGACGAAAGAAGGAGAGATGTCCTGTATCTGCAAGGGGCCAGGAAGCCCTCCAGACACTTGCTCAGAAGGCAGTAGGAGCAGATAGCCATGCAGCTCAATGCCAGGATTCAAGCGCCGAAGTT
Organism: Heterodontus francisci; assembly: GCF_036365525.1. Lineage (NCBI taxonomy): Eukaryota > Metazoa > Chordata > Chondrichthyes > Heterodontiformes > Heterodontidae > Heterodontus > Heterodontus francisci. The sequence goes on along the minus strand of NC_090371.1, from coordinate 189,632,272 downwards.
CTGGATACAGTGGCGTAATAAGTTCAATGACCTCACCTGAGTGGTCAAGGTCAGTGAATGCATCCTCAGACATCCCACCAACTGTAACACTAGCCTCCGACATTGCTCAGTGCACCACACCACCATCACTCACCTATCGACAATCTCTATTAATCAGGACTCATACTGCACCCCTCATACTTAGCACTGCTGCAAGCCTCACACCAACAACTCACAGATTGCACGCACTGCCAGCCATTCAACCGTGACAACCACATCACCCAAATAGATTGCATGACACTCATGGCACAGCAATGGGCCTGAAACCACCGAAGATGACAGTATACTCATGCCTAATCCTCCTTCTCACATCCTACTACCCCTCATTCTCTATTGATTTACAAGCCACAGATGGTGTCAGTAAGTGCCTTTTACTTCTTCCCCTCCCACACCACAAACTTACCCTTGTGCCTTTCTCCATTCAGAAGTACAACCTGGCCAGGCAGTGGAGGAACATCAAGAACACAGTGATAATGAAGTCACACTGTCACACTTTCAGTTACCAGCTGAGATACTGACACTCAGTGTAATTTAGAGGATAGCATAGAGGCCGAATCTGCACATGATGACCCACTGAGCAGGTGGCCTGCAGCCAGGGCAGGGGGAAAGGATAGTGAAGATGTCAGGAGGGCAAGGCCGCACATAAGTTCTGCTGCAGAAGACTCAGGTGAGCACTCCAATGAAGCAGCCGACAGAAGTAGACATGTGCAACAAACTGCTTGGTGCATTGGGAATCCTGCCAGAAAGCCTGTGATCAAGGAACATGAAGGAGTTCAGCACTCGGCACAGGGCTTTGCACAGAACTTGGTGCCCATTCTTTCCAACGTGGAAGTGGCGGTCAACTCTGTTCACACACATGTGGACTCGACCCTGTCATAGCGTCTGATGGCTGATGTCACAGCTTCCCATTGCAACACAGGCAGCAGATGTATGAATGCTGCAGTGGAAGCTCAGACTGCTGTCATGCAAGATCACATAGGGGCAGTGGCACTTGTCCCAAGGAGTGGACTCAGGAGCAGGTTTCAGGGCTGTCCATCCTGGTAGAAGGCCTAGGAATCAGAGAGAGGACATCTGCAATGGGCATCATTTACCCAGGCCTTGTGGACCCTATTGAGAAGGAGGGGCAGATCAGAGGGAGGGAGGTCCAGGCACAGGGGGTGGGGCGGGGGGCACATCACCAACCTCACGACCAGCAAGAGCCCGAGCCTCAGGGTGAGCATGGCACAGAGGGGCACACCAACAGCCACAAGCGTGCAGAATAGCCGATCTTCAGGAGAGAGTCTACCACCTAAGGCTGCACTTTAGTAAATGTCTGAGGGTCAGTGTTAGTGAAGATTGCACCTCTCCAGGCAGGCAGTCATTGATCTCTGCACCATGCTGCAGGATGAGCTGAGACCCATGGGGTTTGGTGGACACTCAATGCCAGTGACCCTGAAGATCACTGTGGTTTCAACTTCTACCCCTCTGGCTCTTTCCAGAGATCCACTGGGAACATGTGTGGGATCTCCCCTTCTGCAGCCCATCAATGCATCAAGGGGTTACCATGCCATGTTCAAGAGAGCTGGTGACTATGTGTGCTACTGCACAGTCTGGATAGTCAGCTGGAGAGGTCCATTGGGTTCAGAGCCATTGCTGGATTCGGCCAGGTGCAGGGTGTCATCGACTACACACATGTGGCCATCAAGGCTGCCATGGATCAGCCAGCAGCCTTCATCAACTGGAAGGGCTTTCATTCCATCAATGTCCAACTAATCTGCGACCACTGAAAGTGGATCCTTCAGTTGCGTGCACTGTCCCAGGAAGCAGCCACGATGCACACGCACTTCTGCGTGGAGTCCCAGGTTGCACTGCTTTTCCAGCACACACCCCCCCCCCCCCCCCCACCCCACCCCCCCACAACCGCACCACCTTTGCCTTCAGGGATAGATACTTGGACAGAAGGGCTACCCACTAAAGACATGGTTAGTCACGCCTCTGAGGAGCCCACACACGGATTGAGAGGAGAAGTACAACACCTGCCATGGGTCAACTCGAGCATCCATTGAACAGGCCATTGGCCATCTGACGTTGTAATTCAGGTGTCTAGACTGATCAGGTGGCGCCCGACAGTATGCCCCAGTGAGGGTCTCGTATATCATGGTGGTCTGCTGTGCACTGCACAACCCAGAACTGCAGAGGGGAAGGTATTAAACAATGAGTACATCACTAACTGCGATGCCCCTTTGGTGATGAGGTTGTGGAGGAGGCTGATGAGCAGGCGATGCAAGATGAGGAAACCCTTGGACCACAGGCAAGGCGCAATGAAATATGCACAAGGGAGGCTTGGGACCTCCTAATACAATAATAATAATTCCTTATGCCCTTTCAGAAAGGTTCCAATAAAGCCTTACCTTTAATCAGTCCTGCTGTCGCCGCCCCCCCCCCCCCCTCATTTTGCACTCCATCACCTAATGCCCAGGTTACAGTAGCAAGGCTGAGGAGCTGAGTGCCTTACTTCACTGCTTCAAACCCATTGAGGGAGGATGGATATAGATACAATCTCACAGGGCACCAAAAATTAGAATGAGAAGCAGGAAGATTGAAAGATTCATTGAGGGGCACACCAGAGACGAAACTTAACATCTAGATATTGTAATCACCCGTGAACCCCTAGTGCATCTAGGTGCTCTTCCTAACTCTCTTATGGGTACTCCTACGAGTTGCAAACCCTGCACTTGCAGCTGAGGTGGAGACATGCTGCTGATTGTGCCTGTGGCTTGGGATGAACTTGGCGGCCGTCCTCTGGCTCCCTGAGGCCTAGAGGGCCCCAGCATGCTGAGGGGCTCCTGCACAGGTGCAGGACCTTTCTCTGCCATTGTGGCTCTTTGAGGGGATAGTGCCACTGGCAGAGGGGCTTGTGGAGCCACTGTCCACACCAGGAGTGCCCTGAGAGGAGACCCCAGAAGTGGAAGGCAGCCGCTCATCCTTCCTTGCAAGGCACACTTGTACTTCCCTGCTGACCTAAGCAGGACGAGGACCTGGTGGAGAATCCAGGTGCCTCAGTCCCCTTTTGGCACTGCTGCATTGAGATCATGGTCTAGGCAATGATATGCTGGTTTGTGCGCATCTCCACTGAATGGTCTGCTGGAGCTGGCTCTCCATGAGGGTCACTAATCTCTCGATGGAGGAAGCCAAACACACACACATCAGAGACATGGCAGCACACATGGCCTGGATGGACTCCTTCATTGTCCGTGGATGGGTGCTCATAGCCTCTGGCAGCTCTGCCAGATGTTCCATCACCTCTCATTGTAGCTGCAACAATTGCCGTGTTGGGTCCAACTCCAAAGGAACATCATCATCAGCCTGGGGCTCAGCATGGACTGGGCCTCCAACAGTCCTTTGACTGTCAGTGGCCTCAGCTGTCACTGTCTTTGTCAGCTTCTTGGGCATATCTGTGATATTCTCACTAACTTGTGACCCTGAATCTAATCGCAAATGTCTACCCACCGACGTGAGAGTATCAGTGCTGGTGGAAGGTGCGGGGAATGATGTGACCATGCACCCTCTGAGGATCCCTCCTCCTCCTCCTCAGAATTGGCTGACTGGCCCCTGGTCTCTCAACATCTTCTTGCCTTGGCTTCTCCCTGACCTGCATGGAGAAAATAAGCATGTAATGGTTAAGGCTTCCCATTTCCTTTTCCCAACTATGCTTGCTGTGAAAATCCATGTATCCAGCGTTGGTCACATGGGCACTATGCCTTGTGTGCCAGATGCACCCTTATGCACCCGCACTCGTGAACTCACCCTCATGGCTTGGCACTCCTGTCTCTCCATCAGCAATTGCATGGTCGCCCTGATGGCCTGATAACTCCAAGTCCCAGGTCTTGGCCCTCTCTTTAATGTTGCTGCCGTCTTTTACTGCAAGCACAAAAAGGAAAACTGTTAGTTTCCCTAGGGAGACAACAACAACGTCTATGCTGGTGGGGGCCCAACAGTCCATGATGGCGGCACATGAATGCCACCTGCATACAGCCACTCTCTAGGGCCTTGTTGGGGGTTGGCAATGACATTGAAAGGCAGTCATGCCTCAGACAGGATATGCTGCTGCGTCACCCCTTGCTACTGACTGAGTGGTCACTCTCTTGGCACCAAGTGAACCCTCTTGTGTTACTACATACAAGCCCCAAAGGGAAAACATGTATGCAGGACTCACCTTGGCGGATTGAATGAGGTCACTTGTGCGCTTGCAGCACTGGATCCAGGTTTGGGGAGTGACCCCACGGCTGCTAACCTCCGCTGCCAACCCCTCCGGACTTGGGTGGTCTAGTGGGACCCACTCCTCCTTCCATCCATTGGGAAGAGGACCTCCCGTCTTGCCCTTGCAGCCTAGAGGAGAACCTGGAGGGAGACATTGATGATCCGTGGGGTCACCTGAGATCTTCCTCCTGCCAGCGTGTGTGTTGCCTTCTGGTGAGCTCCATGGTTGCTTTGAGTCTTTAATAAGGGGAGCAGCAGCAGTAGCAGAATGTCTCAAGACAGCAGTAGCAAGAGAACTCAAGGCAGCAGGAACACAGCCAGTCAAAGCAGCAGTAGCAGGAAGAAATCCTTTGTTCAGGCAGCAATGAAAGCAGAGCTGGCAGCCCTTTAAATATGACGACAGACCCTGCCATGGTGTCAGCTGACCCTGATATTGCCCCCTGTGTTGCTGCCTCGGGCCCAGGATGTAATGGCCCTTGCGCCTGGCTCTCCTTAATTGGCCGGTCATCGTGAGATTGTGTGCGGCCAGCCGCCTAATGCCCAAACGTAAATGGTACCCGCTTCCGCGCCACTGCACCATCAGGAGAAAATACAGACCTGAGCTTTTCATCTGACACATCACAAATTCAAAGACTAGTGGATTGTCATCTCAAAGATCTTGCCCTTGTGATAAATTCTGATAATCCTGGTGATACCCTTCTCATTCCAGGCCGTAAATCCACATTTGGTTACTGTACCTGTGAGTTTTTTGTTGTGCCTTTGTCCTTTCACATCGATAGTACTAGGGCACTAATAATACTTGAAGCAATCATCATTTAATCAACAATGACTTTTTGCTTTTTTTGAATATTTGAAGCTATCCGGTACAAATTTGACAAAGCTATGCACATGATATTTTCAAATGTGATGGATATTTTTCCTATGGAGTTATAAGACTTTTAATTGTATTGATCCAGTTTGTGACTTTGTATTATAATCACATATCTTGTTTCTCCTATTCTGGTATTTGCATAAAACACACGACATCCCCTTCAGTATGGGAACATAGGAACATAAGAGTAGGAGTAGGCCATTCAGCCCTTCAAGCCTGCTCTGCCATTCTAGATCATGGCTCCTCATCTCAGTCATAAGTCGCTTGCCCTTTATTCTGAGATTGTGTCCACTGGTTCTGGACCCCACAGCCAGGGGAAACATCCTTTCTGCATCTACCCTGTCTATCCATATAAGAATTTTGTAAGTTTCTATGAGATCGCCTCTCATTCTTCTAAAATACAGAGAATACAGGCCCAGTTGGCTCGCTTTCCCTACTGGGTTCTTTTGCCTTAAAGGAATGTATGGTTTTTTGATAACCATGCATTAATTCTTAAAGTACTAGCCATTGCCTATCCACCATCAAATCTTTCAATGTATTTTTCCAATCCACCACGGCCAACTTGCTCCTCATAGCTTCATAATTGCCCTTGTTTAGATTTAAGACCTAGTTTTGGATTGAACTACGTCTTTTTCAAACTTCATGGAAAATTCCATCATGCTATGGTCACTTTTCCCTAAAGGTTCTTTGAGCACCAGATTATTAATTAGCCCTTTCTTATTGCATAATACTAGATCCAAAATAGCCTGTTCCCTCGTTGGTTCCTCGACATATTACTCCAGTAAACCATCTCGGACACATTCCAGGAATTCTTCTTCCACAGCATTGGTGCTCATTAGATTTACCCAATCTATATATAGACTGAAGTCATCCATGATTACTGCATTGTCTTTGCTACATGCGCTTTTAATTTCCTGATTTATACCATGCCCTACATTACCACTACTGTTTGGCGGACTGTAAACCACTCCTACCAATAATTGTTGCCCCTTGCTGTTTCTTAGGTCCACCTAAACAGATTCTACATCCTCTTCTTCCAGTCGAAGATCCTCTCTTCCTAATGCCCTGATCCTATCCCTTATTATCAGCACTACTCCAACTCCTTTCCCTTTTTGCCTGTCCTTCCGAAATGTCGAGTATCCTTCAATATTCAGTTCCCAGTCTTGGTCACCCTGCAGCCACGTCTCTGTATTGGCATTTAAATCATACCCGTTTACTTCTACTTGCACCATCAACTCACCTACCTTGTTGTGAATGCTGCATGTATTCAGATAATTCTGTATTTTGACCCTGGTTGGTTCTAGCATTTGTTTCTGCTGCTTTCCATTTTCAAAGAACAAGAACAAAGAACAGTACAGCACAGGAACAGGCCATTCGGCCCTCCAAGCCTGCGCCGATCTTGATGCCTGCCTAAACTAACACCTTCTGCACTTCCGGGGCCCATATCCCTCTATTCCCTTCCTATTCATATATTTGTCAAGATGTCTCTTAAACGTCGCTATCGTATCTGCTTCCACCACCTCCCCTGGCAGCAAGTTCCAGGCACTTACCACCCTCTGTGTAAAAAGACTTGCCTCGCACATCCCCTCTAAACTTTGCCCCTCGCACCTTAAACCTATGTCCCCGAGTAACTGACTCTTCCACCCTGGGAAAAAGCTTCTGACTATCCACTCTGTCCATGCCGCTCATAACTTTGTAAACCTCTATCATGTCGCCCCTCCACCTCCGTCGTTCCAGTGAAAACAATCCGAGTTTTTCCAACCTCTCCTCATAGCTAATGCCCTCCAGACCAGGCAGCATCCTGGTAAACCTCCTCTGTACCCTCTCCAAAGCCTCCACGTCCTTCAGGTAGTGTGGCGACCAGAATTGCACGCAATATTCTAAGTGTGGCCTAACTAAAGTTCTGTACAGCTGCAACATGACTTGCCAATTTTTATACTCTATGCCGCGACCGATGAAGGCAAGCATGCCGTATGCCTTCTTAACTACCTTATCCACCTGCGTTGCCACTTTCAGTGACCTGTGGACCTGTACGCCCAGATCTCTCTGCCTGTCAATACTCCTAAGGGTTCTGCCATTTACTGTATATCTCCCACCTGCATTAGACCTTCCAAAATGCATTACCTCACATTCACAGCTTTTCTACTTCCCATAACCAGCTTTGTTTTTCTCCTATCTGAATCTCTTCACAGATTTCCAACCCCCTGACAAGCTAGTTTAAACCTTCCCCAACAGCACCAGCAATTCTCCCCGCGAGGACATTAGTCCCGGTCCTGTTAAGGTGTAACCCGTCCATCTTGTACAGGTCCCACCTGCCCTAGAACCGTCCCAATGCCCCAGGAATCTAAAGCCCTCTCTCCTACACCATTTTTCCAGCCACATGTTTATTCGCTCAATCTTCCTATTTCTATGCTCACTAGCACACGGTACTGGGAGTAATCCTGAGATTACTGCCTTAGATGTCCCGCTTTTCAATCTCCTTTCCAGCTCCCTAAATTCTGCTTTCATCCCGCTTTCTACCTTTGTAATTGATGCCAATGTGGATCACGACTTCTGGCTGTTCACCATCCCCCAAAAGAATGTCCTGCAGCCGTTCCGTGACATCCTGGGCCCTGGCATTAGGGAGGGAACATACTATCCTGGAGTCACGTCTACGGCCACAGAAATGCCTGTCTGTTCCCCTAACTATCGAATCGATAATCATAAGTATTTAAAAAGATTGGATGAAGTCTTCCAGTAATCCTTTATTTTTTCCACAGAGAATCAATTAATGTCCTTCACATGGCTTCACAGCTCAGTGATCTAAAAACTGGATTTATCTTTGATTCCCTTCTCTGAATTTCTTCCGCTGTCTGTATGGATTAGAAATTGGCAAACGTTGCACTTGTTTTTGGGCATAAAATAGGAAAAAACATACCAGTTTAGCATTGGGACAACAGTGTGTTCATTCTGCACAGGTGTTGGCCCTTCAGCTAAATTCATGAGGCCCTTTTTTTCTAACCATCACTGGTGAACCGGCTGCTTAGATATGTAAATTAGAGGCCCAGTGCCCGTTGATGGGCTCCCTTAAGAAATTAGTTGATGATTAGGGTAGGTTGGGTCTGGCCTGTTTAGAATTCTTCAGATGTCGCTGCGGCCGCCAACTCCAGGTAAATTTCTAAAAAAGAATATACTTCATTTTTTTAAAAAAGCCCACCCTGTGGAACCACGGGTATAGAAATGTTCATCTGACTTCACAGTAATCGTGTTCACCATCTCCATAATCTTCTCCAACCCCCTTCATCCTGCAACTCACCTCTGGGCCACTGTCAGAGAGGCAGGCAACCCAACTTTGGTTTTTGTGCTTGGTGAGCTGCCTGTGGAAACAAGACCAGAGCCGACAGAGTATGCCAATGAAGACCGAGGACCAACTTCCATCAATACTTGGGCCTTTTGGTTCAGGTGCATTCTGGCTGAGCACTGCCATTTCTATGTTTATTTTCATGAGTTCACATTTGTATTATTGTAGTACCCTTCCTGGAAACACTCCTGATCAATACACCTGATCATTCTCTAATAAAAAAATAACAAGTAAAATAACATTTTACGCCATGACCCAGGTATTGACCACCTCCACCCCCTCCCTCCCCCAAAAGCCCGGGGCCTAATTTGCACCTCTGCAGTGGCCAATGCACTTCCTTTCATGGGGCATACCACCCACTGTCTTTCTCATCAAGGCAGTGATGAGGATACTGCGGGCTTGGGTGTCTTCTCAACCATGTTCTCTCCAACACAAGTAACCTTTTTTGCAATGGAAAAAGGCTTGACCTCCAAGAAAGGCCCCATGGATACTCATGTGGAAGCCCGCAACCTGGTGAATCCATTCCCTGTCCTTCCACAAGCTCACATCAGACTTATCATAGGAATGCACCAGAAAAGCTATGGATTTTCAGCTCCTTTAATTTTAATACCTGCATTATTTATAAATATTTTGAAATGAGATCTCTAGACTAATCTCTGAGGTACACCACTGTCAGAGCTGTCCAATTAAAATTACTGCTGATCATAAACTTTTGTCTATTATTACTTAACAATTGATTATCCAAGTTATATTTCCTCCTTTATTCAGAGAACCTTCAGTTCAGCTACAAGACTGTTGTCAGAAACCTTATCAAATGTTTTCTGGAGGTTACAGCCCAGAAAATTACAGCCTGGATTTCACAGTCAGTGGTGAAGTGCTTGCCACTGACCTCAAAGAACGCTGCACACAAAAATCTAGCAATCTCTGGCATGGATTTCCCCTTTCCCAATGGTAGTTTGATCCAGACGTCAAGTCCAGGGGATCTCCAGGCCTACTGCAACTGGTTATGTCATCAAGTAGGGTAAGCAGTTAATCAAAGACTTGCAGGTTGATAAGGTAAATTGGCCATTAGCAATTGCCCCTAGTATAGGTAGGTGGTAGGGGAATATAGGGACAGGTGGGGATGTGGTAGGAATATGGAATTAGTGTAGGATTAGTATAAATGGGTGGTTGATGGTCGGCACAGACTTGGTGGGCCGAAGGGCCTGTTTCAGTGCTGTATCTCTAAACTAAACTGAACAAATTGAAGAATTCGCAGAGAGCAAACCAGGAAGTAAAATGCACTGATTTATCATTGACTTTTTATAAATTTTACAGACAGTGAAATAAACAAGATCTATGGAACTTTTATCATGTAACATTTTGGCATTCCACAAATATACGATTAATTTTTCAGATGCCAGATAGGTTGTTCAGCAGTAATTATGTCTTAGTATGCCGTTTAAAATCCCAGTTGCATCCATTCAAAAAGGCGTATCATTTTCAGGGTTTATTTTACAGCAGTACTACAGAATACAAAAGAGGAAGTTCACATCAGTTCAAGTGATTTCTAAAGATTGACATTTGTGGGGACTTCAACAGTACTTCCTGTGAAGGAGCAGGGAATCACTGATAGCAACTTCTGGATTTCTGTATTTGACTGTCCGTGTGTGGATGCCAGAAGTTGCTGTCAGTTTCACAGTTGTAATGACGGCGAACACTGACAGTTTTGCTGTCATTACCAACACAAAATCCAGGACAACACATCAAACATGTTACCATAATTCACTAATAGCTTACATCTAAAAAAAACAAATAAATAAAGGCATTAATCCTGTGTTGCAGGGATGATTTTCTCTAGATTTGTTATGGTGAAGGAGTGCATTTTGGGAAACTGCAGTTCCTTGGAATATTTCTTTCATAACAATGTTTTTTGAATAAATTATTTATATCTTCCCAGCTTACTTTAAAAATTATTGCCTCTTTTTGATTACTTCTCACCAAATAATTCATTAACCTGAGGTTGGGGTTGCCTCCACAACACCTAATCTGCTCTTCATGACTTATCCACTAGGAGGGGCTCAAAGAATAGCTTGACTGAAACCTCCTCTGATTTTTCATAAATGCTTGGCCTTTTGACAATAAACCCCATAGTGTGCATACATTGGTGTTTTACTACTGCAGCAATGCCCAATCTTCTTGTATTTCATTATTGGTTAATTTTATAATACTGTTCTGCAACAAACAGGTACATTTTAATAACTGATCTACAGTGCAGCACCACAGTATAGAGTCATAGAGTTATACAGCACAGAAACAGGCCCTTTGGCCCATCGTGTCCGTGCCGGCCATCAAGCACCTAACTATTCTAATCCCATTTTCCAGCACTTGGCCTGTAGCCTTGTTTGCTATGGCATTTCAAGTGCTCATCTAAATACTTCTTAAATGTTGTGAGGATTCCTGCCTCTACCACCTCTTCAGGCAGTGCGTTCCAGATTCCAACCACCCTCTGGGTGAAAGTTTTTTCCTCAAATCCCCTCTAAACCTCCTGCCCCTTACCTTAAATCTATGCTCCCTGGTTACTGACCCCTCCGCTAAGGGAAAAAGTTTCTTCCTATCTAACCTATCAATGCCCCTCATAATTTTGTATACCTTGATCATGTCCCCCCTCAGCCTTGTCTGCTCCAAGGAAAACAACCTTAGCCTTTTCAGTTTCTCTTCATAGCTGAAATGCTCCAGCCCAGGCAACATCCTGGTGAATCTCCTCTGCACCCTCTCCAGTGCAATCACATCCTTCCTATAGTGTGGTGACCAGAACTGTACACAGGACTCCAGCTGTGGCCTAACTAGTGTTTTATACAGCTCCATCATAACCTCCCTGCTCTTATATACTATGCCTTGGCTGATAAAGGCAAGTATCCCATATGCCTTCTTAACACAGTGGCGGCGCAGTGGTTAGCACCGCAGCCTTGCAGCTCCAGCGACCCGCGTTCAATTCTGGGTACTGCCTGTGCGGAGTTTGCAAGTTCTCCCTGTGACCGCGTGGGTTTTCGCTGGGTGCTCCGGTTTTCTCCCACAGCCAAAGACCTGCAGGTTGATAGGTAAATTGGCCATTATAAAAATTGCCCCTAGTATAGGTAGGTGGTAGGGGAATATAGGGAAGGTGGGGATGTGGTAGGAATATGGGATTAGTGTAGGAATAGTATAAATGGGTGGTTGATGGTCGGCACAGACTTGGTGGGCTGAAGGGCCTGTTTCAGTCCTGTATCTCTAAATAAATAAAATAAATAACTACCTGCTGCTGCTTTCAGTGATCTATGGACAAGTACACCAAGGACCTTCTGTACTTCCTGGGATCCTACCATCCATTGTATATTCCCTTGCCTTGTTAGTCCTCCCAAAATACATCATCTCACACTTCTCAGGATTAAATTCCATTTACCACTGTTCTGCCCATCTTACCAGCCCATCTATATCGTCCTGTAATTTAAGGCTTTCCTCCTCACTGTTTACAACACCACCAATTTTCGTGTCATCTGTGAACTTACTTATCATGCCTCCTATATTCACGTCTAAATCGTTAATGTACATGACAAACAGCAAGGGTCCCAGCACCAATCCCTGTGGTACACCGCTGGTCACAGGCTTCCACTCGCAAAAACAACCCTTGACCATCACCCTCTGCCTCCCATTACTAAGCCGATTTTGGATCCACTTTGCCAAATTGCCCTGGATCCCATGGGCTCTTACCTTCTTAACCAATCTCCCATGTGGGACCTTATCAAAAGCCTTACTGAAGTCCATGTAGACTACATCAACTGCTTTACCCTCATCTACACATCTAGTCACCGCCTCGATGTATGTAAAGTACTGGTTTTTTTTATTCATTCAAGGGATGTGGGCCAGGCCAGCATTTATTGCCCATCCCTAATTGCTCTTGAGAAGGTGGTGGTGAACTGCAGTCCATGTGAGGTAGGTGCACCCACAGTGCTGTTAGGAAGGGAGTTCCAGGATTTTGACCCAGCAACAGTGAAGGAACGGCGATATAGTTCCAAGTCAGGATGGTGTGTGACTTGGAGGGGAACTTGCAGGTGGTGGTGTTCCCATGCATTTGCTGCCCTTGTCCATATTAACATATGAAAGAGTGTGGACTGAATCTGGATTGGTTGTAATGTCCACATAGGAAAAATGGCCTGCTGACTTGCAGTTAAATCTTTGTCTTCTCCGACAAGGCCGTAAACTGTGGTGGGGGACCACCTACCCATTGTAGAACCTGTCCAATTTTCATTCGATGGAATGAAATTTGAATGGGATCTACACATGGTGGATAATTCACTCTGCCAGATTACTGTCCAGGTCATGAAGACTAAAGTTTACCCCTCACTGTCTTACACGAAGACCACTTAGGCAAGGCACTAGAAGGCTGCCAATGCCTATGAAGTCATACCACAAAAGTCAGCTCTTTCAAAAGAGGAGAGTAGAGGAGTGATGAAAACTGAAGTGGAACAAGCACTCTATAAAACTCTCTCCTGCTGAAGGTAGCTAAAAATAGATATTAATTATCAATGGAACACACATAGTTCAGAGAAAGAGGTAATAAAGGGGATTGATTATCTAAGTTGGATTTGTACGTCAGTGCAAGCTAAATAGTTATAATCAAGGACAGAGTGAAATTCAGTATTGATGTTTGTATACTTTCCATTCTGTAGTGTTCAGAAGACAAGTCTTTATGTGTGGTATATTTTGTGAATTCATCTCCTGTTTTTGAGAATACAACAAAAGTGTGCAGTAGGAATACAACAAGTTCTCAGAATACCTCCTTTAATTATCAGGAGTCTGCCTTGTTTCTGACTCGTGAGTGAGGAGAATGAATACCCAATAGACATTCCACATGCTTTTATGGTCAGTAACTGCACATCCATGATGTGAAAGTGTGAGGGAAGGAATGCAAAGCACAAAAAGAACAGCTGTTTAAGTCAGCATTCTCTTGCCTTGCTTTTTACAATAACAATCCCTAAGACTGCGTTCTATCCTTTGTAGTCTTCTATATAGCCGTGGGGCTGGATTTTCGTTACAGAGGTGAGGAACAGGAGCTAGGTCTGGTTTTGGGTCAGAAACCCGCCTCCGGTGAGAAACTGATTCAGATTCAGAATTTCAAATGGGTAAGCCCTTAATTGGTATGGAGACGGGTTTCCTGTCCACTTAGAGCCAGTGGGGCCGGGAATGGAGGTGGGTCAGATGAAGTGGGCGGCACAGGGTGCAGTGGCTAGCACCGCAGCCTCACAGCTCCAGCGACCCGGGTTCGATTCTGGGTACTGCCTGTGCGGAGTTTGCAAGTTCTCCCTGTGACCGCGTGGGTTTTCACTGGGTGCTCCGGTTTCCTCCCACAGCCAGAGACTTACAGGTTGATAGGCAAATTGGCCATTATAAATTGCCCCTAGTATAAGTAAGTGGTAGGGGAATTGTGGGGATGTGGTAGGAATATGGGATTAATGTAAGATTAGTATAAATGAGTGGTTGATGGTCGGCACAGACTGGTGGGCCGAAGGGCCTGTTTCAGTTCTGTATCTCTAAATAAATAACGTGTGGGGCTCATGTAGACACCCCATGGCAGCCATCACTGAGGCTGCTGGATGTCCTGAGGGAGAGATCTGTGTTTTATGCCAAAACCTTTCGCTGCAACAGACGTTGAGATGTCACAGGGAAGCTGAAGTCCTGGCACTTGGTGCTGGGAAGCCCCTTGCTTCATCGACCTGGATCTAATGCTGGTGGCTGTGAGGGACAGGAAGGAGATCCTCTGTGTTCCAGATATGTCGTTTTTTCCCCATCCTCTTCCTTTGAAAATTGTAAACTGCTGCTGACAAGCCTGTTAATAAACTCCTCAATGAGCTCAACAGGCATTTACCTGGAGGTGTGTGGGGTTGCAGTTCCCTTCCTCCCTGCATCTTTTTAGAAATGACTTTACATTCCGGAGGCAGCGGGACCCAGTCCTGGCCTCTGAGAACGCGATCTTTAAATCGTGCGTGCAACCGCTCCCGCCCCAGCGGGCTTTAAAAATCTAGCCCATGGATTCTCAAACACATATGTGATTTTTAAATCAATTCTTAATGCAGATTTTATAAATGATCATGTTAGGTAGAATCTTATTCTGAATAGTGTTCTTTAACTGATCAAGCTGTTTTCTTTGGTTGAGAGGTCATGCATGGGCTTTGTGGCAGTGCTACTCTCATCCCATGATAGGATGTGCATGAGAGCTGACTTTAGTTTTTCTTGTTTACCGTTAGGGTTATGCTTCCCATCTGCCTGGGCCTCCTCCAGATGGTTTGGCTAAGATTTGGGCCCACCAATTTGGTCACCAGCACAAATTGATTGCTTACTGCTGTGTGGTTTAATGACAGATGATGACTAGCAAGGGTATATATAAATTACCCATTTATAATCATTATAAACTTCAATCTCTTGTAATAGTTACAGCTGTTGAATTTAGATATCTTGAGAAGGATACCGATGGGGCAGGACTTCAGTTTGTCTCTTCAAATCTGCTGCATCCCCAACCATGGGATGTTTCAATTGGCCTCAGTGTCTTGAACTAGCGCAAAGAACACTCAGCCAGTGACTTCTTGTATGTGTTGATGTTGCATGAATACATACTGTGATGCCCCTACCCTAGAGACAATAGCCTGTCAATTTATTCTTCAAGCTTACACATGCAGAACGGGCAGTTGGAGTACTGGAGAGCTAATGACTTACGTGCCACAACATGAACAACAATTTGCATTTATATAGTTCCTTTAATCTTAGAAAATGTTGCATGGTGCTTCAGAATCATAATCAGACAAAAATGGACAATAAGCCAAAGGAGGGGATATTGAGGGGATAACAAAAGTCCTGGTCAAAGAAGTGGGTTTTCCAAAGGGTTTTAAAAGGATAAAAGAGAGATGGAGGCTTATAGGGGGGAAATTATACAGCATGAGTCCTAAGTGGCTAAAGGTACTGCCACCAATGGAGGGGCAAAGGGAGAGGTGTAAACACAAGAAATCAGTGTCAGAGAGAGTTTGAGCGGATTCCCTGAATTGCATTCTATTATAAATAATTAGACACCTTCTTCCCTTTGCTTCTCTATCGCTCCTAATCTCTCACTATTAAGAAAATATTTTGATTTGTCTGTCTTAGGCCAAAAGTGGATAAACTCAGTTCCTCGCATTGAACTTTATCTGCCTGTTCATTTGGTCTGTCTTTGTCCCATTGTAACTTCCTGCTCCCATCTACAGAATTTACTGTGCCCTCTAACTTTGTTTTCCTCTGCAAACTTGGATATACAACTCTATTCCTTCCTTCAAGTCATTGATATATATGTTGAAAGGCTGAAGCTGCAGGACAGATCTCTGGGGAACACCATTCCTATGTCCCCTCCTATTTCTTATCTACGTGCTGCCCCCTCGGCGACATCATCCGAAAACACAGTGTTAGTTTTCACATGTACGCTGACAACACCCAGCTGTACCTCTCTCAACTCCTGCATTGTTGCTAAATTATCAGACTGCGTATCTGACATCTAGCACTGGATGAGCAGAAATGGCCTCCAATTAAATATTGGGAGGATTGAAGCCATTGTCTTCGGTCCCCACTCTCAACTCCATTTCCTAGCTACCAACTCCATTCCTCTCCCTGGCAACTGTCTGAGGCTGAACCAGACTGTTCACAACCTTAGTGTCTTATTTGACCCCGAGAGGAGCTTCTGACCACTTATCCACATTATCACTACGACTGCCTATTTCCACTTCCGTAACACCACCCGACGTTGCCCATGCCTCAGATTATCTGCTGCAGAAACCCTCATTCATGCCTCTGTTACCTCCAGACTTGACTAGTCCACTGCACTCCTGGCTGGCTTCCTACATTCTACCCTTTGTAAATTTGAAGTCATCCGAAACTGTGCTGCCCATGTACCTTATATCAAATCCTGTTCGCCTATCACCACTGTGCTTGCTGACTTACATTGGTTCCTAGTCAAGCAATGCCTCCACTTTAAAATTCTCATCTTTGTATTCAAATCCCTCCATGTCCTCGCCTCTCCCTATTTCTGTACTTTGCTCCAGCCCCACAACTCTCCGTCATATCTGTGCTCATCAATTTCAGGCCTCTTGAGGATCCCTGATTTTAATTCCTCAGGGTAGTGTCCTAGGCCCAACCATCTTCAACTGCTTCGTCAATGACCTTCCCTCCATCAGATGGTCAGAAGTGGGGATGTTCACTGATGATTGTACAATGTTCAGTACCATTCGCAGCTCCTCAGATACTGAAGCAGTCCGTGTCCATATGCAGCAAGACCTAGACAACATTCAGGCTTGGGCTGATAAATGGCAAGTAACATTCGTGCCACATGAGTGCCAGGCAATGACGATTTCCAACAAGAGAGAATCTAACCATCCCCCCATTCAATGGCATTACCATCGTTGAATCTCCCACCATAAACATCCTAGGGGTTAGCATTGACCAGAAGCTGAACTGGAGCAACGACATAAATACGACATAAATACTGTGGCTACAAGAGCAGTTCAGCACCCCATCCACCACCTTAAACATTCACTCCCTCTACCACCGGTGCGCACAGTGGCAGCAATGTGTACCAACTACAGGATGCACTACAGCAACTCACCATGCCTCCTCGACAGCACCTTCCAAACCCACAACTTCTTCCACTGAGAAGGACAAGAGCAGCAGACACGTGGGAACACCCCCATCTGTAGATTCCCCTCCAAGCCACACACCCTGACTTGGAACTATATCGCCGTTCCTTCACTGTCGCTGGATCAAAATCCTGGAATTCCCTCCCTAACAGCACTGTGGGGGTACCTGCACCAGATGGACTGCAGCCATTAAAGAGGGCAGCTCACCACCACCTTCTCAAGGGTAATTTTTTTTCTTATTCTTTCATGTGTGTGGGCATTGCTGGCAAGACCAGCATTTGTTGCCCATCCCTAATTGCCCTTAACAACTGAGTGGCTTGCTTGGCCGTTTCAGAGGGCAGTTAAGAGTCAGCACATTGCTGTTGGTCTGGAGTCACCTGTAGGTCAGACCAGGTAAGGACGGCAGATTTCTTTCCCTAAAGGACATTAGTGAACCAGATGGGTTTTTACAACAATCGGTGATAGTTTCATGGCACCATTACTCAGACTAGCTTTCAATTCCAGATTTTTATTAATTAGTTGAATTTAAACTCCACCAGCTGCCATGGTGGGATTTGAACCTCTGTCCCCAATGCATTAGCCTGGCCATCTGGATTACTAGCTCAGTGACATTACAACTACGCCACCGTCTCCCCCTAAGGATGGGCAACAATTGCTGGCCTTACCAGCGATACCCACAACCCATGAAACAAATAATAAAAAAAAATTCCTCCATCATTGGTGGCCATGCCTTCAGCTGCCCAGGCCTAAGCTCTGGAATTCCCTCCCTAAACCTTTACGCCTCTCTATCTCTGTTTCTTTCAGACACACCTTAAAACCTAACTCTTTGACCAAGCTTTTAGCCATCTACCCAAATATCGCCTTAAGTGGCTCAGGTCAAATTTTGCTTTATACTGCTCCAATGATGCACCGTGGAAGGTTTTATTAAAGATGTAAAAAATGTTACATAAATGTAAGTTGTTATCATACAGAACATTATAAAAAGCCTTTTTAGAAACCCATATAACCAACACCTATTGACACTCCCCTATCCATCATGACCTCTTCAAAAAAATCAAGCAGACTGGTCAGAAATGACCTACCTTTCACAAATCCACAATACCAGTCTTTGAACAACTGATAGATAGATAAGCACTCAGCCACTCGGTAATGATGAGTAATTTTCCTTCATTTGATGTTAAAATGATAGATCTATTGTTACTGGTTTCCCCCTCCCTTCTTAAATAATGGAATGACATTTTCAATTTTCGAATCCAAAGACGCAATTCTTCAATCTAGAGGGCTTTGCAAAATTATGACTAACACATTTGTAATGTCCATACTTATTTCTTTTAAGAACCTAGGGGTGGAAACCATCTGAGTCCATTTATTTTCTCCAATCTCATTTGTGAAAAACTTATTCACTGTTCCTCCCTTGACTTATTTTTAGGTTCCGTTGTACTGCTGGTATTTTGTCCTCTTCCTCCAGTATGACAACAGATACAAAGTACTCATTTAACAAGTTTGCCGTTTCCTTGTTATAGTCTTGTCTGCATCCATCTTTAATGGGGCCACATCCCCCTTTACCACTCTTTTTCTGTTCATATATTTATAAAAACTTTTTCTTTGTAACTCTTTGTTGCTTTTATGTCTTTGTTAAATTTTTACTTTTCCTTCCTTTTGTGTAAGCCTTTTGTTTGAGCTTGATACTGTTTTTCACCTCATTTGTTGACAATGATGAGTTAACTGTACAAGTGGAGCCTTCACCTTTTATGTACATGTACTGTTTTTATATCTTACCAAATACTAACCACTATTTGTAATATTTTGGTTATTTTGAAGTACTCGCCAGTAAAGCACAATATTTTTCCAGTGCCAAAATAGCCTTATATGATAGCTTCTTGGAATTGTTATGATATTATTGTTACTCTATCTCTGATTGTTGAACTATGATAAACATCACCTTATTATTCTCCGTTCTCTATTCTGCCCTGCAGCTACTTTGCCTTACCCTCTTTGCAGACTCAGGTAGTGTTTATTCCCACTGCATATGTGTAGTCAGTTACAATGAACTATTTTCTTGATATCTAAGGGAATTATTTGAAGTAGGACAACATACTCCCAGGTTGAATATAAATGAAAATGCTTCGAATTTCTTCTTTTTGTGGCTGAATACATATCCCCCACAATCCAAATAGTGAATTTAACTTTCAACTCTAGGCCACTCTGTGCATGAGGGTTTTTTACATGCTTAGTTTCTATACTTATGAATAATCTAGTGTAAATAGTAACTATTAAGGCCCTTGTTAGATAATACCCTGTCTAATTCACTGTAACATTTCTTTATACGGCTTCAGTTTTAAGAATGCGAGAGGGCAGGGTTCTTTGGCAAAACTGATTAGTTCTCATTTCAAAAACAATAGATTTGCCAAAGATGTCCTTTGGGCAATGCATAAACTATCACGTAAATGCATTCTCATCGCCAGAAAAGGCAGGACACATGGCACTTGATCTTGGCCTTGGTACTTTCCTTTTTTTTTGCTGCTTTGCTTTTTGCTATGGTTCCATTATCTAAGACTTCCAGCAGACCAATTTCCAAAAAGCTATCTCTGGGTCACAAATAATTTGAGTAATACCCATGGGACCCAGCTGACTTTCAGATGTCTACAATTTCTAAATCTACAATTGACAAACATTGAATTTTTCCATCAAGCCTAGCAGACATGTGCTCTCATCTATTACCCCATGGTATAGCAGCATTTAATAACAGTAGCCAGTAGATCTTTTTGTTTTTGGCAGTAACGTCGGTTGATATTTACGTCACCAAATGCAGATGCAAATACCCAATTCTTCTAATTGACTTATCTATTTTGCATAGATCACAATTTATTCATCAAACCACAGTATCATGAGTACATCAGTGGGGGTGTACATCTAGTATTTACATCTTGAATAAAATTCTTTGACAGGGATGTTCTTTCAGATTTTAATTTAAATTTAAACATGTATTGCTATAATCTGTATTTATTAAATCTAATGTTCAGGACAATGTACAATATTTAAATAAATAATTTTTCACCTCTGATATCCCATTTATTTTTTAAGTTGCTCTTTGTTTCTATATGCGCTTACACCACTTATCCACCTCATTTAACTGAATAAAACCACGTCAAAAAATGTTTGCTCCAGGCAAACGACAAGATCACCATTGGAAAAGGGGCTTCCAGAAAATTCTACTGTTTTCCTGAGAAAAATGATGTCTAATTAAAATTAAAGGGAGAAAAAGAGACAAAAGAGACTGCACAAAACTAGAGTTTTCTATCTAATTATCTGTGAGATTTTCATACTGAAAAATAAAAATATTCGATTTGTTATGTTGTGTTATTTAAAATTACATTTGTCCATGAATTTCCTCAGACCTGTTCTTGCTCCAGCACTATAACTTTGCCAGAACTGGTCAATATTTAACCCAATCCAAGTGGTGCAAACTGGGCCTAAAGAATGTTAAAATGGCAATGCAGTACTTACCTTCCTACTTGTTCATGCACGGTGCCTGCTACCATTTTCCCTCCTGTTACGACCCCAGGTGGTCCAGGTGGCTACTTCCCTCAGGTGGCAGCACTATTTTAATAGAGTTCTTATCATGATGCTGGAGCAGCAGGAAGCCTTATAGGACAGACGAAGAGCAGCTGATGTTGAGCCAGTTTCCGCAGAAACATAGATGCAAAAGGTTTGCTTTTCTTCAGTGAATTCAGCAAATGCCACAAAATGATATATTCACCAAGATACTAGCCAATGCTCGGCTGCTGTGTTGCCTCGGTGGTGACTTCAGAATGGCTGGTCTTGTTCTAATGAGGGCAGTGGGAATATTTGTGGTGGCTGGCTCTGAGCAGCATGGCCCTGTGAGGGACTGGCTACAGACTAACACATCTCGGCCTGGGCAGAGCAGTCTGGCCCAGTTGGCTTATGCTCCATATGCTCCATGGTCGACTGTAGAAAAGTCATGCCTTCCACTAGAATGCTGCACATGCTAGAGCTGGGCTCCTTCAAACCGTCAGGGGTCGCTCTACTGCAGGTCATTCAATGCACCTACTATTTACAATTGCATTTCCAAGACCTTTCTTTTAAATGCAGAGGCAGCAAAGTCTTCACCTTTACGCTCTTCAGTAGTGTTTGCCTTCCAGCTAGCTGTGTCCTGCACTGTCCTTTCCATTAATGCCAGCTGCTGCTCACTTGTAATGTGAACTTCATCCTGTGCAGACTCCTCCACTCACTATCTATTCTACACAGGATGTTGATCTCTGTGCTGATTCTTGTTGAAAAGGGAATGGATGACAGAACAGATTGGTGAGGTTGGCTTTGCTCACCTTCTTCCTCCGGTGGAGCTGAATCTGAACTTGCAGATAGAAGAAAGGAACAATGAATAGCACATACTGGAGAGGTTATGGATCCTCAGATATGAGGAATGAAGAGGCATTACCAGCTGTCCAGCTCCATGAAAGATCTGCATATCAATGAGCAATAGAAGATCAGATTAAAAGGCAGGGACCTGTTGCTCTAATTCTCCTGACTGTCCATCCCTGATGATCTGAGGGAGTCCTTTGTCCACAATCTATAGAGCTTGCTGCTCCATGGGTCTTGGGACCTGGTTGGAAGCTGTCCCTCTTCCTGCTCACACCCACTCCTGGGTACTGTGTACCAATTTGTTCTGAAGAAGGGGAACTTCTTTGTGTGTAGCTCTAACTAAGGTTTGTGAATTGTGCGGGAGATGTGTGAATGTGTGTGACATGCAGCAGGCATGGGGAGGTGTCATAGAGCCGGAATGTGGCAAAGGACAACATTTGCCAGGAGATTACAAGAGTAGTGCATAGCTTTTCCTATACAACCAAGTAACAGTGATATGTCACCAGGCCTTCAACTACCACAAGAACTCTCTCCAACTTTAAAAGTCTCCTTAAAACTCATCTCATGAACCAATTCTTTTAGCCTCCTCTCTTAAACAACACATAATTCTTCTGTTTCTCTCTTCCTCTGTCAAATGCCTTTGGCTGTTTTTCTATGCGAAAGGTGATAGAAAATTCAGTCTCTTGTTGAGAAAGGCTGAGTGAGAATAAGAGAATGTGCAATAATTCCTAATTTCAACATAGTTGGAAGTATAAAGGAATGCACAGGATGGCAATTTGGAGCTTAATAAGAATGAGAGGAATATTCAAAACAGCACACACCATATAAGTATTAATGGAACAGATCGAGATACAAAAGATTGTAATGGAGAGAAAGAGATTGGAAACTACAGATGTTGTATGGACTAATCAAACAAGAAGCTTTATCTTGTATCCTTCCAGGAATGTAACTTAGGTGCAACAATTATCTCACCAGATACAAACTATTAAGATTGGAATTATAATGTAAGATGCTGTTGCACTGCTGGCATTGTATATAGAGTATTTAAGCTAAATTCATATCAGAGTAGGACTGCTGTCAATGAGAGGGCTTGCTTGTTCACTGAGGTTTTGCTGAGTTCAACTGTCAGTTTTACTGCAGGCCATGAATGGCTACTTCTTCACAAGGAACTAAATAGGCATGTTTCCTCTCCTCAAAATTTTATAGACGATTATTTTGGATACTTCCAAAACTCATTGCCTCTATAAGGAACAGCATAGCAACTGCAAATTATTTACCATGGGCTGAATTTTACGCTGCCCCAGTGGGTCGATGGTGGCGTGGGGGCGGCATAAAATTGAGCGGGAGGATCCGGAAGGCCTACCTGCCCTGCTCCCACCTCCAGTCAACTTTACAGTGGACGGGTGGTGGGGGGGGGGGGGGGCAGGGCGGTGGTTGGGGGGGAAGGACCAGCCCGCCCGAGGCCAATCAAGGCCATTAAGTGGCCACTTAACGGCCCTCGCCCGCCTCCACGGATATTTTACCCGTGTCAAACGGGTGTGCTGGGGACGTGAAAGGCCGCCCAGCGATAGCTGCCGGCCTTTCAGCGCCCAGGGGTTGGGAGGGGGCCGTGGCAGTCGGGCACAGGGTGCCCAATTGAGGGCCGCCCCGACCTCCCAACCCACCCCCTGGACCCAAGACACTCCCCTCCCCCCAAACGACCACTCCAGCCTCACCAGGGAAGGACCAATCTTCCTGTTGAGGCAAGCCCAACTTACCTGAGGTCCTGGCTCCATGGTGTTGGCTGGGCTACAGTCCCAGTGTGGCCACCGATCCCAGTGTCGCTGCTAGGACTAAGAGCTACCAGCCCACTGATTGGCCGGCAGCTCACTGAGGCGGGACTTCCTCCCTCAAGTGGGTGGAAATCCCGCCTCGGAACAATTAGAGCCGGGGACCCATAAAATGCGGGGCGGATCCCCGGGCTAGGCAGAGTTCGCCACCGACTTTTACGTCAGTGGTGCATTCCCGTCCGCCTAAGGTAAAATCCAGCCCCATGTGTCAGTATGCCTTTCCTCATTGCTGAATTTTCACGCAGTACAGAAACACGAGAAGAACTGGTGACTTTTGCTATATTATGCAATAACCCTGCGAAGAATATAATTTCAGCACCAAAATAGAACACCGCTATGATTTCATTTTCTACATTTTTTCCAAAAAGTTATTAAATTCAGTACACTAATTCCACTCATGACATTCTACGTTAGTAATGTGCAAAAAATTGCTTTTACGAGATTATTTGAGAGAAGATAGCGAAAGATTTTAAAAGCTGAAGAATGTCTTTCAGTACTGAGGGGGTTCAATTTTGTCTTCATAAAGACAAACTGTAGATAATATTGGTAAATTGCTAGAATTTAGCTAATCTTGCTTGCATTATTCTTGTCTCCAGTTTCACATTCAAGAGCATCCCTTAAAACTGCATGTTGTCGAGGTTATTTATTCCTTTTTCCACTTTTCTTTCCTTTGGCCTCCTTATCTCAAGAGACAATGGGTAAGCACTTGGAGGTGGTCAGTAGTTTGTGGAGCAGCACCTGGAGTGGCTATAAAAGCCAATTCTAGAGTGACAGACTCTTCCACAGGTGCTACAGATAAAATTGGTTGTCGGGGCTGTTACACAGTTGGCTCTCCCCTTGCGCTTCTGTCTTCTGTCTTAACACTTACAGGCAAACATAATGCATCTTAATGCTAGGTTTCTCAGTGTGTTGTTTCAAAATGTCACATGCTTCAAAGCACAAAATTAGACTTCAAATAGTAAAGAGAAAACATCTGTGAAACGTTGAGCAGCTCTTTGATATGTTCCAGTTGCTATTAATTCCAGTTGTTACACAAAGAGTAAGGCTGATACTAAAGGCAAATTTTGATAATTTTTCAAAAGTTCACACTTGCATACACATTTTATTAAACCATCGTACATTTTGGTTATACAATGCTTGCAGGAGAAGTATGTTGGTGCATTGAGGTTTCTTGACATGGCTGCGCCTGCATGACAAGCTTTGCCAGTTCAAGAGTTGAAGCTATTTCCTTGTGTTGTCTGGGGCTCAGCCGAGTCAGAGAATAAACTGGCCTTGTTTACTAACAGCCCTGTTTGTTGGGGTCATTATCCTTTTCTGCCTGTGGATCTGTAGGTAAATAAATAATTTTAATTGAAACCAAATGAGAGAAAATGCTACATTAACACATAGTTATTTTAAAAGGTCTTTTTATCCCCCCATGTTAGCATATTACTTTTTTCAATTTTCCTCCCTCCTGTTATATATTGGGAAAGAACTTGTAAAGAGAAACAGACACAAAGATGGCCAGATCACATGTTTAATAACGTCATCACGGACTTGGCATGCACAGAGCACAGGAATATACTACTTCCCCCTTTTCAAATATTTTTTCTTAAACTATTTGCAGGTACACTAGCTATACAACTTCAAAAACAAACATATCTTTGAGAATATGCACACTTGCAAAACTGACTTTTTCTTCAAATGATATCTATAAATCAAGTCTAAAAACTCATTTACAAAGTCTTCCTGATCTCTCAGCTTTTGGTGTAGAGTCAGGTTTTGGATTGTCTGGTTTCAGTTCAGGATTTACAGAAGATCTTATTTCTTTTTCTGAAACTGATACTTCAGACACTGAAGTCTAAACTGGCTCACACTTTGGCAAAAGTTCACTTTCAAATAGGTCATGCTCAAGTTTTGGATCATCAGTTCCTGGGATCATGTGATCTACACGGCCTCATTGAAATTGACGAGTCATCCATGACCATGGTTATAAAGGAATTTTTGACAGCTTATTCCTGCAGTTTTGACAAATGGTATATTTGCTAACCAATGATTCTAGATCAGGCCAATAAACAAAACTTCTGGCTATGGATTTCATGCTAAGTATACCCATGTGTTCAGTATGAAGTTCTCTCAGAATCTTGTCTCTTAAAGAACTCGGTACAACCACTCTGTGACCCCATTTAATGCATCCCTTTTCATATGACAACTCGTTACATTGATTGTGGAATGGATTCAGTTCCTCATCTGTACAATTGTCAAATTCTGTCCAATCATTCAAAGTCTGTTCATAGACTCTTTTTAAAACTGGGTCTTCCTGAGTTTCAGCTAGAATTTCAGTTGCAGTGATTGGAAAGTCCTCGTCCACAACTGCTATTGTGAAGATTACATCTTCACAGCCTATTTTTGAGATTTCATGTGTCAAACGCAACAGTGTGTCAGCGATGGAATTCTCCTTTGAACTGCCATATTAAATGTGATAGTCGTATTGTGAGAGTAGTACAGCCCACTGCTGCATCCTTGATGCTACCATCATCGGTATTGCAAATTTTGGACCTAGAATAGTTACTCTGGGTTTATGATCTGTAACTAGTGTAAAGTTTCTACTCAACAAAAACTGGTGAAACATTTTGTTTCCGAAGATGATTCCAAGCACTTCCTTTTCTATCTGCGCTTGGTTACGTTCACTCTTGGTCAGGGTACACAATGCGGATGCTAATAGGCTCCGCTTGACCATCATCCAGGATATGACTGATCACTGCTCCAACTCCATAGTTTGAAGCATCACATGTTAGCTTCAGATCATGGTTTGCGTCGTAATGAACGAATAGTGCACCACTGGTCAAGATTCTCTTGCATGTATTATAAGCATCTTGTTGTGCTTTAGACCATTCCCATTTCACATCTTTCTTCAACACTCATGTGGTGGAGCTAACACCATTGTAAGCTCAGTCAGAAATCGTGAGTAGTATTGGATAATGCCTAGAAAACAATATAAGCTCAGGCACATCTTTTGGCTTTGGGGCATCGACTATTGGCTCTATCTAATCGTTCAGTAGCTGTTGTTCTTTTTCATTGATTTTCAAGCCAAACACACTACCACAGATTGCATGAAAGCACACTTGCTCCTTTTCAACTTCACATTGTGATTGTTGAGCCTTTTGAACACATAATCAAACACTTGAAGATTCTCTCCCTCTGTTGCAGTCTAAATCATCACATCATCCTGATTACACAAGCAATGTGGCACTCCTTGCAAAATCTTATCCATTGTAGCTTGGAAGATTTTTGGAGCAGACCTCACACCATAGGGCAGTTTCATGTAAGAGTATAACCCCATGTGAGATACTGTTGACTCTCTCAATCCACATTGATCTGTGCATAAGCATGGGACAAATCCAACTTTGTGAATAGCTTGGATCCGCTAACTCTGCATACAAATCTCGAGAAGCTGGTAGTGGATACTGCTTATCATCCACTGTTTGGTTTATTGTGACTTTGTATCCCCACATAGTCTCACAATTTTGTCTGCCTTGGGCACTACTACAATTAAGGTGGCCCAATTACTGTGATCAGTTTTCACTAGCACACCTCTAGCTTCTTTAGCTCCTCATCAACCTGGGTTTTGAGAGCATAAGGAACTGACCTAGCCTTCCAGTATATTAGCTTTGCATCAGGCCTGATTCAGATGTGCGCTTTCACACTTATTATGCCTTCATTACTATCCTTGAGAATGTTCCTGTAAATATTCAATAGCTAATCAAGTTTCTTGGTCATCTCAACTTGGAAAACATGTTTCCAGTCTAACTTCAGATTACGAAGCCAATCTTTGCCCATTAACATTGATTTGTTGACATAACTCACTACAATAATGGGTAACATGAGGGACTTGCCCTTATATTGGACATTGCACTCCATTTGTCCCCACATTTCCAACACCTCACCAGAGTAGATTTTCAACTGAAATGTGCTCTCAGTTAGAGGTATGACACTGAATGTGCTCTCTTACATGTCTCTACTCATGATGGAGCAATCTGCAGCCATATCAATCCACATGTTGATGTACTGTAGGTTTACCAACAGCTTTGTACAAAAGTCTCTTTCATTTCAGTGATTGCTAGTGGCATAAATGTGGTGCTGCCCTAGCCCCTCTTTACTTAGGTACTTCAAGATTGTGCACTCCACTCGTGTTATGCCGCTGCTTTCCATTACTAGTAGAAAGGCTTTGGCCTTTGTTTGGCAAGCAATTGCAATGTGGTCTATCTTTTGGCAATTAAAGCATTTGGCATTTCTGTACTGACGGGCCTGTTCCTTGTGGTTGCCATTACAGCACTGACTAGTCACTGAACATTTATCAACAGTACTCTTCTGATCAGATCTCCCCACTTTAGACTTGGCAGAAGCCTTCTGACAGTGAACAGAAGCTGTACTAGTCACTTGCATAGGACGAAATTCTGAGCATTCTTTAAAGTCATCTCCATGGTTGAACCAATCTTACATGCTAGCTCTAATTTAAGATTTTGTGTGCTAAGTAACTTCAACTACATTCTTTTATACACCAATCCACACATGAATCTGTCACAATGCACGGTCTAAGAATGTAACGAAGTTGCAATATAGTGATAAATTCTTCAGTGCCACAGTGTACTCGCCAACTGTTTTGTTACTTCTCTGGTTTCTGGTTCCAAATTTGTAGCTTTCAGCTATCTCTAGTGATTTAGGATTAAAATGTTCCTCCAATTTGGTAATTAATTTGAATGATACATCTTTTGCTTTGTTGGGAGCAAGAAGGTTTGCTAGCACACCATACACTTCCGGGCCAACCTCCGTTAGCAAAATTGCTTTCTTACACTCAAGAATTGCCTTATTCTGAGTCTTCGCCTCCTCATTTTCACCTTCAAGTTCTAATATATTAGCTCTGAAGAGCATCTCCATTCTTTAAATGTATGAATTGAAAGAGCTCGAGAATTAGTATATATTCCTAGCCTTCCGATGTATCTCATGGACGCAACCATTTTCTCCTGTTTTCAAATGTAACAGTGACCCAGTAAACACTTTACTGTGACTGATACAGAAGCTAAGCCAGCCTAATCAGAACAAACTCATCAAAGCCAGTGTCATCGGTAGTTGAAGGAGATGGACATTAGGACCCCGCAGAATCCATTCAACTGAGTGCAGCCGCACATTTTCAGAAACAATAAGGCTCAACACAAACTAGTTGAAAATCTTCACCATCCTAGCTGTTAGATCACTGGGAGCTAGCTTATTTTATTCATCATGGTCTCTACTGCCATTTGCTGGAAAATGTTTTGCACTTTAATCCCATTTCGTCAGCAAAATCTGTTACATATTGCGATTGAGGAACTTATAAAGAAAGACAGACACCAAGATGGCCAGGTGACATATTTATCATGTTATCACGCAGTGGGCAAGCGCATAACGTAGGAATACATTGCACCTCCTCTTTAGAAGGTGTTGTTATATGAGTACTAATTCATAGGCAACCTGTGGGTTATTTGCCATTAGGAGCCAAGTCTAATCTGGCTGGTACCTGACCTCTGCATGTGTTGTATTCAGTAGGGAGGGTCATGTGGTAACAATTGGGAATCAGATTTTGGCTGATTTTTCTCTTCCTTAGTCTAAAGCAGTAGGGACCAGTATCAATACCCCTACCGTTACCCTTCCTGAGATTACAGGAGTGGAATTCATCTTTGGCCACCCTTGGTTTGTTTTTTAATGGGAAGGAAAATTAGGCAGGATGTGCAATGGGTAGATCTGTAACCACCAGTTTTGCACCCCTGTCGAAGTTCAATATCACCTTCCAGGTAAAGAATAACACATTACTCTTTCACCAGGGGTCTCGACGTCCGGAAAGAGTGACGCTGAGAACCTCACGTTGATCCTTCCCTTAAGTGGACAGCAGCGGGCTGTCCATAGGGTCAAGGACCCTATCGCCGGAAGTCCAGCCTTCAGAGAGCTGCCGCCTTCCAATAGGCTAACAGCTCTTCCACTGAGCAGCGCCACTGCGGAGGCGGTGTCTACTGCTGGAGGAGCACTTATCAGAGGCCCAGGAGTGGCGCTAAACCCAACCATAGGTAGGTCAGGGCGGGAGGGGTCTCGCGGGATGGGGGTCGTGGGCGGGGGTGGTTGCGAGGGGGTTCGGTAGCAAGGGCAGGGGGGTGGCTCTCAGCGGGGCCCCCCTTCCCGATGCTTGGTCCCCCGTTCAGGCACTGTGCCTTTTAACGAGGCCCACCTCCCACCCCCGCACCCTATCTCCCGAAGCCAGGAGGTATCCTACATAGTTTTTCATGCCGTGCTTCCCTTGCAGCGACAGGGCCACTTGTCACACGGCAAATTGCGACGGTGGCATTAATTGCCCAATTAAGGGCCTCAATTGGTAGTGGGGCAGGAAGGCCATTCACAGGCCTTCCTGCCCCAGACTTAATTTTGGCAGAGGCGGGAAGGTGGCTGGGTCCCCCCTGCCCACCACAATCCCACCTGATTTTATGCACTCCCTACCTCCAAACCTGCCACGGGGGAAGAGTATAAAATTCTCTCCCTTTTATTTCTTTTCTTCTGTTTTCTGTTGCTCAGTATCCTACTGTGCAGCATCTAAAGTCAAAAGGACAGACATAGTGACTTGTTTCCTAGCTTCTGCCAATGTTGCTCTGAAGCCAACAGCCAATAAAGGTGCAAGAATAAGGTGAGCTACCAGCACTTGTCGCACCTCCACAGTTAACTCACCTGACAGAAGAGCCACCTGCCTTGCCTCAGCTAATTCCAAGGGAGTAGGACAGTGGGAGGGTGACCAATTGCAGCTAGCACATAGTACTGTCGAGTTGAGAGGAGTACTCCTGCTCCACATCAAGTAAAAACAAAACATAAATAACTTCACTTACCTTTTTGGTGATGTTTGCTGGTTAGGACCCATCCATCCAAAATATCTGACTAGAGCTGGCCTGGGCTCCAGAACAGGCCCTTGAACAGGTGTTAGGCCTCACTTTAGCATATGCAGGGACCTAATGTCTGTTTTAAGCAGCCTCCCCAGATGCCTAAAAAGTGGCCTGATCAAAGAAGTGTCTTTTAGTTAGTTGTCCTTCGGTTGGAGGACATTGCTTCCTACAATTGGTTCATTTTATGCAAGTAAAACAGGTGCACAAAGTCTAATCTCTACCCTAGTGTGAACGCACAGAACAACATTCTGGCAATGTTGTTCATGCTCTGTGCACTCCTGCATTGCACTGGGTGGTAATTTATGAATTGTATTATATGCGTAAAACAAACTGTTTAATATAAAGCCTGTATCAGTTGTTATATAACTGTACAGTTTTGGTTGAAACCTTACAACAAAATAGTGAATTGTTTGCATTTAAATATACTTGTATTAATTGCTATTAAATGGGCATGTTATGATGTAATTTATTTGCATACAATTGTTTGTATCACACCATCATCTAAAATGAAAAATGCAAGAAATCAGATATTAGTATATTATCAATATTAGCCATTAATAAATCTTATTGCAGCCTTTATGTAATATTAATTACCTTACTCTTTTCCCTTATTGATTTGACTTATATTGCTGCACAGATTCCATTCATGTTAGCTCTTTGAGAGTGCTACAAATTCATAAGGAGAAACTGGAAATAGTTTCAGGAGGGAACTACGCAAAAGTAACCATAATCTATTAGTCTTAACTGGCATTATATCACCATAGTAACTGTAAGCTGGTAGAAAAAATGCACCTGTTTGGTAGCAGCCGTTGAAAGAAGATGTTAAAGGCAGCTAGATTAGTGATTAAACAGTATGAAAAGCTGAGCAGGAATGAAATGACCACCAGCCAGTTGTTCTTTTAAAGTGCAAAAAGAGATGGATAAATTCAATGAATAACCATATCAAGATGAGGCTAATGGGCAATGAACTGGAAATTGTTGAGGAGGAGCAAACTTGGACAATATGGAGACCTTCAGCAGAAAAAAAACGTAATATTATCCAAGAGGAGGCAACAAGAATGATGCTCACCGAGAAACTTGTTTGAGATTTTTAAATATCTGATAACCCACAAAGTTTTTGGAAAACAATGACAGCAACAAATTCAGAGTAGGCTATGAATATACCAAGACAGTGAAATACAGGTGCAGCCAAAAGCACCAGCACTGAAATAGTTACTTAATTTATGAAAAGCACTACATAGTCATTTGACTTTAGACACCTAAGTAGTACAACCTGTACAATGAAGTTGAAAAGCATTTTTCATAATCAACTTAAAAAATAAATGGATTTATGTAGTTGTGTAAGGCAGTGTAGTTATTAGGCAAGTTTTTATTTTCATCACATCAGTAGGTTGTGGGTACAAATCGAAGATAAAGGGCGACGAATTGTTCTGGTGCTGTTATGTAGCTACATCATAAAAATTTTCTTTTTGGGAACCTTTATAGCATTGTATACATAATGACGAGGCAATTCTTGTCCCATTATGCCCTAGTCAGATATTATTTATTATGTGGTACATCCCAGCATTTGAATATTATTGTTTATTAAAAATAAGACTGAATTTCTACATGCACATTGCATTCAAGAAATGGGTGCAAAAGGGTAGAATTTTGCCTTTAGCACCAGGCTGTAAATTATTACCTAGGAACAGAGCAGAGTGGAAAGTTGGGCAAAGAGGAACATACATATGCTCTTCCATTAATTTAAATAAAAAGAAAACTTGAGCAGGCTTCATTACAGGACTGTGATCCTCCATGCACAATTTTACTCTCTATCTTGTGCCCAGGCGGTACCTTGCACCCAGGTGCAAAAGGCAAAATTCTACCCCAGAACCATTTTGGGGATGCCCGTGGTTGATTGGGTATGGGTTAGCAGTAATTTGAGGAGAAAGCTTAATATTCACAACGATACCTGCTGTTTATAAGGAATTGGAAATCAAACTTTCTGTTGATATGCCATTGTATAGGGGCGCTCCTTGTTGGTGGATTTAAATTCCACTGCCAATTGTCATGAATTTCACACTTGATGCTAATTTAATGAATTTAACAAAACTGACATTATATTGGCAATTTACCTGTTCGGGATTAATTAAATCAAGAATTGT
This sequence comes from Heterodontus francisci, assembly GCF_036365525.1. Taxonomy (NCBI): domain Eukaryota; kingdom Metazoa; phylum Chordata; class Chondrichthyes; order Heterodontiformes; family Heterodontidae; genus Heterodontus; species Heterodontus francisci. Next base: position 189,599,823 of record NC_090371.1, on the reverse strand, counting down.
AGTTACTTGGATTTTATGCTCTTCCTTGCGGTGAGTTTGAAAGCAGGGAGAGCATTTAATTGGGTAGGATGGTGGTGGCCATCTTGCACCGCCATCAATTGAGGCCCTTAAGTGGGCAATTAATGCCCAATTAATTGTCTCATCAATGCTATAAAGGTGTCTCATCCTGCCACCGCTGGTATTAGCCCATCAGCAAGCGGGCCTGTCGCTGCACAGGGAGCACTCCAAGTAAACCTATGTTTGTTGCTTGCTGGCTCCTGGGGAGATCCTTCGTTCAAAGGCACTTACTGTCTAATCAAGGGACCCAGCATCAGGAAGGGGGTGGGGCCTCTGAGAGCCACCCCCCCCCCCTGAGCTTACTGCTGACTTCCCCCCCCCCGCCCCCCCCCCCCCCATGACCCCCCGATGGCGCTGCTGAGTAAAAGAGCTGCCAACCTCTGATTGGCCATCAGCTCTCAGCAGGCGGGACATCTGTTGCCGGGGTCCTCAAAGCCGGGTAAGGCCTGCTGCTGCCCAGTTAAGTCTCTGATTGGCAGGCGTTGTGGGCCTTCCTTAAAAGAGGTGACGCAGGGCTCTTGCTGGGTTTTCAGCCAGTGGCCGAAACCCCTGTCACCTACATAAAATACTGCCCAAGAATCCCAATCTTCTTGGCGATACCCTCCATTGGTGCAGTTGCAGTAGGGTTGCCCCCAACCCTGAACCGGCTCAATTTGGGTATGCTAACTTTGCAAGGCTGGTGTGGGTGCATCATTCAGAGATAGGTCTGTCTCTCCAGGTCTTATTAATGAGGAGGCTGGCTTGTTAGTCAACAAAACGATCCTGTTGGTCTCCCTTACTCAGGTATTTGATTACCATAAATGCTACAAAGGATTTACTTTCAATCCCAGACATTCTGCTTGCCTCTCTCTCCACCCAAGAAGAATAGTAACCAGTTGGCCATTTGACAGCTGATGAAAGCGAGAATCTTATTTGTGAAGAAAGCTATCAGCAATCTCTATGTACATGCTGATAGAAAGAAGTACCAGGAATTTTTCCAGAGAGACATGATCAGCAGCACAACTCACCACAAAATGATACAAGTGCATTGCCACCATCTTCTTGATCATGAAATGGACATATATCATAGCCCATCAAACGCTGGTTTAACCACCAAATGAGTTTGGTGTGTACGTTGTAAGACTAGTATTGAATCACTCTTGCAGCTGTTCAGATGGGCAAAAGAACTGAATAACCTCTGTATTAATCACATCTTATTGATATCCACTTGTGTCACCTATGACTACATCATAGTAGAGGAGGTAAATTTAACCTTATCTAACGAACAGGAATCTGACTGGAACAGATTGGGCTGACTTTTAGCAGTGCGCTGCAGAGCCCGGCGATATTATGCACATGGGCTCATTTAAATGGAGGGGCAGAGTGGCCGCCCCCGATGACGTAGAGGGGGCGGCTGCCGAGTCCCCGGCAACGGTGTCTGGCGCCATTGCACAGGCACCGGCACCATTTTTAAAGGACTTTAAGCCATTCAGGATATATTAACATATTTAAAGGTGCTGGTGTGATTAAAAAATTTAATATATGTTTAATTTAACATTGAATCCCCTCTCCCACTCACCCACTGAGTCCTAAACACATAAATTGACCTATCTCTGAACTACCCCCCCACGAACTTCAGTATCTTTGACCCTCAACCCCTTCCCACCATCCCCACAATCAATAGGAATAGTTTTCCCCCCTCCCTGCCCTGATAATTTTATTCCTCTCCCCTCCCCAGCAGTGTCTCACTGCGGATCTCCAACGGAGTTCCAAACGCGTGCGAGTTGCGGCCGGTTGGCTGTAAAATTGATGTGGGACAGCCGGCGGTGGCCGGTAAATTCATTTGAATGTTAATGTATCTAATTTCAATATTGTAATGAAGGTTGCGCCACGTGGTGGCGGGGGGCCGCACCGAGGCCTCGCCGCCGCCACTACTTATTGTTCGGTGGGGCCTTCTTGGCATTGTGGGTCATGGCAGGTCGCTCCTGCTAGCATTTTACGGGCCTCCCCACTACAACCCACAGTGTCAAGGGGCTGATAAAATTTAGCTCAACGGCTGCCCATTATAAAATCAGGTGGGGTGTAGAACGGACGGCCAATTCAATCCCGTCAGTTTCCCACTAGGCCGCTTAGGGTAAAATTGTCCTCATTGTATCACTTAAATGTTCAAACTATGATCTCTGGACATATCCAACAATGAGAAAGTCAGATTGATTAGCTTATGGACACTTCAATGTAGGAATTATAAATTTTTTTACTTACACCTGAGCCAGCCGAATTCAGCACGTGTAACATTCTAGTTTCAGCCAAGGAATCATACAAATATTTAACAGTACAGATCACATCTTGGTCGAGCTGTGCCAATGTGAATTTATAGCAAAGACCTAATTGTATCTTGACTACATTTATTGACAGTCATCTTACTTTCGAAAGGTCATGTTAAAAATATCTGGAATTTGTAACTAATGAGTCACAAGGTTGCTATGGAAATCTGACTAGATTGTATTGCTGTAGTAACATGACTTGCTCATTGTGCTATTGGAAATTTCACAGAAGGCAGATGAACAAGAAAATGGAAGAAACACATAAGCAAAGACTGTTAGTTGTTTTTCTGCAGTAGTTTATCACTCTTACTGGTTTTGCTGGTGCATGGCTGTGGCTTTTTAAAGATTGGATGTTTGTATTTTTCGAAAAGTAACCTTTGTATTTCTGATCTACAGCTTGCTGCCACTTTCTAGACAAAGAGATGGAAATTTAGACATGGATAGGAAATTATTTTATGCTTGTTGTTGCCTATGGCATTGCACACAATTAAATAACTAAAGTCAAGTTACCACAAGGTGCTGGACCAGTTTATTTGTGCAATTTGAACTGTAAGAATTATTATCTGTTTTATGTGGGGAACATTCCTCAAAAATAAACACAACATTGGTCAAAGTTAGTTGTGCTTGAAAAACTAGTATTGTAATATTTCTCTGCATTGTACCAATGATAAAAAACTTTCTTCCAAAAACCTTACCTAAGAAGTGAATTTATCTCACTGAAATATCTCAGATGTAAGCAATGAGTCACTGCGATAGCATAGTACATTCAATAATCCTAGAAGATGCACTGGTGATGAAATGTTATTTTAACCACTGGGTCCACCTCGGGCAGAACATGTGGGTAAAAAAAGAGAAAGTGAATGTTGTCTGAAGAAAACCCAATGATAAATAAAAAGTATCCTTTTCTGCAGGTATTCTTAAAATCAGCGGTGTTACCGATATTCCACATAAGTTGGTGTTTAAACATTTCTAGCTATAGGGAGCACCTAAGGGGAGATTTTTCTTGGTCAGCATCCAGGTACACATGATTGCCTTGTGAAGACCCAAGAAAATTCCCTCTTTACATACTGTGGTGTTTGGCAACTTCCATTTATGGTGTATACTGTGAAAGACATGAGGTAAACGTGTTTTTTAATACAAGAGATTCTATGATAAAGTTAATGATAAATCTTCTCTTAGCTTCTGCTGCTTGGGTGGAAATAGTACTAGTATCTCAAGTCACTCCTCTTAACTATAGTTTCACATCTCTAGCATCGTCCTGGTAAATCTAAATTGTATACCCTCTAGGACAGTCAAACTGCACACAATGCTGTAACTGAGTCCTTGTACTCATTTGTCATTACCTCTTTACTTTTGTATTTGATGTCAATATTTTTAAAACCCAAAATGTTAATGGCTAAATCCTTTCTTCACTCCACAGTGAATGTCTGTAGCAAACAATCCCATCATGTCTCAAATTTACTAATATTTCAATGAAAAATTAGTGGAGGTATTTTCGTTCTGAGCTCAGGCTATTACAGAGATTTAATACAGAGGGGACACAGATTTAAGGCAATTGGCAAAGAGCAGATGAGGAGAATTATTTTTACACAGCGAGTTGTTGTGATCTGGAATGCGCTGCCTGAAAGGATGGTGGAAGCAGATTCAATAGTGACATTCAATAGGGAATTGGATAAATACTTGAAAGGGGAAATCAAATACAGGGCTATGGGGGAAGGGCAGGGGAGTGGAACTAATTGAATGGCTCTTTTCAAAGAGCCGGCACAGGAACAATGGGCCGAATGTCGTCCTTCTGTGCTGTATCATTCTTTGATTCATTGATTTCTAAAGTGTTGTAATATAAATTATTGGATTTTGTGGCAACACGTAAACTGCAACTATAGTCAAATTTACTATAGACATTTTTCATTTTATCTAGAAGTGTTGAATATAACACAGAAAATTGCTACATAAGATTTGCATCTTCTGCTAAATAATTGATTGAATAGACTTCACTGCATGCTCACTCCAATTTCAGTCTCTTTGGATGAAGTAAACTCTGGTTGTGAATATTTTATGTTTGGTCACAATTTATGCTGTGAGTCTTGGATTATTTAAAAGAAGTCATGAAACCTTGCATCCAAACGGCATAGTGGTAATGTTACTGGACCAGTAATCCAGAGACCCAGACTAATGCTTCAGAGAATTTTAACAGTGAGGCAGTGGCCCTGCCCACCAGCTAAAATGCCAAGAGAGAGACAACCTCCAGTGGGTCTGGAAGCCACGCTGCATTTTTGCACGGCCTAGGCCCTTATTTGACTTCAGTTGGGGTTTCCACCCCTCTGAGGCAGGATATCCCACTTCCAAGAGCTGGCAGCTCTTCAGTCCCAGCAGCACCACTGGGAGCGATGGCCACTGCTGGGACTGCATCCAGCAAGAAGAGGTTGATGGATGCAATAGCTTCCAAAAGGGAGTCGGGCCTCGCCAGGGGCGATCGGCTAGGCTCCAGAGAAGGGTGAGGGGGTTGTTTTGGGGGTGGGGGGGAGTGGCCCGTGCTGCTGAAGGCATCCTCCTTGGGGCACAGGGTGCTCAATGAGGAAGGCACCCCACCCCCAGCCCACAAGGAGACAACCTGCTATTATTTGGCAGTCTCCTCAGATGTTGGTGCCCATCTGCCACTGGTGAAAAAACAGTGGGGAAGGACTAAAAGATTGATAAGGAAGGTAAAATTAGAGTATGAGCGAAAGCTAGCTAGAAATATCAAGACAGATAGAAAGAGTTTCTATAGCTATTTAAAAAAGAAAAGTTAACAAAGTGAGCGTTGGTCCTATAAAAAGTGAGTCTGGGGAATTAATAATGGATAATAAGGAGATGGCAGATGAATTGAACAGATATTTTGCATCTATCTTCACTATTGAGGATACAAGTAACATCCCAGCATTGCCTGTAAGTCAGGAAATGGAAGGGAGGGGGGAACTCAAGAAAATTACAATCACCAGGTAAGTGGTAATGAACAAATTGTTGGAGCTGCGAGCTGACAAGTCCCCGAGTCCTGATGGACTTGATCCTAGGGTGTTAAAAGAAGTGGATAGTGAGAGAGTTAGTTTTAATTTTTCAAAATTCCCTAGATTCGGGGAAGGTTCCTTTAGATTGGAAAATAGCAAATGGAATTCCTTTATTCAAAAAGGGAAGAAGACAGAAAGCAGGAAACTACAGGCCAGTTAGCTTAACATCTGTCTTAGGGAAAATGTTAGAAGCTATTATTGAAGATGTTACAGCAGGGCATTTAGAAAAATTCAAGATAATCAGGCAGAGTCAACATGGTTTTGTGAAAGGGAAATCATGTTTAAGCAATTTATTGGAGTTCTTTGAGGGAGTTACATGTGCTGTGGATAAAGGAGACTGGCGGATGTATTGTACTTAGATTTCCATAAGACATTTGATAAGGTACCACATCAAAGGTTATTGCAGAAAATAAAAGCTCATTGTGTAGGTGGTAACATATCGGCATGGATAGAAGATTGGCGAGCTACCAGGAAACAGAGAGTAGGCATAAATGGGTCATTTTCTGGTTGGCAAGATGTAATGCTTGGTGTACCACAGGGATCAGTGCTGGGACCTCAACTTTTTACAATTTATATAAATGATTTAGATGAAGAGACCGAAGATATGGTTGCTAAATTTGCTGGTGACACAAAGATTGATAGGAAAGTAACTTGTGAAGAGGACATGAGGAGGCTACAAAGGGATAAAGATAGGTTAAGTGAGTGGGCAAAGACCTGGCAAATGGAGTATAATGTGGGAAAGTGTGAAATTGTCCACTTTAGCTGGAAGAATAATATTATCGAAATGGTGAGAGATTACAGAGCTCTGAGATGCAGAGGGATCTGGGTGTCCTACTGCATGAATTGCAAAAGGTTAGTCTGCAGGTACAGCACATAATTAGGAAAGCTAATAGAATGTTATCGTTTATCATGAGGGGGAATTGAATACAAAAGTAGGGAGGTTATGCTTCAGCTATATGGGGCTTTGGTGAAACTGCATCTGGAATACTGTGTACAGTACTGGTCTCCTTACTTAAGAAAGGATGTAAATGCACTGGAGGCAGTACAGAGAAGGTTTACTAGACTAATACCTGGAATGTGTGGCCTGTCTTACGAGGAAAAATTGAACAGCCTAGGCTTGTATCTGCTGGAATTTAGAAGAATAAGAGGTGACTTGATTTGAAACATATAAGATCCTGAGGGGTCTTGACATGGTGGATGTGGAAAGGATGTTTCCCCTTGTGGGAGAATCTCAAACTAGGTATCACTATTTAAAAATAAGGGGTCACCCATTTAAAACAGAGATGAGGAGAATTTTTTCTCTCAGAGGGTCGTAAGTCTTTGGAATTCTCTTCCTGAAAAGGCACTGGAAGCAGGGTCTTTGAATATTTTTAAGGCAGTGGTAGGTAGATTCTTGATAAGCAAGGAGGTGGAAGGTTATCGGGGGTAGGTGGAAATGTGGTGTAATCAGTTCAGCCATGAACTTATTGAATGGCAGAGCAGGCTCGAGAGGCCGAGTGGCCTACTCCAGCTCCGAATTCGTATGTTGTATGTTCGTAAAAAACCCAGCGGTGGCAGGAAGAGGCCCTTCAGTAGTAATTAATTGGCCACTTAAGGGTCTCAGTTGGTCTGGGGCGGGTGGGCTGTTTGCCACCTCTTCCTTGCTGATAAAATAGCAGCGGAGGTGTGTAGGCAAGGGGCATGGCACCCCCTCATCTGCCACATGATTTTACGGCCCCTTCCGGGGTGCAGGGGTGGTGGTGTTAGTGTTAAGTTCCCACCATGGCAGCTGGTGGAATTTAAATCCAATTAATTAATATATTTAGCTAATATCTGTAATGGTGACTATGAAACTACGTAAAAACTCATCTGGTTCACTAATGTCCTTTTAGGGAAGGAAATCTGCCATCTTTACCCGGTCGGGTCTACATGTGACTCCAGACCCATAGCACTGTGGTTGACTGTTTACTGCCCTCTGCAATAGCCTAGCAAGCCACTCAGTTGTCGAGGGCAATTATGGATGGGCAACAAATGCTGGCCTTGCCAGTGACACACACATCCCATTGAAAGAATTTTAAAAATACAGTTAGAGGGAGTTGCCCTGGGAGTTCTGAACATTGACTGCAACCCCATGAATTCTCATGGCATCAGGTCAAACATGGGCAAGGAAACTTCCTGCTAATTACCACCGACCGCCATCCCTTAGCTGATGAATCAGTGCTCTTCCATGTTGAACACTACTTGGAAGAAGCACTGAGGTAGCAAGGGCACAGAATGTACTGTGGGTAGGGAACCTCAATGTCTGTCACCAACAGTGGCTTGGTAACATCACTACTGACTGAGCTGGCCTAATCCTGAAGGATATATCTGCCAGACTGGGCCTGTAGTAGGTGGTGAGAGAACCCTCATCAAAGAGGGAAAACCTATTTGACCTCACCCTTCTGTCACAGATGCATCTGTCCTTGACAGTATCAGTAGGAGTGATCACAGTCCTTGTGGAGACAAAGTCCCATCTTCACTCTGAGGATACCCTGCATCCTGTTATGTGGTGCTACCACTGTGCTAAATGTGGTGGATTCAGAATTGATTTAGTAGCTCAAAACTGGCCATTAATGAGGCGCTATAGGCCATCAGCAGCAGCAGAATTGTATTCAACCATAATCTGTAAACTCATGGCCTAGCATATCCCTCACTCTACCATTACCATCAACAGGGGATTAACCCTGGTTCAATGTTCAGGAGAGCATGCCAGGAGCAGCACCAAGCATATCTAAAAATGAGGTGCCAACCTGGTGAAGCTAAAACACTGGTCTACATGGATGCTAAAAGGCAGAAACAGCATGTGATAGACAGAACAATGCGGTCCCACAACCAACGGATCAAAGCTCTGCAGTCCTGCCATATCCAGTCATGGATGGTGCTGGACAGTTAAACAACTAACGAGAGGAGGAGGTTCCACAAACATCCCCATCCTCAGTGACAGGGAGTCCAGGATGTTAGTGCGAAAGATAAGGCTGAAGTGCTTGCAATTATCTTCAGCCAGAAATGCCAAGTTGATCCATCTCAGCCTCCTTCTGAGATCCCTAGCATCATAGATGCTCATCTTCAGCCAATTCGATTCATTCCATGTGATATCAAGAAATGATGGAAGACATTGGATACAGCAAAGGCTATGCGTTCTGACAACATCCCAGATGTAGTACTGAGGACTTGTGTTGCTGAGCTAGCCACACTGGCATCTTCCTGACAATGTGGAAAATTGCCCGGGTATGCCCTATACACAAAAAGCTGGACAAATCCAATCTAGCCAATTACCACCCCATCAGTCTACTGTCAATCATCGGCAAAGTGATGGAAGGTGTCATCAATAATGCTATCAAGTGGCACTTACTCAGCAATAACCTGTTCACTGATGTTCAGTTGGGTTCCGACAGGGCCACTCGGCTCCAGACCTCATTACAGCCTTGGTCCAAACATGGAGAAAAGAGCTGAATTCTGGAAGTGAGGTGGGAGTAATTGCCCTTGACATCAAGGCAGCATTTGACCAAGTGTGGCATCAAGGAGCCCTAGCAAAATTGAAGTTAGTGGAAATTGGGGGAGAACTTTCCACTGGTTGGAGTCATACCTAACACAAAGAAAGATGCTTGCGATTGTTGAAGGCCAATCATTTCAGACCCAGGATGCTGCTGCAAGAGTTCCTCAGGGTAGTGTCCTAGGCCCAACCATCTTCAACTTATTCATCAATGACATTCCCTCCACCATCCGGTCAGAAGTGGGGATGGTCGCTGATGATTTCACAATGTTCAGCACCATTCGCGACTCCTCAGATACTGAAGCAGTCCGTGCCCACATGCAGCAAAACCTGGACAACATTTAGGCTTTGTCTGATAAGTGGCAAGTAATATTCATGCCACACAAGTGCCAGGCAATGACCATCTCCAACAAGAGAGAATCTAACCATCTCCCCTTGATATTCAACGGTATTACCATAACTGAATCCCCGACCATCAACATCCTGGGGGTTGCCATTGATCAGAAACTGAACTGGAGTAGCCATATAAATACCATGGCTACAAGAGCAGGTCAAGACTGGGAACTCTGCAGCAAGTAACTCACCTCCTGATTTTCCAAAGCCTGTTCACCATGTACAAGCCACAAGTCAGGAATGCAATGGAATGATCCCCATTTGCGTGGATGAGTGCAGCTCCAACAACACTCGAGAAGCTTGCCACTATCCAGGATAAAGCAGCCCACTTGATTGGCACCTGATCCACTACCTTAAACATTCACTTTCTCCACCATCGGTGCACAGTGTTAGCAATGTGTACCATCCACAACAGGGGTGTCCAACCTTTTCACATGGGGGAGCCACATTACAATTTTAGTCCCAGGGGGCTAGTGAGAAAATTTCAGAAAGATAAAGGCATTAAAAAATTATCTTACTATTAATCAAAAAAACAACAAACTTGCATTTTTGTGAAGAAATGAGACTAATGTATTGACTTACTTTCTCTTCACTGTGTTGAACACTGATTTAGTGGCATACCTGGCATTGTTTTTGCTTGCATATATAGTCAGTCTCTGTCTGCACCCTTGATGTAACGATGCAGAGTATTCCAGATAGATGTTCATCTGTCTCAGTCTCTCTCTCTTTCCTCCTTTCTTTCTGTCTCTCTCTCTCTCTGCCCCTCCCCCTCTCTGTCTCTCTCTCCTCTGTCTCCCTTTCTCCTCTCTCTCCCTCTCAGCCCCATCTCCCTCTCAGTCTCCCTCTCGCCCCCCGCTCTCTCTCTCTGTCTCTCTCCCCCTCTCCATCTGTCTCTCTCCCCCTCTCCATCTGTCTCTCTCCCCCTCTCCGTCTGTCTCTCTCCCCCTCTCTGTCTGTCTCTCTCCCCCTCTCTGTTTGTCTCTCTCCACCTCTCCGTCTCTCTCCGTCTCTCTCCCTCCCCCTCTTCATCTCTCTCTCTCTGTCTCTCTCTCTCCCTGTTCTCTCCGTCTCCGTCTCTCTCCCTGCTCTCTCTGTCTGTCTTTCTCCCCGCTGTCTCTTTCCCTACTCTCTGTCTCTCTCTCTCCCTCCCAACATCTTGCTCCCTTCGCTCCGCTCCCCACTTCCTGCTCCCCGTCTGTGCACTCACGGTAAATGTGGATAATAGCAACAGACTGTAAATGCCGCCTTTCCGCTGGGTGGAACCATGTGTGGGGGTGGGGTCCTAACAAACCTATAACTGCCCACCGGGGTGCCTGATATTCCGTCAGTTTACATCCGCAGCCAGATGGAAACCTTTGGAGGTCTGGACGCTGGCCCGCGGGCCATATGTTGGACAACCATGATCTACAAGTTGCACTGCAGCAACTCGCCAAGCTTCCGTCTACAGCACCTTCCAAACCCGCGACTTCTACCACCTAGAAGGAGAAGGGCAGAGGATGCATGGGAACACCACTACCTGCAGGTTCCCCTCCAAGTCACACATCATCCTGACTTGGAACTATATCATCATTTCTTCACTTTCGCTGAATCAAAGTCCTGGAACTCCCTCCTTAACAGCACTGTGGGCATACCCACACCAGAGGGACTGCAGCGGTTCAAAAAGGCAGCTTACCACCACCTTCTCGAGGGCAATTAGAGATGGGCAATAAATGCTGACCTTGCCAGTGATGCTTACATCCCATGAATGAATTAAAAAAAAGATGAAGACAGTGTCTCCAGCTGCAGCTACTCGAAATCCACTTCGGATCTGGAGCAGCAGCTAGAGACACTGTGGAGCATCCGCCAGGCTGAGATCATCGTGGATAGCGCATACAGGGAGGTGGTCACACCATAGGTAAAGACTGCTCAGGCAGAAAGGGAATGGCTGACCGCCAGGAAGAGTAGAAAAACTAGGCAGGTAGTGCAGGAGTCCCCTGGGTCCATCTCCCTATCCAACAGATTTTCCACTTTGGAAACTGTTGAGGTAATTAGCTTCTCAGGGGAATGCAGCAAGAGCCAAGTCTGTGACACCACGGGTGGCTCAGCTGCACAGGAGGGGAGGAAAAGGACTGGGAGAGCTATAGTGATAGGGGTTTCTATCGTAAGGGATACAGATAGGCGTTTCTGTGGCCACAAACGTGACTCAAGGATGGTATGTTGCCTCCCTGGTGCTAGGGTCAAGGATGTCACAGAGTGGCTGCAGGACTATTGAAGTTGGAGGGTGAACAGTCAGAGGTCATGGTACACAGTGGTACCAACGACATAGGTAGAAAGAGGGATAAAGCCCTGCAACAAGAATTTAGGGAGCTAGGTAGCAGATTAAAAAGCAGGACCTGAAAGGTTGTAATCTCTGGATTACTCCCGGTGCCATGTGCCAGTGAGTATAGGAATCGGAGGATAGAACAGATGAATGCATAGCTAAGGAGATGGAGCAGGAGGGAGGGCTTTAGTTTCCTGGATCACTGGGTCTGTTTCTGGCAAAGGTGGGACCTGTACAAGTTGAATGGGTTGCACCTGACCCGGAATAGGACCAACATCCTTGCTGGGAGGTTTGCTAGTGCTGTTGAGGGGGAGGGGTTCAACTAATTTAGCAGGCGGATGGGATACAGAGTGGAGGTACAGTAGGGGGTGATGCACAGTCAAATATAGAAGAGAAACTGAGTCAGTCTGGAAGGCAGAGCAAACATAGATCTGTTAAGGCACAACTGAATAATGCAAGGCTGGATTGCATCTATTTTAATGCAAGGAGTCTTCCTAGTAAGGCAGATGAATTGAGGGTGTTGATTAACACATGAGAATATGATATTATTGCTATCACAGAGACATGGTTGAGGGAGGGGCAGAACTGGCAGCTCAATATTCCAGGGTATAGAATCTTCAGGTGTGAGAGGGGAGGGTGTAAAAGAGGAGGCAGCATTGCACTGTTGATCAAGGAGTCAATTACTGCGAGGGATAATGTCTTAGAAGGTTCCTCAGATGAGGCCATATGGGTAGAATTTAAAAACAAAAAGGGGGCAATCACTTGGCCGGGAGTGTACAATAGACCTCCAAACAGTCAGAGAGATAGAGGAGCAGATATGTAGGCAAATCTCAGAGAGGTGTAAAAATAATAGGGTAATAATAGTAGGGGATTTCAACTTTCCCAATATCAACTGGGATAGTCTTAGTGCAAAAGGCTTAAAGGTGGCAGAATTCTTTAAAATGCATACAGGAGAGCTTTTTGAGCCAGCACGTAGAAAGTCCTACAAGAGAAGGGGCAGTGCTAGACCTAATCCTAGGGAATGAAGCCAGACAAGTGGTAGAAGTGTCAGTGAGGGAGCATTTCGGGGATAGTGACCATAACTCTGTAAGATTTAAGGTAGTTATGGAAAAGAACAAAGCTGGACCGGAAATAAAGGTACTGAATTGGGGGAAGGCCGATTTCAATATGATAAAACAGGATCTGGCCAAAGTGGACTGGAAGCAGCTACTTGTAGGAAAGTCTACATCAGAGCAGCGGGAGTCATTCAAAGAGGAAACAGTGAGAGTTTAGAGCCAACACGTTCCCGTTAAGGTGAAGGGAAGGACCAGCAAGTCCAGGGAACCTTGGATGTCAAGGGATATAGAGGATTGGACAAGGAAAAAAAAAGGAGGCTTATGGCAGATTCAGAGGGTTGAAAACAGCAGAGGCACGAGAGGAGTATAGAAAGTGTCGGGGGGGTACTTAAAAAAGTAATTAGGAGAGCGAAGAGGGGACATGAAAAAACACTGGCGGGCAAGATAGAGGAATATCCCAAGGTGTTTTATAAGTATATTAAGGGCAAGTGGATAACCAGGGAAAGAGTAGGGACCAAAGTGGCAATCTGTGTGTGGAGCCTGAGGACATAGGTGAGGTTTTAAATGATTACTTTTCATCTGTGTTCACTATGGAGTAGGACGATGTAGGTGTAGAGATCAGGGAAGGGGATTGTGATATACTTTGAACATATTAGCATTGAAAGGGAGGAAGTATTAGCTGTTTTTGTGGGCTTAAAAGTGGATAAATCCCCAGGCCCAGATGAGATGTATCCCAGTCTGTTATGTGAGGCAAGGAAGGAGATAGCAGGGACTCTGACACAAATTTTCAAATCCTCTCTGGCCACAGGAGAGGTACCATAGGACTGGAGGACAGCGAATGTGGTACCATCATTCAAGAAGGGTAGCAGGGATAAACCAAATAATTACAGGCCGGTGAGTCTAACATCAGTGCTAGGGAAACTATTGGGAAAAATTCTGTGGGATAGGTTTAATCTCCACTTGGAGAGGCAGGGATTAATCAGGGATAGTCAGCTTGGCTTTGTCAGGGGGAGATCATGATTGAATTTTTCGAGGAGGTGACTAGATGTGTAAATGAGGGTAAAGCAATTGATGTAGTCTACATGGACTTCAGTAAGGCTTTTGATAAGGTCCCGTGTGGGAGATTGGTTAAGAAGCTAAGAGCCCATGGGATCCAGGGCAATTTGGCAAATTGGATCCAAAATTGGCTTAGTAGCAGGAGGTAGAGAGTGATGGTCGAGGGTTGTTTTTGCAAGTGGAATCCTGTGACCAGTGGTGTACTGCAGGAATCGGTGCTGGGACCCTTACTGTTTGCTGTGTACATTAATGATTTAGACGTAAAATAGGAGGCATGATAAGTAAGTTCGCAAGTGACACGAAACTGGGTGGTGTCGTAAATAGTGAGGAGGAAAGCCTTAGATTACAGGACGATATAGATGGGCTGGTAAGATGGACGGAGCAGTGGCAAATGGAATTTAATCCTGAGACGTGTGAGGTGATGCATTTTGGGAGGACTAACAAAGCAAGGGAATATACAATGGATGGTAGGATCCTAGGAAGTACAGAGGGTCAGTAGACCTTGGTGTACTTGTCGATAGATCACTGAAGGCAGCAACACAGGTGGACAAGGTGGTTAGAAAGGCATATGGGATACTTGCCTTTATTAGCCGAGGCATAGCATCTTGGAGCAGGGAGGTTATGATGGAGCTGTATAAAATGCTAGTTAGGCCACAGCTGGAGTACTGTGTACAGTTCTGGTCACCACACTATAGGAAGGATGTGATTGCACTGGAGAGGGTGCAGAGGAGATTCACCAGGATGTTGCCTGGGCTGGAGCATTTCAGCTATGAAGAGAGACTGAAAAGGCTAGGGTTGTTTTCCTTGGAGCAGAGAAGGCTGAGGGGGGACCTGATTGAGGTATACAAAATTATGAGGGGCATTGATTGGTTACATAAGAAGAGACTTTTTCCCTTAGTGGAGGGGTCAGTGACCAGGGGCATAGATTTAAGGTAAAAGGGGCAGGAGGTTTCAAGGGGATTTGAGGAAAAGATTTTTCACCCAGAGGGTGGTTGGAATCTGGAACGCACTGCCTGAAGAGGTGGTAGAGGCAGGAACCCTCACAACATTTAAGAAGTATTTAGATGAGCACTTGAAACACCATAGCATACAAGGCTACGGGCCAAGTGCTGGAAAATGGGATTAGAATAGATAGGTGCTTGATGGTCGGCACAGAGAGGATGGGCCGAAGGGCCTGTTTCTGTGCTGTATAACTCTGACTCTATGAGATGGGACAGGGGCATGGGGGGAAGGTACATTTTATGAATTAACACTTCTGACACAGAACTTTGAGCAATGGGACTGCATATTCGGAATTCAGGGTAGATACCAGAATATATCCTGTTGAAAAGCCAAGAAAGTTAGATCAGTTGCATCTAACTGGGTTTCAAGTCTGCAACTAATAACTCGTATAAAAGTCAGATGTACTTTCCATAATTTTAGTGGCTTGTACAATCACCTTGATCAGTAAAATTGGGTGTCATAAGCTATAATACTTCAGTTTAGAAACACTTTATTTAGAGATACAGCACTGAAACAGGCCCTTCGGCCCACCGAGTCTGTGCAGACCAACAACCACCCATTTATACTACCCCTACAGTAATCCCATGTTCCCTACCACCTACCTACACTCGGGGCAATTTACAATGGCCAATTTATCTATCACCTGCAAGTCTTTGACTGTGGGAGGAAACCAGAGCACCCGGCGAAAACCCACGCGGTCACAGGGAGAACTTGCAAACTCCGCACAGGCAGTACCCAGAATTGGACCCAGGTCCCTGGAACTGTGAGGCTGCGGTGCTAACCACTGCGCCACTGTGCCGCCCCAACTTTGTAAAATGGTTTGTTCCAGTTGCAAATAAAAATAGCACATATTTCTGAATATGCTTTGTCATTGTTCGAAAATGCAAAGGACAGCTGCATCTTTTCTTCAGAACAGTCTCTTCCCAAATTACGACACAGTGCACGTTGCACAGTTCATTTAACAGTCCTGCTTTTTTTTGCTTTTATTCAACTGGACAATAATGATTGATGTGTATCAGCAAGATTTAAAGGTATTGCATGATCGCATAAAGCTTATTTGTTGTCATTATTTGAAGCCGGAATTCCCCACATGCAGTCCTAATGAGCGAAGCTTTGTCCTGGGAATGCAATTTATGAAATTACCTCTTGTGCATAATCAGAAATTTCTGTTTGGAAGACAGATTTCCTTGTTGGTAGAGTTTAGTGATAGCTAATTTGATACTGTGTCACTCAACAGACTTGTGAGCAAAGTTATAGCTCATGGAATAAAAGTGACAGTAGAAATTTGATATGAAATGGGCTGAGTGACAGGAAACAGAGTAGTGGTTAATGGATGTTTTTCAGGCTGGAGGAAGATTTGTAGTGAAGTTTCCCAGGGGTCAGTGTTGGGACCCTCGCTCTTCCTGGTATATATTAATGACCTAGACCTTTTGTGTCCAGGACACAATTTCAAAATTTGAGGATGATCCGAAACTTGGAAGCATGGTGAACTGTGAGGAGGACATAGACAAGCTATTGGAATGGGCAGACAAGTGGTAGATGAAGTTAAATGCAAGTGTGAAGTGATTCATTTTGGTAGGAAGTACATGGAGAGACAATATAAAGTAAAGGGTACAATTCTAAAGAGGGTGCAGGAACAGAGGGATCTGGATGTATATGTGCATAAGTCATTGAAGGTGGCAGGACAGGTTGAGAGAGTGGTCAATAAAGCATACAGTATCCTAGGCTTTATCAATAGGGGCATAGAGTACAAGAGCAAGGAGATTATGTTGAACTTGTATAAGGCACTAATTCAGTCTCAGTTGGAGTATGGCGTCCAGTTCTCGGTGCTGCATTTAAGGAAAGATGTGAAAGCATTGGAAAGAATGCAGAAAAGATTCATGAGAATGGTTCCAGGGATGAGGAACTTCATTTCTGAAGATAGATTGGAGAAGTTGTGACTGTTTTCCTTGGAGAAGAGAAGGTTGTGTGGAGATTTAATAGAGGTATTAAAATTCATGAGGGGTCTGGACAGAGTAGATAGGGAAAAACTGTTCCCACTCATGGAAAGATCAAGAATGAGAGGACACAGATTTAAGGTAATTGGCAAACGAAGCAATGGTGACATGAGGAAAATCTTTTTCATGCAGCGAGTGGTTAAGGTCTGGAATGCACTCCCTGAGAATGAGGTGGATGCAGGTTCAATCAAGGCATTTGAAAGGGAATTAGTTAGTTACCTGAAAAGGAAGAATATACAGGGTTATGGGGAAAAGGCGGGGGAATGGCACTAAGTGAATTGCTCACTCGGAGAGCTGGTGCAAACGCAATGGGCCGAATGGCCTCCTTCTATACTGTAAAAATTCTGTGATTCTAAAGTAATGGAAAGATTTTATTCACTGTTGTTTTTAAGGAGCCCACTGCTGCAACAATATTGTTTCAGTTTTACTGTAAAAGGTCATAGCTATTCAATATTGATAAAGGTTTGAAAATGACTTGAAGTAAAAGGTAAGGAGTAATTTTCACTTTTGACGGGCTGAAAGCTGCTGTTAGTGGATCAGTCGCCTGTTATAAACCCTGTTCGATTTTCTTTTCCATTGAAGTCAAAAAGGCTTAGGATGATACCGTTTGCAATCTACATTTGGTAGATCAAAGCCATGTCAGAAAGTTTAAATCCTTTTGAGAAAATATAGCTTTCAGTTGAGTCAGAAACTCTGTGCTCACGCCTTCATATGTTATTACTTCAGAACAGGTTAACTGTCCAGTGATTGAATGGGCTGGATTTTACGGTGGGCGGATGGCAGCTGGCCACCAATGTAAAAGTCCATGGCGAACCTGCTTCCGGCTAGCCTGGGGATCCACGCATTTTACGGGTCCCCAGGCTTTAAGTGTTCTGAGGCGGGACTTCCACCCACTTGAGGGAGGATGTCCCGCCTCTTTGAGCTGCTGACCAATCAGCAGGCTGGCAGCTGTTAGTCCCAGCTGCACCACCGGGAGCGATGGCCACTGCTGGGACTGCAACCCAGCCGAGGACATGGAGCCAGGAGTCCAGGTAAGTTTGGGTTGCCTCACTGGGGGTAATTGGTCAGGCCCCGGCAAGGCAAGGGTGGTTGTTTGGGGGGGAAGAGGGCGTCTTGGGTCTTGGGGTGGTTGGAGAAGTGGGAGCGGCCCTCAATCGGGCACTCTGTGCTCGATTGTCAGGGCCCACCCCCACAGCGCAGAGAGGCCTACAGCTTTTCCCGGTGGCCTTTCCCGGCTCCAGGAGACTCGCTTGCCACGCGCAAAATCTGCGTGGTGGCGGGCGAAGGCCCTTAAGTGGCCGTTAATTGGCGACTTAAGGTCCTTGATTGGTCTGGGGCAGGTGGCCTGTTTTTCGCTGCCACCCCCACCCAACGTAAAGTGGGGCAGAGGCGGGAGTGGGTCGGGAAGGCCTCCCGGAGCCTCCCGCTCCATTTTATGTCACCCGCCCCCCACCCCCGCCATCATCCGGCTTGTTGGGGTGGCATAAAATTCTGGCCAATATGTCACCTTAATTTTTTAGATTGAATCAGAATTAAAGAGAAAGTCTGTCTATCATGCATTCTGGTCAACACTGAGTAGACAAAAACAGATGCAATTAAAATAAATAGGCTGATGAATCAATCAACAGAGCAGAATGAAAATGAGCTTAATTAATTTGATTTTTTCTGTATCTGTGCTTGATTTTTAAAAAAGCTTTACACAGTAACTAATTAATTAAATAGATTTCAGTGAGCTTGTTTTTTCCATTTTGGCTCAAATATAGATCAGTTTAGTAAAAAATAGAAATGCAGTGAAATTCAATCCCATCCCAGGAAAATCAGTAAAACTCATTGTTGTGATCTCTATCTTGAAATGGCCCAAAATGCGATAGTTGAATGTTGACAACCATGATGGATCACCATCAAATAATGGCATCTGCTCGCAGTGATTAGTAGGTGGAACTCAGCACTTAGCCAGATCTCTCTCATTGAGGGCTCTTTTGACCACCATTCTGTTTTATTGTCATGCTAATGCTATATTTCTGTTATAATGACAGAACTCTGCACACCACATCTGGTATAAGCTATTAAAATGGTCAAAAGAAGCTTCGTAGCGATGTGACATGAAAACAGTACAGACCAGAAAGGATCAGGGTTGATCACTGGTGGGAGTTCATTAGCTGATCTTACGCAGGGTAATTCTGGGTTCAACCGAAATTGGCTTCAGCATGCCCTGTTGGGGAAGGAAGAAGCTGGGTTCCCAATCCCAATTATTCAGCATCAATTCTGTTGGGTGAAAACAGGTTATGGCCTCCGCAGTCAAATAACCAACTGGCACATACTACCTACGCATGAGAAATGGCCACCACTGTCTGTGGAACCAAAAGTCTGCATAAGTTATGTTCAGGAGAGGTAGATAAAGGAAAAAAGAAAATCAAAGGAAAAAGTTAGAGGAATCAAAATCATCTCATTGTGTTCTAAAAGCTAAAAAAATTCTAAAGCAACAAACCTATGATCATCTCTTTATTATTTGGCCCATACAGTGTCACTGATAATTCCAGGTATGACTACCTCAAGTAGTCACAAGTGACATGAAATTAGTAAGGTTTCATATTCAAACATGTCCATGAAAACTTCAGCAAGTGAATAACACTGACCTTTGTGATAATGCTTTAATTCCTCCTGACCCGGATTGCTACATTTTGCTTTTAGAAACTTCACTCCTTTTTTACCCCTTTGCAGCATCTATGCCTTTCTTCTCATTTTGCTTGTGCAATCTTAGCTACTCATTTAAAAAAAATAGCTTTACCTCCCTCCAAACTCAGGGGAGGGGTCAGAATGGCTTTACATATGCTGCACTGCATGTGCTCTTGGAACTGTTAAGAAATCTGTTTAACTAAAAGGAGCCTGACTATGTCTTTAAAAGCTTAATTTCTTTTTAATATTTTATTTCTTGTTCAATTTCTACTACCTATCTATATGTTTCATATCGATTCACTTAATTCGTTATTCACTTAACGGATTTGTGAAATGTATACTTAAGTAATATTTTAAATGAACGCTGCTTGCAAAATTTTGTGAAAGTGCAGGATATTTATGAACTGCATTTATTGTGGAGGTGGTATCCAATTGTTTAAATTATGCTGAAAAGTTAAATTAAATATTGAAATTCAATGTGAACCCCCCCATGTTAATCCAATAATGTTCCTGCACTATTCACTGGGGATGAGCGTTTGAATTTTGGCTTTGACTTTGGAAGATGAAAGTTTGCCTGTTCATAAAGGCAAAGTCAAAGAACAATCCTGACAGCCCAGAACAGTGTGCCACCTTCTGTTGATAAACCAAAGAACAGAAGCACATTCCCTCATTAAACCTCTACTCATCACATGCATATGTATCACTAGACTGGCAAGGAATATGCACATAAACCCATAACAAGACCAACAGAGACCAGGCCTGTGCATATTGCTTCAACTTCCACACCACACTAATACTCAAGATTGCTATCAAATATAGATAGATAGGGCTGAATTTTATTCTCTTGTCGCTGGGAGCGGCGAGGGGCGAAAAAAATGGCAGCCCACATGCATGGCCCGCGCACTGCCATGCCACTGCGATCTAGCGCACGGCGACTCATTTACATATGCAGGGCGGTCCAGCCCTCGCCCCCCACCAATCCTGTGGTGGGGGTGGGCTCTGCAACGCCGGCAACACCATCAGCTGCCGCTGCGCAGCCGCTAGCGCCATTTTTAAAGGGCTGCCAGACCTGCACAGTGAGTACAAAGTACAACCCCGGACACCCCCCCCCCCCACCCCCCACACTACACTGTACATAAATGTGTGTCCCCTTTGCTCCCTCTCCACACTGCAAATGCAGAGTTGACCCCATCCCCCTCCCCACTACACTAAAAATCCTAAGTTCCCCCCTTCCCTACCTCAGTAGCACCAGCTTTCCCGATCGGGAAAGTGAAGGCGCATGAGTGCCAGGTGTCATGGGCAGCCGTTAAGATCGCAGGGAATGGTATGTTAATTTATTCATGTCCTTTATTACAATATTTAAAGTTAGGTACCATCGCCGAGCGGCAGTTGGGCCGCCACGGAGCCTCACCGCCGCCGGGAAGTTTTGGCCTGGCAATCCCAGCATCTGGCTCCGTGGCTTGCAGCTGCTGCTATGATCTTCCAGCCCCTCACGCCACGGAGCATGACATCAGGAACTCATCAGAATTTAGCCCATAACCACCACAGGACTATAGAAAACTAAATGTGTCCCTGTTGACCTCCCTCTTGTTTCCCCCCCCCCCCCCCCCCTCCCAAAACTACTGGGAAAATTGAAATACATACTTATCTGTGAGATCATTCTAAATCTAACGTGTGCTGGTAACCAACCCGCTCCCCCCAAAAACCACCTCAAATGCAAACAAATATATTGATTACAGGACCATCAAGAATCAGACAGTCCTTGTGAGGTCACTAAAGATTAGAGCTGTACTCTTCATTAAGGAATATAGAACTATCACCTGTTCCTCAACGAGTCGACCAGGAAACAAGTCTTCAAAAAAAGTCTTCAATTGACTTAAGTACATTTAGTGCTATTATTTGGACCGCAACTACCAAATTTAAAAGGAACAAGACCTGGAAAAATCATGCCTTTGTGAATAAATTCAAATATTAAATTCTGACTGCTTTGGGTTTTCAGTTTGGTTGAGCGCTCATCCCTATCATTCACAGAAGGTTGCTTATCAGTAAGGTTTCACTTCGCAGCAGTTTGAATTACAGGAATTGAAAGCTCCTGTTATTTGCTTGCAAACAGTATAATACCACACTGCATTGCCAATGATTTCATTTCTTACACCATGACTCTTCTTTTCTTAATTCCCACATGACAGCAAGGTGGGAGTGAAATCACCCCCACTCCCCGGGAGAGGTTGTTACGTCACAGGGTAACTTTCCAGGATCAGATGGTCCCAAGTCGTCAGGAGGTAAAGGCTTAATAAGCACGTACTTGTGGTGCTGGACTTCTGTCATAAGCTCGAAAGGAATCTTGAGACCTGAATTACAAGAAGTCATGCTTTGCCTGTCCATGTAAAAGTCACATCAGCATTATTAACTGGCTTTTCCCCAGCAATAACAAATTGGCCAATTTTTAGTGAAACGAGTGCATTTTGTGGCTTGAAATCCCTGCAGAAGTGTCATTTGCATGTAATTGATCATGTCCCTAAATATTGCATTTCAGCAAAACAGATTGTTTTGTAAAATGTCTTGTGGTATAAAGTAATCTTGCAATAAAAATGAAACTGTAGTAAATTGCTGGAAAATGCATAATGTTAGTGAATTAACAACTTCCATATATAAAGTTCTCTTCTAAAACTCGTATGACAACAAATATGATTGTATTACCAAACTGAAACTGCCTTGCATTGAAGAGATTTTTTTATGAGGTACATTATTTTGTTGAGAAAAATTAAAGGAATGCATCGGGACAAGGCTCTCCAAAGACCTTATCCTTGAGTAGTCAGGTGAAAAATTCACTGTGTAGGTTTCATTTTAATTGATAAATTATGGATGTACATGTCCAGTTTCCCAAAATGTGCTTTAAAAAAGTCTTTTTTCATAAATTGAGTTAATCATGAGCTGTCTGGCTTTCCATTCGCAGGTATCACTGTTTTTTTGCGGCTATGCAGAGAAACTTGAGTCTACAAATTACAGGATGTTCCCAGCGTGATTTGGGAGCTTTTCTCACAGGAAAGGAAGCCAGAAAATAGGGGGCAACCAGAAATGTTTGGTTTTCCACCTACTTCTTAAATTCCCATGCCATTGTGAGTGTACTACCCTAGTTAAGTGCGGTGCAGTTTGGGTCTGTTTCTGTGGGCATTCCCAGGCTATTCAGAGAATCCCACCATATGCATTCCTAATAGGCCCAATGACAGCGATATCTGCTGAGAGCAAGTATAGATCGAGTTCTGGGTAGGGTGAAGACCCCAACATTGAATGACCGTAGAAGCAGCAAGCTGTTCCAAGATCACACTAGCTCCATGGGTCAAGTCCCCTTGCTGCTACAGGCACAGACACCCGCCCTTATTGTTCAAATGTCCCCATCCCCAGGAGTCTGGCTGCAGTCACCACCAGGGCAGCGTGTTGGGCCGAAGTTCCATGCCTCCATAATTCTAACAGTGCAACAGTTCAACAGAATTTTTGGCATATGGCGTTTAGTCATTTTCCTTCAGTTTCCTGTTTCTCTGAGGGGAATTTTAAATCCCAGAAACAGGTGGGTTTGGTTTGGGTGGGATGTAAAAGTGTTAAAATCTGAAACCTACCTTCCGCCCACCCACTTTCGATTTTAACAGAGGCGGAATGGACAACCAACTTGCTCGCAGGAGGCGGGCTTGTCATTTAAATTAACTGCCCTTTTAAAATAAACCCAGGCTTCAGGAAACCTGGCAGCTAAAGGGAGGTGAGGACTGCTGGTTCCAGGAGGTAAGTGCCTTTCACTTAACTGCAAGATCCAGTTTGCCTGCTACATCCACATCCATTATCGGACTCGCTGCCCCCTGCCAACCCCCACTTCAGTCTCCCCCATGACCTTTCTGATCTCCCTTCTGCTCTGGACCCTGATCTTTCCCCCAACCCCAGTTTCCGATTACCCATCTGGCCTCCATCCGGCCTTTCAATCCCTTTCTCCCTTTCCGCACCCTGGCTGCAGCCTGGTGCTGAAAGCCTACCTGCTTGATGGCCAGCCAGCCTCTCAGTCTGGCTGGTTGTGGTCAGGAAACAGAGATAAAAAATGCTAATCAGGTCCTGTTGTTAGATTCAACAGAACATGAGGGTAAGCACAAAACTGCTCCCATCCCTGCTGCCTCTTCCCTCCCTGTATCCAGGATAAAATTGGGGCCTGTCTCTTATTGTATGATCTTAACCTGTCTATGCCTTTAAAGCCAAATTAGATAACATTTTAGTGTTCAGTGGAATTTATTATCTGACAATGTCTGGTTGGTGGTTTTGTGATTATAGCTTATTTACCTGAAGCAAATATTAGATCCAAGGAAGAGGCATATAAATTTGCCAGGAAAAACAATAGACCTGAGGATTGGGAGCAATTTAGAATGCAGCAAAGGAGGACCAAGGGATTGATTGAGAAGGGGAAAATAGAGTATGAGAGCAAGATTGCGGGGTACATAAAAACTGACTGTAAAAGTTTCTATAGGTATGTGAAGAGAAAAAGATTGGTGAAGACAAATGTAGGTCCCTTACAGTCAGAAACGGGAATTTATTATGGGAATAAAGAAATGGCTGACCAACTAAATGCATACTTTGGTTCTGTCTTCACAAAGGAGGACACAAATAGCATACCAGAAATGTTGGGGAACACAGGGTTTAGTGAGAGAGAGGAACTGAAAGAAATCAGTATGAGTAGAGAAATGGTGTTGGGAAAATTGATGGGATTGAAGGCCGATAAATCCCCAGAGCCTGATGGTATGCATCCCAGAGTGCTTAAGGAAGTGGCCCTTGAAATAGTGGATGCATTGGTGGTCATCTTCCAAGATCCTATAGACTCTGGAACTGTTCCTATAGATTGGAGGGTAGCTAATGTAACCCCACTATTTAAAAAGGGAGGTAGAGAGAAAGCAGGGAATTATAGACCAGTCAGCCTGATGTCGGTAGTGGGGAAAATTCTAGAGTCCATTATCAAAGATTTTATATCAGAGCACTTAGAGAACAGTGGTAGAATCGGGCAGAGTCAGCATGGATTTAGGAAAGGGAAATCATGCTTGACAAATCTACTAGAATTCTTCGAGGATGTAACTAGTAGAGTTGATGAGGGGGAGCCAATGGATGTGGTTTATTTGGACTTTCAGAATGCTTTCGACAAAGTCCCACGTAAGAGATTAGCGTGTAAAATTAAAGCGCATAGGATTAGGGGTAGTGTATTGCAATGGATAGAAAATTGATGGCGGACAGGAAACAAAGAGTAGGGATAAATGGGTCTTTTTCCGAATGGCAGGCAGTGACTAGTGGGGTACCGCAGGGATCTATGCTTGGACCCAAGCGATTCATAATATACATTAATGATTTAGATGAGGGAACTAAATGTAATATCTCCAAATTTGCAGATGAGACAAAACTGGGTGGGAGGGTGAGTTGTGAGGAGGATGCAGAGAGGATTCAGGGTGATTTGGACAAGTTGGCTGAGTGGGAAAATGCATGGCAGATGCAGTATAATGTGGATAAACGTGAGGTTATCCAGGATAGATGCAGGAAGGATGTTCCCGATGGTGGGGGAGTCCAGAACCAGGGGTCATAGTCTAAGGAAAAGGGGTAAACCTTTCAGGACTGAGATGAGGAGAAATTTCTTCAGACAGAGAGTGGTGAACCTGTGGAATTTGCTACCACAGAAAGCAGTTGAGGCCAAAACATTGTATGTTTTCAAGAAGGAGTTAGATATAGCTCTTGGGTCTAAAGGGATTGAAGGGTATGGGGCGAAAGCCGGAACAGGTTACTGAGTTGGATGATCAGCCATGATCATAATGAATGGCGGAGCAGGCTCGAAGGGCCGAACAACCTACTCCTGCTCCTATTTTCTGTGTTTCTGTGAGGCAGTACCAACAATGTTTGATATTATGATAAGACTAAAAATTCATCAAAGTTCAGTGTCATTGAATTTCTGTACTAATGAAAACAAGGCAATATCTTGTATTTTATCAGAACTTACCCAGGCCCTATTATTTTTATGAAGTCAAATAATTAAGTGAAGAAACATATTTTGAGATTAAGAACCATGGTGTCAAAAATCAATAAGCAGATTTTGTCCTTGTTACGTAAAAAATTCCTAATAAAGGACTATCATTCCTGTTGAAAAAGATTTACTATTTCAATCTTGTTGCCATTGTCAATAGGATTTAATTGCATTTGTGAATTCTCCTTCAGTTTCAGGTTTCTTTCACATGCCACGAGTATAGCCCCAGCCACAATGCTCGAAATGCAAAATGTAATATCCACATTTCTTTGAAGAGTTTTTGCTGGAACATACTTTGCCATCCTTGAGTTACCCCAAATAACTTGCCCTTACTCAGCCTTTCTCAGGTAGATACTTCTTTGTCACAGATAGACGCTGCATCTATTTTGCACTCTATTATTCTCCAATCATCTCTGTTATATTGACACTGAAGAGCATTTGCTGCATGAATACAGTTCCTCTCGAATCTTGAGGTAGAAGTCTTACTAAGATCAAAGGCCACAAAGCCAGTTTACCAACAAAGACTTTAAGAGCTTTTACCCTGATATTTTTCCTACTTGAAAGAATTATGCATGGAACTTAGTTTAGGTCTCAGTAGTGCTGAGCAATTATCAAAATAAACAAAATTCAAATGAACCTTATTGTCTATAGACATTCGGAGAATGGACTCAAAGGATTGACAGTGCACCAGATCCAAAAGACACAAACTCCCATATTCTTATAAGATGGGGCAAAGAAGATTTCTTTGCGCCATAACTAATACCTGAGATTGAGTTCTGGCAGTCTGTACCATGTGTCTGTCTACCCTGATCTCCAGATGCACCATCTGCATTATTACTTAAATGGTCAGCTTGTTACAGTATGTGCTCCCAAGACAGAGTAAAACAACTACAGTATTGAGGCTAGCACACTTGCTGGACCTATGATAAAGCCCAGTTGGCAGCTCCCTCTTGCCATGTTGTATCTAAGTACCATGGGATGACGAGCAATGAAATGTTAATGGTCCTTTATGCTCCTATTTTTGTGCATTCAATTTAACACAGCTAGCTGGTATAGCAGTTTATCAAGAATTTTCTGCCTCTCACTTAATCATGCTTCATTCAGAGGATTTTTGTAGTGGCCTTTGTTGTTCAATGTGATAAAAGGATTAAACCACTAACACCTTTCCCCGATAATCCTGATATGACTCCTTCCATGCAGATGTGGTTTTAGAAGTGCAATGTACTTAAAATGATCCAGGAGATGTTTCTCTGAGCACACATCTTATGCAGAGTGACACCTAAATATAGTCCTCAAGCATAAACAGAAGAACTCAAAATTAGAGGTGTGTGTGTGGAAAGAATAAATGAGTCCAGCCACTGAATGTTCCCAAAAATAAGCTTCCATTTGTGTGTTGAATTAATGTGAGAAAGAGAAAAGTTGAAAGGTATAATATGTCTTGAAGACTCAGGAATGCGCATCAGTGTTATTCGGGCTCGATTTTAAAACAAATCGGCAACGAGCTCAAAAAAAGGTGCGGGCCGCACGCCAAAGAGCCACTACAGTCTCTGGCATGGCAGCTCATTTAAATAGCTGGGCGATCTGCCCCCATCCCATCACCTGGAGGGGCGGGCTGTCTATCCCTGGCAATGGCGTCAGTTGCCTGTGAGCAGGCGCTGGCACCTTTTTAAAAGGGCAGCCAGCCCTGCCATTATATTTAAATTTTTAAAGCTACACCACTCAAAAGTTATCAAATAAATTTTGAACGCTCCTTTCCCACCCCCCAATAACCATCACCTTAACTATTTGTCCCCCCAAAAACACTTACCTTTTAAATCTGAACTCCCCCCCCCCCCCACAAGACTGCACAAAGTTTAAAGTTCACCCCTTCCCACCATCCCCTCTACCCATTACGTTTACTTGACCTATTAATCCCCCCCCCCCCTCACCCAACCTCTGCACTGAAAATATTAACTCCTCCCTCCTCCCCACCCGTGTCATGCCGGCTTTCCCCAGACGGGGAATTGAAAGCGTGGGAGTGCCGGAAGATTTAAGGTATGTTGATTTAAATTGATGCATGTCAGTAATTTAAACATTTAAATCCAGGTCCCATCACCCAGCGGCGGGGTGGGGCCGCCACGGAACCTCACCACTGCCAGGAGGATCAGGTTGGGCCCTCCCGACGTCGGCCTCCGTGGCGGCCCACTGCCAGAACCATCTTCCAGCCCCCCCCCGCCATGGAGCCCGACGTCGTGGGCTTGGTAAAATCCAGCCCATTGTCAAAGGATTCGTATTTACCATTCACTTTAATTCCAGCATACTTTCAAAACGTCAGGAAGGAAACATGACTCTTACTGACTCTCCAGGTGATTTTGGCAGCCTTACATGACATAATAGTCAAGATCAGCACTGCTGGGAGGAAGCCTTTGATGTCTTTGTTATCAGTATTCTTCTGTTTTGTAGGTCATGAAGATGACTTGAGGCTCAGAAAGATAGAATTGGCAACTATTTCCTGTTTCCATGTCATGTAACCCATTTGGGCTTCACTGAAATATGATGTAAGATCAGATATCACATAAATAAAAGGAGCCCCGACTTGGGCCAGTGATGGATGACAGTGGCATTAGCGGTATAATCTCACCTGGGGAGAGTGGTGAACGATTTCTCTTCTAGCCATCTACCATTGCTTCTAGATTTTTAAAGTTAGGGCAGGAGTCCATCATTACCCTGTCCCTATCAAAGATGACTCCAAAGTAAATCTACTTAAGAATGACATACAACTCATGAGTATGCTATGTAAGCACTATATCAGGGGAAAAAAAACATGCAGTGTTCTGAGAATGGCTTGGGACATTTCAATATACTCTTAAATGGCCAGATGTATGTCTTCTGGAGCACTGACTTTAGGACTGAACACATGGCATGCAGATGAGGCTTTTATTTAAAGAACAAAGATTGCTAAGTACCCCTTGTGAGTATCTTTTCCTTTTTAAAATATGTTAAGTGTTACTTGTCATACAATGCAGTGTAAGACTTTATTTGCACTTCAACTGATGCTAAATTTGTAGTGTAAATCCACAGACAAGGCTTAAGCTGACTCCAGAGCCTTCTCCCCATAGGAACATAGGAAGATAGGAACAGGAGTAGGCCATTCAGCCTCTCGAGCCTGTCCCGCCATTCAATGAGATCATTGCTGATCCGCGGCCTAACTCCATATACCTGCCTTTGGCCCATATCTCTTAATATCTTTGCTTAACAAAAATCTATCTATCTCAGATTTAAAATTAACAACTGTTCCAGCTTCAACTGCTGTTTGTGGGAGCGAGTTCCAAATCTCTACCACCCTTTGCGTGAAGAAGTGCTTCCTAACATCTCTCCTGAACGGTCTGGTCCTAATTTTTAGACTCTGCCCCCGAGTTTTAGAATCTCCAACCAGTGGAAATAGTTTATCTTTCTCTAGCCTGTTTTTTCCTGTTAATATCTTGAAGGCTTCGATCAGATCACCCCTTAACCTTCTAAATTCTAATTTGTGTAATCTCTCCTCGTAACATAACCCCTGTAGTCCAGGTATCATTCTTGTAAATCTACATTGCACTCCCTCTAAGGCCAATATATCCTTCCTAAGGTGTGGTGCCCAGAACTGCTCACTGTACTCCAAGTGGGGTCTAACCAGGGTTTTGTACAGCTGCAGCATAACCTCTGTGTCTTTATACTTCAATCCTCTAGATATAAAGGCTAGCATTCCATTAGCCTTTTTGATTATTTTCTGCACTTGCTCGTGGCATTTTAAAGATCTATGCACCTGAACCCCCAAGTCTCTTTGGACATCCACTGTACTTAACCTGTTCCCATTTAGAAAGTACCCTGCTCTATCCTTTTTCGGTCCAAAATGGATAACCTCACACTTGCCCACATTGAAATCCATCTGCCACAGTTTTGCCCACTCACCTAGTCTGTAAATATCTCTTTGCAATTTTATGCTCTCATCTAGACTGTCTACAATGCCACCTAACTTTGTATCATCAGCAAATTTGGATATATGACTTACTACGCCATCATCCAAGTCGTTAATAAATAATGTGAATAATTGAGGCCCCAACACAGATCCCTGTGGGACACCACTCGTCACATCCTGCCAATCGGAGTACTTACCCATTATCCCCACTCTCTGTCGCCTACCACTCAACCAACTTCCGAACCATGTCAATAGTTTTCCCTCAACTCCATGGTCTTCTACTTTAGTTAACAGTCTTTTATGTGGAAACTTTATCAAATGCCTCTGGAAGTCCATATAAATAACATTCATGGACATTCCCCTGTCCACTACCTTAGTCACCTCTTCAAAAAATTCAGTGAAATTTGTCAGGCATGACCTTCCCGTCATGAATCCATGCTGGCTGTCCCTGATTAACTGAAATTTTTCTAGGTGTTCAGTCACCCTATCCTTGATTATAGACTCCAGCAATTTTCCCACCACAGATGTCAGGCTAACTGGTCTGTAATTTCCTTGGTTCTCCCTTTCACCCTTCTTAAAAAGTGGAGTGACATGTGCAAATTTCCAATCCAGAGGGACCACTCCTGAATCTAGGGAACTCTGAAAGACTATAGTTAGGGCATCTACAATGTGCTCCCCTACTTCCTTTAACACCCTCGGATGGAAACCCTCCGGTCCTGGGGATTTCTCACTCTTTAGTTCCATTAATTTCCTTGTTACTGATGTTTTACACCTTAATTGTATTAAGTCCCTGTCCCCTATCGGCTATTATTTTTTTCGGGACTTGCAGCAAGTTTTCCTCCTTTTCAACTGTAAATACTGAGGCAAAGTAATTGTTCAACATGTCTGCCATTTTCCCATTATCAATGACAATATCTCCATTTTCAGCTTTTAGTGGGCCTACATTGCTCTTGACCACCCGTTTTCCCTTTATGTAACTATAACATTTCTTCTTATTGATTTTGATGTTCCTTGCAAGTTTCCTTTCATAATCTCTTTTAGTCGCTCTTATCAGCTGCTTTGTGACCCTTTGCTGGTCTTTGTATCGATCCCATTCGGCTGGATCTGTGCTGCGTTTTGTATTTTTGTAAACCCTTTCTTTTTGTTTTATGCTATCCCTAATCTCTTTAGTTGTCCATGGCTGTTTTTTCTGTGAAGTGGAGCTTTTTCCTCTCAGGGGTATATACTCGCTCTGTATTTGGTTAAATGTTTCTTTAAATAAACAGGAGAATGTTCTTCAGTCATTTGACCCATCTACCCAGTTTACCATGGACAGTCTCTGTCTCATCTTAGTAAAGTCAGCCTTACCCAAGTCTAAAATTCGAGTAGCTGATTCGTGCTTTTCACTTTCAAATGCTGTCTTGAATTCGATCATGTTGTGATCACTATTTGATAAATGTTCATGCACAGTTAGGCTACTAATTAAATTTGGCTCATTACTCATAACTAAATCTAATATTGCCCCTCCCCTATACACAACACCTATTACAGTTTTAGATTCTTTTCTGTTCCTCAATTCCACCCATAAGGTCTCCACTGGATGCTTTCCCTTCATTATATCCTCCCTCACCAATGAGGTGATATTATTTCTAATCTGTAAGGCTACTCCACCACCTCTGCCATTTTCCCTGTCCCTCCTGTAAACTTTATAACCAGGTATATTTAGTTCCCAGTCCCGACCATCCTGCAGCCACGTCTCCGCAATGGCCACCAAATCATAATCTTCCATTTGAATTTGCGCCTGAAGCTCATCTAGTTTATTCCTTACACTCCATGCATTTGTATATAGAACTCTTATTTGGGCTATACTCCCTAACCTGTCCCTCAGCACTGATGCTTTATTCTCCTGTTTATTATTTCTCTGTTCTGGTTTAACCAGTATACTTCTTGCAGTTTGGTAACAATCAGCCTCACCACTAACCTGCACTCCTACCTGTTGAAAAATTGAATTCTTTGAAGAGGTGACTAAGGTAGTGGACAGAGGAATGTCTATGGATGTTATTTATATGGACTTCCAGAAGGCATTTGATAAAGTCCCACATAAAAGACTGTTAACTAAAGTAGAAGACCATGGAGTTGAGGGCAAATTATTGACATAATTATTGACGGTGTGGCTGCCTCCTCTATGTCACTGGGGGAGGCCGCCGCATCCCCGGCAATGGTGTCCAGTGCCACCGCGCAGGCGCCGGCGCCATCTTTAAAGGGCTTTAAGCCCTTACAATTAATTTTAAAGGGAAATCATTAGTGATTTTTATTAAATTTAAAACTAAGTGATGGAGGCCCTTCCCCACCCCTTGCAATGGTAATTTCATTGCCCCAAATGACCATCAATTGATTTTTCAAATACCCGAACATTCCCCCACAAGCTTCAATGCTTTGCCCTTCAACCCCTTCCCACCATCCCAACAGCAAATAAAAATTGATTTCCCCGCTCCTCCACCCCTCCTGCCTGGAAATTTTTATTACTCCCCCTCCCCGCCAGGTTCTCGCCTCAGGAGTTCTGAAGGTGACGAAGGCCGAACGGAAGCCGTAAAATTGGAGTGGGACGGCAGGTAAGTTAATTTGAATATATTTAATGTCAATCTACATATGGAGATTAGATTAGAGATACAGCACTGAAACAGGCCCTTCAGCCCACCGAGTCTGTGCCGACCATCAACCACCCATTTACACTAATCCTACACTAATCCCATATTCCTACCAAACATCCCCACCTGCCCCTGTATTTCCCTACCACCTACCTATTCTAGTGACAATTTATAATGACCAATTTACCTACCAACCTGCAAGTCTTTTGGCTTGTGGGAGGAAACCGGAGCACTCGGAGAAAACCCACGCAGACACAGGGAGAACTTGCAAACTCCACACAGGCAGTACCCAGAATCGAACCCGGGTCCCTGGAGCTGTGAGGCTGCGGTGCTAACCACTGCGCCACTGTGCCGCCCTAATGATGAGGGGCCGCGCCGCGACCTGTGGCATCGAGGGGCCGGTAAAATTCAGCCCATGAGGAAGAAAGGGTCATATAGGAGCACACTGAGAATAAAGTGGAACTCATCCTTCTGTAGTTAACAGTATCTCGGGAAGTATATGGAAAAAGTAGAATTTCTAGAGACTGAAGAAAGTCAGTTATCATTATCACTGTACCCCCTTTTCAACTGTCATCTATGGCTCAGTTGGTAGCACTCTTGCCTCTGATTTAGAAAGTTGTGAGTTCAAGTCCTTTGCCAGAGACTTGAATGCAAAAATTTAGATTGATGACTCCAGTGTAGTTTTGACGGAGTGCTGCACTGTTGGAGATGCTGTCTTTCAGATGAGATATTAAACCAAGGCCCTGTCTGCCCTCTCGGGTGGATGCAAAAGATCCCTCAGCACTATTTTGAAGAAGAGCAGGGGAATTATCCCTGGTGTCGTGGCCAATATTTATCCCTCAATCAACGTCACAAAAACAGATTATCTAGTTATTGTCATATTGCTGTTTGTGGGAGGAGCTTGCTATGTGCAAATTAGCTGCTGCATTTCCTGCAATACAGAAGTGACTGCACTTTAAGAAGTATTTAATTGGCTATAAAACACTTTAAGCCATTCAGAAGTCCTGAAAGGCACTATATAAATGGAAAATCTTTTCTTTTGGAAGCAACAAACAGACCATAGGTTTGACTTGAATTTCTTTTGTTGTACCAAATAAATTATATGAAAAAATATTAAAGAATTTAAAACATCAAATATTTCCAAAGGCAGGCAGTAATGCTCTTCTAGAGGTGAAATTTCTTTTGGGACATAATTGGGAAGTTGCACTGGAAATTACATCCAATCATGTGCCTGTTTTGCCGATGACTATTTACACCCAAATTTCCTGCCAATCTCATTGGCATACACTACAATGTAAAAATAAGCATAAAAAGCAGAAATAAATGTAAGGAATTGGGATCTAAGGAAAGCATTGAACTCACATCATATATTCCTTCATTTAAGTATGAAAATTAACATTTCAAATCTTTTAACTCTCATTGGTGCATATTAGCCACAGTACATTTAAGAACATACAATCTGGAAAATTTTCAGTTTTTAATATGACTTATACTGATGCTGTAAAAATGTATTAGGGTCATGAAATATCTTTAGCAAACAGGGTAAAGGAAAATCCCAAAGCCTTTTATTCATATATAAGGAGCAAGACGGTAACTAGAGAAAGGATTGGCCCACTCAAGGACAAAGGAGGAAAATTATGCGTGGAGTCAGAGAAAATGGGTGAGATTTACAGCCCTTGGGACATAGCTTTAAGTTGAGGGGTGATAGATATAGGACAGATGTCAGAGGTAGTTTCTTTACTCAGAGAGTAGTAGGGGCGTGGAACGCCCTGCCTGCAACAGTAGTAGACTCTCCAACTTTAAGGGCATTTAAATGGTCATTGGATAGACATATGGATGAAAATGGAATAGTGTAGGTCAGATGGTTTCACAGGTCGGCGCAACATCGAGGGCCGAAGGGCCTGTACTGCGCTGTAATGTTCTAATAAAAAAAAAAATAATAAAATCACAATAAAACACCAGAAAAATATTTGCCCCGTACCTAAAATTCTGGGCTGAATTTTATACTGATTTTGAATTGGTGCAATTGTAGGCAATATACATGCACAACTTGATAGCCTGGGGTCGGAGCCAAGATGTGGTTGAATGAATTTTATAGAGACAAATTCATCCAAGGCAATCACAGCATATTCCAAAATTAGAAAAACAATTTTCTTTTTCTTGTTGACTATATTTTGTAATTACATGTTTACACCACAGCTGATTTGAGATAACCATTCAGTTCTATTGTTTCATATTTCTCTGTTTTCATGTACATGCGCATTATGCCACATTACTATGAATGCTGATAATCATAAATTCATTAAGAATATCTGTAAATGCCCCAGATTTCAGACAGTCATTTAACTAGCAGCCCTAAATCATTAAAAATTAATTCCAGTATTTCGAGTTCTGAAAAAGTTCTATTATCGAGTAATTGATATAGATTTGTTCTCTTCCACATGGTATGGGCATCTACTCAGTAAAGCAAAGGTTATAAAAGTTCTATGCATTGAACAGTTCTGTTAATATTTATAGATTTATTCAAAGGATCCATATGCCGTAAATGAGGTTGAAAGAGTTTGGAATTACTAGAATGCTTACCTTCAGCATTTTTCAGCAACAAGATCCTTCTTTAAACAATATGTCGTAAAATATATAGATTGCTGCAGAATTATAATAAACTCATAAGCCACAATGTAGAAGTTTATGAGAGTTCTGGTTCTAAGATGTAGTTTTGGAAACATTAGTGAAGAAACCAGACAATAATCTTTTTAAAATTTTTAAAAATTCTATAAGCGATAGATTGGTCAAGTAAGTCCATAAATAAATAATTGAAGGCATATAAAGATCCTTTATTTCAAAATGTAATTTTCTTTATTGAAATTAATATTACTTTGTTCACATTAATTAATTTTACCACCTTAAATTATTTTGGCTGTTTATGAACAAGTTTTTGAGAGGATCTTTAATTATATTAAAGCAGCTGAGTTTAAACTGACACACTAGTAGAAGAATTTAACTGGGGATGACCTCACACTTCCCCATATCGAATTCTGTCTGTCACAGTTTTGCTAACTCACTTAATCTCGTAATGTACATTTGCAGCATTCTCCTCCTAGCTACACTACTTACTGTGTCACCTAACTTGCTGCCATCAGCAAACTTGGTTATGTGGTTCTCTATTCTTCAGGAAGAAGAAAAGAAGGAAAATTAGGTTGGAGGGAAACTTGCACAGATTTTGCTTGAGATCTACAGGGAAGCATATTGAATTGGAATTTGAGATTCTGTTAATATTCTTTTACCTATCCTATATTTGGTGTTAAACATCCATAACGTCTTAGTATTTTGATAGGGATAGAAGCAATGGCAGAGAGGCAAAGCATAAAAAAGAATGTCGAGTTAAAGCTTTGAATGCAGTTCACATAGAAACTGGAAGAAATTTTTCATAGCATGAACAGTTTTATGAACATAGTATAATGCACCTGGCATCTCATGATTTTTGTTTTGTGTTTCAAACTCGTGCGTTGAGCTGTAGGTTCTGTTAAAGGTTGCTTTCATAATACTGAATGGGCAGTTATCAAATTTTGTTGCTATATATTCCATAGGAAATCTATTCTAATGTTTATTTTTTTCTCTCTCTCCCTCTAATTTGTTCCTCGTCTTCTCCTTGAATGCAGTGATTCATGTTGGACTGTACTACATAGATGGCCTCTAATCCCTCAACCAATTTTCCATTATTCAAGTGGAATGACAGTATTGGCAAACAATTCAATCGAAAGGATAGGATCCTGACTAAGTCTAATTATTTTCTCAGCTGCCATTCACACTTGTGCACTTTCCAGTAAGCATCACTGGACAGCCATTAACATGTGAGCTCTGGCTGATTTTTTTGCTTTCTTTCCCTTCCAAGCCTACAGAAGCTGAGGCCAAGTCCTGCACCCCACAACCACCCCAAATTAGGAATTGAATTTAGGATTATCTTTATTATTTATGGCTTGGTAACTCGCTATGATGGTGTATTTATCCACTGAACCATTGGAGAATTAATTTTCTTCTCTCCCCCTTCAGTTTTTTTCTGAATTTCTCTCCTTACTTCTCTTCTGATGGCAGTGTCTCGAGCATTAGTGATTTGGTAATACTTCATCCAAAAAGCAGTTTGTCATGTGTAATAAAAACAGAAAATGCTGGAAATACTCAACAGGTCAGGCAGCATTTGTGGAGAGAGAAACAGAGTTAAAATTTCAGGTCAATGACCTTTCATCAGAACTGGAAAAAGTTAGAAATGTAATAGGTTTTAAGCAAGTGAAAGGGGGAAGGGTGGGAAAAGAACAAAAGGCAAGATCTGTGATAGGTTGGAAGACAGGAAAGATTAAATGACAAAAGAGTTGGCGGTGCAAGGCCAAAGAGAGTGGTAATGGGACAAGTTAAGAAACAAAAGATGTGTCTAGAGGAGGTGTGAATGTCAAAATGATTATCAGCTGCCACCTGAAAGCAAAAACAAGGGAAAAGCCAGACTAAAACCAAAACCTACAAAGAGAAAGGAAACAAAATGGGGGTAGAAATTATGGTCTAAAATTGTTGAACTCAGTGTTGACTCTGGAAGGCTGTAGAGTTGCTAATCAAAAGATAAGGTGCGGTTCCTCAAGCTTATGTTGAGTTTCATTGGAACACTGCAGGCGGATGAGGACAGAAAGGTCAGCGTGAGAGCAAGATGGAGAATTAAAATGACAGGTGACCAGAAGCTCGGGCTCATGCTTATGGACTGAAAGGAGGTGTTCTGCAAAGTGACCACCTAATCTGTGTTTGGCCTCCCCGGTGTAGAGCAGACTGCACTATGAACAGAGAATATTGTATACTAAATTGAAAGAAGTACAGATAAATTGCTGTTTCATCTGGAAGGATTGTTTGGGGCCTTGGACAGTGAGGATAGAATAGGTTAAAGGGTAGGTTTTGCATCTCCTGCTCTTTGATGGGAAAGTGCCATGGGAAGGGGAGGGTGGGTTGGGGTGTGAGGACTAGAACACGGTGTTGCAGAGGGAATTGTACCCTTGGAATGCTGGGAGGAGAGGGGAAGATGTTTGGAGGTGGCATCACGCTGGAGGTGGAGGAAATGGCAGAGGATGATCCCTTGAATATGGAGGCTAGTGGGGTGAAAAGTGACGACAAGGCGTACCTTATCATGGCTGTGGGAGGGAGGGGAAGGGGTGAGGGCAGAAGTGCAGGAAATGAGATGGACACAGTCAAAGGCCCTGTCAACCACAGTGAAGGGGAGTTGAGGAAAAAGAAAGACATATCCGAAGTGCTGGTAAAGAAGGTTGCATCATCAGATCAGATGCAATGAAAGTAGAAGAGGCTGGACAAGGGGAGAAAAAAATATAATTGAGATAGGATAAAATTAGTTCAGTGGGGCAGGAACAGGCTGGAATGATGGGCTGAATTTTATGCAGCTGGCAGAATCCCAACGCCAGACCAAAAAGGCAAGGGAAACCCCGCCTCAGTCATTTGGGGGATCCCCCAGCTGCATTTTACGGTACTCGGGAAAATAACTTCCCAGCACCAGAGTCCCGTCCCCTTAAGGATGGGTTTTCCACCTCAAAGAGCTGCTGGCCATTTAGAGGGCCAGCAGCTCAGTAGTCCTCCCAGTTCCAATAAGAGTGATGGCCACTGCTGGAACTGCAGCAGTTCAACGTAAGCTTGAGGAATGGCACCTCATCTTTCGATTAGCAGCTCTTTAGCCTTCCAGACTCAACATTGAGTTCAACAATTTTAGACTGTAATCTCTGCTTCCATTTTGTTCCCCTATTTTGCAGCTTTTGGTTCTAGTGTGGCTTTTCCCTTGTTTTTGCTTTTGACAGCAACTATTGATTATTCTGCCAGTCACACCTCCTCTAGACACATATTTTGTTTCATTACTTGTCCCATTACCACTCCCTTTGGCCCTGCACTGCCAACTGTTTTGTCATTTAATCTCTCCTGTCTTCCATCCAATCATAGACCTTCCCTTTTGTTCTTTTTCCAACCTGCCCCCTTTCACGTGTTTAAAACCTATTACATTTCTCATGTTTCCCAGTTCTGATGAAAGGTCATTGACCAGAAACATTAACTCTGTTTCTCTCTCCTCAGATGCTACCAGACCTGCTGAGTATTTCCAGCATTTTCTGTTTTTGGTTCAGATTTCCAGCATCTGCAGTATTTTGCTTTTGCGGTTTTACTAGAATGATACCTGGACTCCAAGGGTTAAATTACGAGGTGAGATTATGCAAACTAGGATTGTATTCCTTGGCATTTGGAAGGTTAAGGGGGGATTTGATCAAAGTTTTTAAGGTTTCAAGGGGAACAGATAGGGTAGATAGAGAGAAACTATTCCCGCTGGTTAGGGAGTCTGGAACCTGGGGGCATGGTCTAAAAATTAGAGGCAGATCTTTCAGGAATGAAATTAGGAAACACTTCTTCACACAAAGGATTGTAGAGGTTTGGAACTCTTCCTGAAACAGCAATTGATAACAGATGAATTGTTAATTTTAAATCTGAGATTGATAGATTTTTGTTAGGTCACAGCTCAACCATTGTATAATTGAGCGGCAGAACAGGCTCGAGGGACAAATAGCATATTCCTGTTCCTATATGCCAATGCTGACTTAGCACTTGGTTCCAACTATTACAGCTATCACATTTACAGACCTAGACTGCTGGAGCTCACCACAAAAACTGACTCCATTCCTCTCCCTTGCCTCTAAAGCTGAATCAGATTATTTGCAATCCTGGTGTCCTATTTGGATCTGAGCTGAGCTTCCAACCCCCTATCCACGCTATCACCAATATCACCTACTTCCATTTGTGTAACATTGTCTCCACCCTGCCTTAGATCATCTGCCGTTGAAACCCTCATTCATGCCTTTGTTATGTCTGAACTCGACTATTCCAGTGTTCAACTGGCTGGCTTCCCACCTTGCACCCTCCATAAACATGATTACCCCATGCTCACTGACCTACAGTGGCTTGTGATCTGACAATGCCTCGATTTTAAAATTCTCATCAGTATTTTCAAATCCCTCCAGAGCCTTGCCCCTCCCTATCACTGTAACCTCCTCCAGTCCTACAATGCTCCAAGATCTCTGCATTTCCCCCAATTTTGGCCTCTTGCATATCCATGTTTTTCATTGCTGCACCATTGGCCGCAGTGCCTTCAGCTGCCTCGGCAAACCTCTCGGGCTCTCTATCTCTCTGTCCTCCTTTAAGGCGCTCCTTAAAACCTACCTTTTTAACAAAGCTTTTGGTCACCTGTCCTAATATCTCCTTATGTGCTTTAGTGTCAAATGTTTGCTAATTGCTCCTTTGAAGCACCTTGAGATGTTTTCTTCCGTTATAAGCACTATATAAATGCAAGTTATTATTTTGATCAGATGACATTGTAACAACCCCCGATACCATTTGCATCTCTGACCAGTGGCATATCGTCAGTTACTGATTTTGACCACCAATCAGGGGCAGTAGCAGTTAGAAGGAGGGCATTTTAAGCATAATTAAAGGGATCCTCAGCTGCAGTCAGGAAAAGCTACAAGCAGATATGTTTCACTTTCTCATGCCATCAGCATGTGGTTTTTGACATTTAAAGGCTTCCTTAATTAATGTCCTTGTAGCTGCAGATGCTGCCAAAATTTTGGCTGCTGCTTAAAACTGGTACTTCCTTTAACACAGTTCTTCTACCACTTACCATTAAGGTACTTCTGCAGGCCCTTTAAAATTGTATGCCCCACTTGCTTTCCCACTCCCCAGATCAATGGGCTGCCTATAGGGAGCATGTTTCCCACTGGTAACTCTGTGAATTTAAGATAAATGAGCCTGGCCACTAAAATGTTACAGGCCCCACACCACATAAGAGGTTAGTGTGCAAAATTAAAGCACATGGGATTGGGGGTAAAATACTGGCATGGATTGAGAATTGGTTGACAGACAGGAAACAGAGAGCAGGAATAAACGGGTCTTTTTCCAGGTGGCAGGCAGTGACCAGTGGGGTACCACAGGGATCAGTGCTTGGGCCCCAGCTATTCACAATATATATTAATGACTTGGGTGAGGGAAATAAATGTAACATTTCCAAGTTTGCAGACGACACAAAGCGGGGGTGGGTGGGGGGCGCGGAGGGTGGTGGAATGTGACCTGTGAGGAGGATGCAAAGAGGCTCCAGTGTGATTTGGACAAGTTGGGTGAGTGGGCAAATGCATGGCAAATGCAGTATAGCATGGATAAATGTGAGGTTATCCACTTTGGTTGTAAAAACAGAAAGGTAGATTATTATCTGAATGGTGATAGATTGGCAAAGGGGGATGTGCAACGAGACCTGGGTGTCCTTGTACACCAGTTGCTGAAAGCAAGCATTCAGGTGCAGCAAGCAGTTAGGAAGGCGAATAGTATGTTGGCCTTCATTGCAAGAGGATTTGAGTATAGGAGCAAGGATGTCTTACTGCAGTTATACAGGGCCTTGGTGAGACCACATCTGGAGTATTGTGTGCAATTTTGGTCTCCTTATCTGAGGAAAGATGTTCTTGCCATGGAGGGAGTGCAAAGAAGATTTGCCAGGCTGATTCCTGGGATGGCAGGATTGACATATGAGGAGAGATTGGGTCAACTAGGCCTATATTCACTAGAGTTTAGAAGATGAGAGGGGATCTCATAGAAACCTATAAAATTCTAACAGGACTCGACTGGCTAGATGCAGGGAGGATGTTCCCGATGGCTGGGGAGCCCAGAACCAGGAGTCACAGTTTCAGGATACGGGGTATGCCATTTAGAACCAAGATGAGGAGACATTTTTTCACTCAGAGGGTGGTGAACCTGTGGAATTCGCTACCACAGAAGGCAGTGGAGGCCAAGTCATTAAATATATTCAAAAAGGAGATAGATATATTTCTTAATGCCAAAGGGATCAAGGGATATGGGGAGAAAGCAAGAACAGGGTACTGAATTAGACGATCAGTCATGATCTTTTTTGAATGGCAGAGCAGGCCTGAAGGGTCGAATGGCCTACTCCTGCTCCTATTTTCTATGTTTCTATGTAACTTCTATGAGCTGGCAGAGTGCTGCCCCACCCACTGCCTGCTGGGTATGCACAGGATAAAAATTAACCCCCCTGGTTTGAATCACAAAGCATATCATATACCATCACAGTTCATTTTTCCAGAACTTCTCAAAGGTTTTTCCACAAACCTGATTTTTGTGACGTTCGATTATTCACTCGGTCTCATGTTCTACTTTGCTGCAGTGTTTTCACAGAATGCAGTTCTTCAATAAACACAAGACTTCATAATATGGTGTTGGTCAGACAAGTGTTGCTGAGCCCTAAATTACCTTTCCTCTTCATTATGCATCCTTTATATACAGTGGGAATGCAGTCCACCATGATAGGTTCTGGCAAAACTACCCGCTGAGCTAGTTCTTATGCCACTGCTAATAGACGATATTACATGTGGTCTCCTGCTCGGA
Organism: Heterodontus francisci; assembly: GCF_036365525.1. NCBI lineage: Eukaryota > Metazoa > Chordata > Chondrichthyes > Heterodontiformes > Heterodontidae > Heterodontus > Heterodontus francisci. The sequence goes on along the minus strand of NC_090371.1, from coordinate 189,558,370 downwards.
CGCCATGCAAAGCACAAGCTTGTTCCATGGTGTTGGTTAATTTTTTACCAGCTAAAGGTTCTTTTCCATTTGAATCAAGTGTCTCATCATAGTAGTTTAGGATAGGGATCTAGATATTTCGCTGGTGTTGAATTCCTGTGTGACAGGACTTTTGCCCATCCCAACAAGGCGCCCCTTACTCTGGATTATTTGCCAGCCTTGGGGCAATTTAAATAATTTTGGTGAGCTCCTTGACCTTGAAGAGTCCACATGGAAGAAGCTTGCCACAGTTCAGTGTGGTCAACCAGCTGTAGACTGATTTTTTTAAATGTACAATTTTAAACAATTTTACCCACTCTTGTCCTTGATTGTGTAGGCTCTCAATTCTTTACATTTTAAATACTCCCTGCACCACACATTGCCGACGCTGGATGCCAAAAATGAACAGGCATCCCTTGTATCAAAAGCAGTTGTCCTGTAATTCTATCTGCCACCACATGCTACCTAACTAGAATGTAATTTCCATGATATAAATACTGATAAAGCTTTGTTGCTTGCGCAGAACAATCCAAGCAGTCTCAACGGTTATTCTATTTGCAGACTATTAATTGCCTCTTTGTGACAGGAGTCAGCATACCTGACTCTTGATTCTACCTTTTGTTCTTCCCCCCCCTCCCCCCATGTAGTTCAGTCCTATAGAGAGCCTCACTTTTCTTCCATTTTGAGTTCTGATAAAGGTTGTAAAGCTGAAATGTTAACCTATCTTTTCTCGTTTAGATGCTGGTGGATATGCTGTGTATTCACAGTATTTGCAATTATCCATATTATTTTTAGCAGTTATTTGTCACTTATGCTGTAAGGCTCGAAGGCAAAATGGTGACTAATCAGCAGATAACCAAATGAAGAGTTGACTGCCTCCTCTTCTGTTACCACCTTGTGGGACAAAACCCTAGATATAGTTGCTGTGCACAACAGCTTTAGCAGAACACTTCTACTTTAATATGTCACAAAGGAAGGTGGTATTGGAAGCAGTGTAGATGGAAGTGTAAAATTACAAAGAAACATTGATAAACTAAATGAATTGGCAAAACTGCGGTAAGTGGATTTCAATATGGGCAAATGTGAGATCATCCACTTTGGACCTGAAAAAGGACAAAACTTGGTAAATCGTGAAAAACTAGAAACAGCGGAGGTGCAAAGAGACTTGGGTATCTAGGTAGACAGATCATTAAAATGTCATGAACAGGTACAGAAAATAATCAAAAAAGCTAATGGAATGCTGGCCTTTATATAGATTAGATTAGATTAGAGATACAGCACTGAAACAGGCCCTTCGGCCCACCGAGTCTGTGCCGAACATCAACCACCCATTTATACTAATCCTACACTAATCCCATATTCCTACCAGGTTGTAAGCAGTTTCTTAAAGGAGGAAAGTGAGTTAGAGAGGCAGAGAAGTGTACAGAGGGAATTCCAGAGCTTAGGGCCTATGCAACTGAAGGCACGGCCACCAGTAGTGGAGCGATTAAAATCAGGGATGCTTAATAGTCCAGAATTAAATGAGTGCAGATATCTCGGAGGGTTGTGGGGCTGGAGGAGATTACAGAGATAGGGAGGGGGCGAAGCATGGAGGGATTTGAAAACAAGGATGAGAATTTTAAAATCAAGATATAGCTTGACCAGGAGCCAATGTAAGTCAGTGAGCACAGGGGTGATAGGGGAATGGCACTTGTTGCGAGTTCAGACGTGGGCAGCAGAGTTTTGGAACACCTCAAATTTACAGAGAGTAGAATGTGGGAGTGTATTGCAATAGTCAAGTCTAGAGGTAATAAATGCATGAATGAGGGTTTCAGCAGCAGATGAGCTGAGATGGGGCGAAGTCGGTCAATGGTTCGGAGATGGGAATATGCGGTCTTAGTGATGGTGCGACTATGTGGTCGGAAGCTCATCTCGGTGTCAACTATGACACTAAGGTTGTGAACAGACTGGTTTACTCTCAGACCTTTGCCAGGGAGAGGGATGGAGTTGATTGCTAGGGAACGGAATTTGGAGCAGGGACTGAAAACAATGGCTTCACATCGGGGACCAGGGCCGCTCTTCTGCCATGTTTCAGGTTCTGGCATGGACAGCCTAAGGCAAGCTTGGCCCTAAATCTGGTTCAGTTAACAGAAATTTGTTGACGTGGGAAATGTCTAAATCCATCTTCTGCACTCAGCAGCAGTAACTGATATACACAAATTCATCAAAGCTAGTGTATAATGAGCAAAAGCAAAATTCTAAAGATGCTGGGACTCCAAATTAAAAACAGAAAATGCTGCAAATACTCAGCGGGTTAGGCAGTATCTGTGGAGAAACCGAGTTAACATTTCAGGTAAGAGCAAAATACTGCAGATGCTGGAAATCTGAAATAAAAACATGAAATGCTGGAAATACTCAGAAGGTCTGGCAGCATCTGTGGAGAGAGAAGCAGAGTTGACATTTCAGGTCAGTGACCCTTCATCATAACTGGCCCAAAGGTTAGAAATGTAATAGGTTTTAAGCAAATAAAGCGGGGGTGGAGCAAGTGATAACAAAAGTAAAGGTGTTGATGAGCCAGGGTCACAGAGAATAACTGACTAGAAGGTCATGGAGCAAAGGCAAATAGTATGTTAATGCTTTGTCTTTACTAGCTGGATTCCATATGCCTTCTTAACCACCTTATTGACCTGTCCTGCTACGTTCAGGGATCTGTGGACATTCACTCCAAGGACCCTCACTTCCTCTACACCTCTCAGTATCCTCCCATTTATTGTGTATTTCTTTGCCTTGTTTGACCTCCCCAAATGCATCACCTCACACTTCTCTGGGTTAAATTCCATTTGCCATTTTTCTGCCCTCCTGACCAGTCTATTGATATCTTCCTGCAGTCTACAGCTATTCTCCACGGCCAGTTTTTGTGTGGTCTGCAAACTTCTTGATCGTTCCCCCTACATTTACATCCAAATCTTTAATATATACCACAAAAAGCAGGGGACCTAGTACTGAGCCCTATGGAACCCCACTGGAAACAGCCTTCCAGTTGCAACAAACACCCGTCAACAATTACTGTTTGTTTCCTGCCACGAAACCAATTTTGTATCCAGCTTGCTACATTCCCCTGGATCCCTTGAGCTTTTATTTTTTTAAGCAGTCTGCCATGTGAGACCTTGTCAAAAGTTTTGCTAAAATCCATGTAGACTATTCAACTGCACTACCTTCAACAATCCTCATTCTTCTAAACTCCAGAAAATATAGCCCTATTCTACTCAATCTCTCCTCATAGGACATTCTCCTCATCCCAGGAACCAGTCTAGTGAACATTTGTTGCACTCCCTCTAAGGCAAGTATTTGTTTCCTTCGGTAAGGAGACCAAAACTGCGCACAGCACTCCAGGTGTGGTCTCATCAAGTTCCTATACAATTACAGTAGACTTCTTTACTCATATACTCTAAATCCTTTGGAATAAAAGCTAACGTACTATTTACTTTCCTAATTGCTTGCTGTAGCTACATGTTAACTTTCTGTGATTCATGTACAAGGACACCCAAGTCCCATTGACTGCCAATGTTTAATAGTTTCTCACCATTTAAAAAAAAATTTGTTTTTCTATTTTTTTCTACCAAAGTGGCTAACTGCACATTTCTCCACATCTACCATGTTCTTTCCAACTCAATTTGTCTATATCCCTTTAAGTCCTCTTTGCATTCTCCTCAGCTTACTTTCCTACTATTTTGTATCATTTGCAAACTTGGATACATTATGTTCAGTCCCCTCATCTAAGTCATTGATATAAGATCATAAGAACTAGGAGCAGGAGTAGGCCGTCCGGCCCCTCGAGCCTGCTCCGCCATTCAATAAGATCATGGCTGATCTTTTCGTGGACACAGATACACTTACCCGCGCTCCCATCGTATCCCTTAATTCCTTTATTGTTCAAAAAGATATCTACCTTAGCTTTAAAGACGTTTACTGAAGAAGCGTCAACTACTTCACTGGGCAAGGAATTCCATAGATTAACAACCCTCTGGGTGAAGAAGTTCCTTCTTAATTCAGTCCTAAATCTGCTCCCTCTAATCTTGAGGCTATGCCCTCTTGTCCTAGCTTCACCTGCCAGTGGAAACATCCTCTCTACTTGTATCTTATCTATTCCCTTCATGATTTTATATGTTTCTATAAGATCCCCCCTCATTCTTCTGAACTCCAATGAATATAATCCCAATCTACTCAGTCTCTCCTCATAAGCCAACCCCCTCAACTCCGGAATCAACCTAGTGAACCTCCTCTGCACCCTCTCCAGTGCCAGTATATCCTTTCTCAAGTAAGGAGACCAAAACTGCACACAGTACTCCAGGTGCGGCCTCACCAGTACCTTATACAGCTGCAACATAACCTCTCTGCTTTTAAACTCAATCCCTTTAGCAATGAAGGACAAAATTCCATTTGCCTTCCTAATTACTTGCTGTACCTGCAGACCAACCTTCTGCAATTCATGCACAAGGACACCTAGGTCCCTCTGCGTAGCAGCATGCTGCAACTTTTTACTGTTACTCCTACCGAAATGAATGACTTCACATTTATTAACATTGTATTCCATCTGCCAGACCTTTGCCCACTCACTCAATGTATCTATGTTCCTCTGCAAAGTTTCACAGTCATCTGCACACTTTGCTCTGCCACTCATCTTAGTGTCATCTGCAAACTTTGACAACCTACACGTGGTCCCCAACTCCAAATCATCAATATAAATTGTAAATAATTGCGGTCCATACACCGATCCCTGAGGCACACCACTAGTGACTGATTGCCAACCAGAATAGCACTCATTTATCCCCCCACTCTGCTTCCTGTTAGTCAACCAATCCTCTATTCATGCTAATACTTTACCCCTAACGCCATGCATCATTATCTTATGCAGCAGCCTCTCGTGCGGCACCTTGTCGAAGGTCTTTTGGAAATCTAGGTACACCACATCCACTGGGTCCCCATTGTCCACCTTGCTTGTAATGTCATCATAGAATTCCAAAAGATTTGTCAAGCATGACCTGCCCTTCATGAACCCATGCTGCGTCTGCCCAACGGGAAAATTTCTATCGAGATGCCCTGCTATTTCTTCCTTGATAATAGACTCAAGCATCTTCCCCACTACAGAGGTTAAGCTAACCGGTCTATAATTCCCCATCTTTTGTCTACCTCCCTTTTTAAACAGTGGCGTCACATCTGCTGTTTTCCAATCAGCTGGGACTACCCCAGAGTCCAGCGAATTTTGGAAAATTACCGTCAGTGCACCTGCTATTTCTCCCGCCATCTCTTTTAGTACCCTGGGATGCATTCCATCAGGGCCAGGAGACATATCAATCCTTAGCTCCATTAGCTTGCCCAACACTACCTCTTCCGCAATAATGATTGTTCCCAGGTCCTCACCTACGTTCGTCTCTTTGTCAATTACTGGCATCTTATTAATGTCCTCCACTGTGAAGACCGATACAAAATACCTGTTCAATGCCTCGGCCATTTCATCACATCCCATAACTAAATTCCCCTTCTCATCCTCTAAAAGACCAACGTTTACTTTAGCCACTCTTTTTCGTTTTATATATTTATAGAAACTTTTGCTATCTGTCTTTATATTCTGTGCTAGTTTTTTCTCATGTTCTATCTTACTTTTCTTTATAGCTCTTTTTGTAGCTTTCTGTTGACCTTTAAAGTTTTCCCAATCTTCTAGTTTCATGCTGCTTTTGGCCACTTTGTATGCCTTCTCTTTCAATTTGATAGCCTCCCTTATTTCCTTAGACACCCATGGCAGATTACCCTTTTTCTTCCAGTCCTTCCTTTTCACTGGAATATACTTTTGCTGAACACTTTGAAAAATTGCTTTGAAAGTCCTCCACTGCTCATCAACTGTCCCACCGTAAAATCTTTGTTTCCAGTCCACTTTAGCCAAGTCCTCCCTCATTCTATTGTAGTCCCCCTTGTTCAAGCACAGGACCCTGGTATTGGATTTTATCTTCACACTCTCCATCTGTATTCTGAATTCAACCATACTGTGATCAGTCCTTCCAAGAGGATCCCTAACTATGAGGTCATTAATTATTCCTGTCTCATTACACAGGACTAGATCTAGGATAGCTTGCTCCCTCGTCGGTTCCATTACATACTGTTCAAGAAAACTATCACGGATACACTCAACGAATTCCTCCTCAAGGCTACCCTGACTGAGCTGGTTCGACCAATCTACATGTAGATTAAAATCCCCCATGATAATTGCCGTACCATTTTTACAGGCATTAGTTATTTCTTTGTTTATTGCCCGCCCCAATGTGATGTTATTATTTGGTGGCCTATAGACTACACCTATCAATGACTTTTTCTTCTTAGAGTTTCTAATTTCCACCCAAATGGATTCAACCTCATTCTCCATGGAACCTATATCGTCTCTCAGCACCGCCCTGATGTCGTCCTTGAGTATCAGAGCTACACCACCTCCCTTACCTTCCTGTCTGTCCTTCCGAATAGTCTGGTACCCCTGGATATTTAACTCCCAGTCGTGACCAACCTGTAACCATGTCTCCGTAATGGCTACCAAATCATATTTATTCGCGATGATTTGTGCCGTTAACTCATCAACCTTGTTACGAATGCTACGAGCATTCAAGTAAAGTGCCTTTATGCTAGCTTTCTTACCCTCATGATTCCCAACATCTCTAATAATAACTCCTGAGTTATCCTTCCTTTCTGCTTCTTTCATAGTCTGCCTTGAACTTAAACCCTCCTGCACACATGTTAGCCTGCTGCTTACCTTTTTATTTATCATCATACTCCCTGTCGTTTTCCCTTTCCCTTCCCCACGAGTCACTAGTTTAAAGTCCTGGAGACCACCCTATTTATCCGTTTCGCTAGAACACTGGGTCCAGATCGGTTCAGGTGGAGACCGTCCCATCGGTACAGATCCACCCGGTTCCAAAACTGATGCCAATGCCCCATGAAATGGAACCCCTCTTTCCCACACCACTCCCTTAGCCACATGTTTACTTCCCTAATATTCTTATCCCTAAGCCAATTTGCACGTGGCTCGGGCAGCAATCTGGAGATTATGACCCTCGAGGACCTGTTCCTTAATTTCGTTCCTAGTGCTTTACAATCCCCAAACAGGTCCTCCATCCTAGCCTTGCCTATGTTGTTAGTCCCAACGTGGACCACAACAACTGGATCCTCCCCCTCCCGCTCCAATATCCTTTCAAGCCGGTCAGAGATGTCCTGCACCCTGGCACCGGGCAGGCAACACACCATGCGGGACTCCTGATCCGGCTTGCAAAGGATACTATCTATCCCTCTAATTATAGAATCCCCTATAACTACCACTTGTCTTTTTGCTCCCCCCTCTTGAATGGCCTTCTGCACCATGGTGCCATGGTCAGTTGGCTCATCCTCCCCGCAGCCCTTTTCCTCATCCACACAGGGAGCAAGTATCTCGTACCTGTTGGATAAGGTCAAAGGCTGAGGCTCCTCCACTCCTGAACTCAGGATCCCCCTCCCTGCCTCACTTGCAATCACACCCTGTTGTCCCTGATCACTAACTGAATTTGAATTACTTAATCTACCAGGTGTGACTGCCTCCTGAAACAAAACGTCCAGGTAATTCTCCCCCTCCCGGATGTGCCGCAGTGTTTGAAGCTCAGATTCCAGATCATCAACTCTGAGCCGGAGTTCTTCCAGCAACCAACACTTGCTGCAGATGTGGTTCCTGCCGTTCACAATGGGGCCAGCCAGCTCCCACATCATCCAGCTACAGCACATCACCTGCCCAGCCATCTCTGCTTAGTTAATTACTTTATATAAAGTTATGAGTTAAATACTTTCTGATACTTCTCTGCTATGGTCTTTTTCAAATAACCAATTAATAGATAAATCAAAAAAAGTAAGTAAAAAAAGAAAGTAAATTTTTAACCAATCATACGATATAGATTGTAAAAAGCTGAAGCCCTGGCATTGAACCTTGTGTCACCCCACTCGTTATACCCAGCCAAATTGAAAATGACCTGCTTATTCCTACTGCTTTCTGCCCATGAACTAATCCTGAATCAATGCTGATATGTTACTCCAAATCCAATGAGCCATAATTTTGTGTAATAACTTCTTGTGTGGCACCTTATCGAATGCTTTTTGAAAATCCAGATAAACTACTTCCACTGGTTCCCCTTATCTATCTCCCAGTTACAATCACAAAAAACTAACAGATTTTTCAAACACTATTTTCCTCTCATAAATACTTATTGATTTTGCCCAATCTTGTTATGATTTTCTAAGTGCCCTGTCACTATGTTCCTAATAATGATTCTATTGGGAAAGCCCAAAGTATCCTTGCGGGGTCTAGAGTAGCCCTCTTCTTTTCCCACAAGGAAACCTTTAGAAAATTAAAAATTAAGACTATCTGGGTCTCGTGTGGCCATTGCTTTCTTCCGGCTTTCAGTGATGGTTGAGGCACGAGGCATCTCTGCCATGATTAGAAGTTAAAATCACATCAGCATCCAAATGGCAACATCGGGCTCTGACACTTAAATGTTAACGAGGCCTCTGCCTTATATGGCAGATGGACCTGATGCTGACAAGAACCCAGCAGTTAAATGGTGAAGTCAAAAATCCATTAAGCATTCATGCTCCTCTTGGCTCCAGGTAACTCTTAAAAGAAACAATGACTTAAATGTTTCAGGAATGACTTCTTGTGGCCCATTTAAGGAAAGTGGTTGGCCCACTTAACACCTGCTACCAATGGAGGTGTCATGCGCAGTGCACACTCTGCCCATTGCACCTCAAACAACTGCTGTAGGATCATGATGGGAATATTACAAGTGGAGGCACACTCACTTTCACAACTTGGAAATGATGGTAACTATCCGGAGTAGGAATAGGGCGGTAAGTAGCGCACAGCCTTTTTCAGCCAACTACTTTCTGGTACCCGCTGGATGGAGGCCGTGAAAATCGCAACCATGCTGTTTCATTTTTTAAAGGTACAATTTTATTTTTCTCTGTCTTTTTCATTTAATGGGTTACAAAAAAAAACACACCAGATGGTATTCTTTAGGAAAATTGGGCTGATGTTAACTGTCTGTTAACAGGGTGGTCACATGAAAATTATCTTGGGTCACTTACTTTCCTATTTATGCTGGTTCTCTGGCCCCTACCAACTTGGTTGTGCCTTTAAATGGGCACTGATATCAACTTTAAGGTGCAAATGGGATACACTGTGCATGCTGCACATTCATTGCATAGAGTTGCCTAACCAAAAAAGCAGTGAAAAACCATTTTCATATCTTATTTTTGTGGGGCCAGGAGGAGCAGGAATGGATACAAAAATACTGCAACCCACTGCCGGGCAATGTGCAGCCCGCCCCAGGATCGTCTACCACCTCAGGCCTAAGCTGTTAGCCAGCTCAATGCAGAATGTGGCTGAATTCTGCATGCTGCCTGCCAATTTTGTATCAAATATTAAAATCTATCCTGTGTCTTCAAGCTTTCTCAGAGACCGGACATGTCTCTCTAATTCCCTGTTTAGGACAATAGTAAAGGATTGACTGCAAATGCAGAAGATTGGGAGAGGAAGTAATGAATCATCCACTGCTAAGGTTACAGAGTGAATAGCAGCATTGTCGTAAAGGCACACTGATAATTCATTGGTGTACACTGGTGTACATTCTCATCTGTAATTTCCTAAGCACCTGTTATGATTTGGGCACTCTACAGATACCTTCTTCGGGAATTTCCTCAGATGTTCTCCCCATCAGCTCCCATAACTTTGGTGGAAGATTGATTGAAACCCTATTTATATGGTTTATCTGAGATTTCTATCAAAGTTACATCAACAGAATGGGAGAGACTCTGAGGAAAATCCCATCTTGTTTCCAGCATGAAAGATAATCCCATGCTAGGGAACAAAACATCCCTTTATCCACAAACGTTCTGGAAATCAGGCCACAGGGCAAACAACTTTTTTTACTGTCAAGGAATGCATGACAAATAGTATGGGATCTTACCATACACTCCTGGTTCCTCCACTCTGACAGAGTGTATATTTCAGGCTGCTGATTATGAATCCGGTTTATTGAGAAGTAAAATGAAACAGAAATAAGAGCGAACATAGTCGATTTTTCGAAATTACGAGGCTTTACTCAACACATAGGGAGTAACTTTAAACTTTGGCAAGGGGTAAACAGGCAGCAGCAGATCGGTCTTCCTTTATACACCCCACTCAAATTAGGTGGGGTGTATCATGGCCGGCTGATATGCTACTGCCCATTTGTCACTGCTGAGGTTGTCACTGTTTCAAAATGATAAAAATGTCAATGCTTTCATGTATCTTGATGTAATACTCCTACTTTGGAACAATATCCATGGTGTGAAGTTTGTATGTGAAATCAGACATTCAATTGATCCATCTTGTTAGCTTTCCAATGAAGTAGTGATTCACTGAAGTACCCTTTAATGAGCTCCAGTTGTATCTCCTCTTCACTTTGAAGACCACTTTGATACGACAAAGACACACCCAACCCAGTCAACCCTGCGAAGTCCTCCTCACTAATATCTGGGGAATTATGCCAAAATTGGGAGAGCTGTCCCAGTCAAGCAACAGCCTGACATAGTCGCACTCTCAGAATCATGCATTACAGCCAATGTCCCAGACTCCTTCTCCATCACCATCCCTGCATATGTCCTGTCCGACAGGCAGGACAGACCTACAAGAGGTGTTGACACAGTGGTACATAGTTGGGAGAGAGTGGCCTGGAGCCTTCAACATTGACTTTGGACCCCATGAAATCTAATGGCATCGGGCAAACATGGGCTTGGAAACCTCCTGCTGGTTACCACCGATTGCCCTCCCTCAGCTGATGAATCAGTACTCCTCAATGCTGAACACCACTTGGAAGAAGCATTGAGGGTAGCAACAGCACAGAATACTCTCCACTTGCCTGGATGAGTGCAGTTTCAACACACTCAAGAAGCTGGTCACCATCCAGGTCAAAGCAACCTACTTGCACACCATCCTCCCCCTTAAATTTTCATTCCCTCCACCACCTGGTGGCTGTGGCTGCATTGTGTACCATCTCCAAGATGCATTGCAACAACTCACCAAGGTAACTACAAAACCTGCGCCCTCTACCACCTAGAAGGACAGGGGCAGAAGGCACATGGGAGCACCGCCACCTCCAAGTTATACAGCATCCTGTGGAATTAATATTGTTGTTCCTTCATTGTCGCTTGATCAAAATCTTGGAGCTTTCTACCTAACAGCACCGTGGAAATACCTTCACATGGACTGCAGCGATTCAAGAAGACCACTCACCACCACTTTCAAGTGTAATTAGGGATGGGCAATAAATAATGCTAGCCCTTCAACGACACCCCACATCAGGTGAATGAATAAAAAAGAGAACAAACAGACCAAAGGCTGAAAATACAGATAACTTCTCCCAATTACATAACACTGGCAATCAGAACAGCATTTAGATGCACAGAAATTCCTGAAAATGTTCCTGTTGTTGCTTTAGTGGATTGTCCTGCTCCGTTAATGGCAGTTGTCTATGATACCGATTATACAATCCATCTCATCAGAGCCAGACAAGCCCCTTTGAAGTGACTTTAACACATTAATGAACAAGTGTGTTTCCTTCATTACCTATGGGAAACATCTTAGTCTTGCAGCAATGTTGACAAGTAGTGAACTCCCTAAACAAATGATTAAGATATAAAGGAATAACTTTGGAAATGAAAACTTGCAATTGTTATGACCAGGTGTGAAAGGTGTCTAGGGGTCTGTTACTATCTTCACCTGGTCTTATCGTAACAGGGTTTAATTTTAAACACACTGTTTTTTGAGCTCCCCATTTGTGAATCCTTGTTCACAACTTTCCAAGCATAAGGCAAAGAAATGAGCACAAACAGGCTTTCTTTGGTTTAAAGAAGAAAGATGAAATTTATTAAACCATAAACTTAAAATCTAATAAGGTTCACGCCTACGGATATACGATGCGCCCACGCTAGCATGCACACGCGAGATAAACATGCAGATAGGGACAGAAAAGAGGAGAAGAAAAGATAAGTAGAACAGTTTGAGGCAATATCTTGTTACTGTTTCTCGTGTTCGCTGTAGTCCTTGATTGAAGATATGGTCTTGCATTTCATTGGGGCCCAGTAGTCTTCTTAAAACCTTGCTCATGTAGGAGACCTTTCTCTCTTTGAGTTTCACATGTTTTCACAAGATTCAGTTCTATGGGAAGAGATGGAGGCAGGCAGAGAGGGTTCTGCTTCAGTTCCAATAGCACAGCCTTCTTCACTTCATGAGCATACGGCTTTCTCTCTTCAAATCCTTTGTTGGAAGTTCAAATTCTCTGCAACAGCCAGTTAGTCATGTGATTAAAACTGGTCTGACCACTTCTTGTGTATTGGGGAAGCAACTGCTGGGTCCCCATTGTTTCAACATTGTCTGGTACTATGCAAATGTCCTTCCAGTCAGGGCTTGCAATTTTAAGTTTTTGTTCATGTGGCAAATAATGTGTGCCTCAGTCTTGGCAGGTGGGCTGTTTGCCTGACACCTCCACACCCAGGGGAATGAAATGCGATTTGAAGAAAAATGGTGCATTTCAATACAGAGTTGGAGAGAAATGTAAGATACAGAAAGAAAACCATGCATTTCTCTCATTCATTTCCATTCATTCACCAATCTTAAAGCTCATTAAAAATGGTCTGGTCTGGGTGCCAGGGCTGCTTTAATTTTCTCTCTTTTTTTCTCTGGAAAGTAGGGGGGCAGATCTATCCTGAACTCCCTGATTCATGCAAAGACTTTTCGCTTCAGGGGATCGGTGGTTCCCTTTACCTCTGACTGTGGGGGAGGAGTCTTTGGTACTCTGCCCTTTATTCTCTGGGACACTCCTACCTGCAGGTATGTCTGCAGACTTAAATGCATTCTCCTGTGACACTTTGACGAGGTGCGGCCTCACCCTCATGGTTTCTCTGCCCCCTAGAAGTCTCTCTTTGTCTCTGCAGGTTCCTGTAAATGCTGTTAGCAACTCTGGTGGGTTGCTTCTAGAGTCTGCATTCACATAGGAGGATGTGGGGTCTAACTTTTCACATTTTTCGGGGTTGGCTGACCAGACAGTAGGGATTTTCATCCGGGATTCTTCCCAGACTTCCTTTAACCTGCCCTCTTGGTCACTTTCTACCCCCTACTTTCTAAACTTTTGCCAGTCCTGTGCCTGCCTGTCCCCTTTTGTTCTCGGCGGGGGTCCCTTACAGTTCACCAGCCCTCTGCTGGAGGTTCCTCCTAACACTGGTACAGGATTTAGGGGTGCAGGTTTCACGGTACGTTGGGGTTTTCCCTCAACCTGGCACATGTGGCAATTCCTGTAGTATTCCACCACATCTTTGTGGCGTCTTGACCAGTCAAACCGCTGTCTTATGTGAGCTTTGGTCTTTCGTATACTGGCATGTCCAGCTACTGTAATCTCGTGGGTCCTTCTTAATATTTCTCCCCGGTACCTCTGTGGCACCACTAACTGGTGAACTACTGTCCACTCCTGGCCCTTAGGTCTGTGAGGAGGGCTCCATTTCCTCATCAGTACCTCATTCTTTTAAAAAATAGAAGTCAGGGACTCCCTCTGCTTCACTTTCAGATTGGGCAGCCTATGCTAGCTCTCGCAATACTGGATCGGCTCGCTGAGCCTCAGCTAGGGAAAATCCATTTAATTCATTCGCTGGGTCTCCTAACTTTCCAGAGAAAGTCTCGGACAGGCAGACCTCATGGTCATTTGCCTGCGGTGCCAATTCAGTCTCCTCTGGGTGAGCTGGTTTCATCGTGGCCTGACCCACTACACATTCAGGGAAACTGCAGGAGACTGTCTCCTGCCACCACCTTGTCTCTCTGACCTCCTGCGGCTTTTCTTTCACTACTGGGGGGGGCTACCACCTTCACTGCTACCAGATCATTACCTAGGAGCAGGTCAGCCCCGTCCACAGGCAAACTATGGACAATCCCTGCCGTCACCGGTCCCGACATTAGGTCGCACTCCAGGTGCATCCGGTGTACAGGTACAGGCATACACTGCCCTCCAACGTCATTCACCACCATTTTGGTGTTCACTGCACTCTCTGGGGAAAAGGTCAGGCCTTTTCCCAGTAAAAGGGATCTGGTGGCCCCTGTGTCCTTGAGAATCACTATGGACTTTCTTGCCCAACTCGAGGGATATAGGGTTACTTTCCCTTCAGATACAAAACCCTGATAACCTTCAGGAATCCTATTAACTTTTCCTGCACTGGCAGTAGTAAGCTTCCTGGGTTGCACCCTTACTGCAGCCCGTTCCGTGTTTTCTATCAGGCCCTCATCTTCACTGAGCGGGTGTGCCCTGATTAACCCTACCGGTTTCCCCTTTAGTTTCCAGCAGTCAGCTTTTAAATGCACTGCCTTATTACAATAGAAGCAACAGGTCTCTGGGTCTCACTCTTGCTCACAGTACCTTCCTTTTTGGCTAGAGGAAGGCCCCCTGTATCTCCTGCTTTCCTTTCTCTTCCAGGACTGCCTGGGCTCCTATCACCTTCCCACCCTTTGTCCTTTTCGGATTTGTGGGGGTGATTAGGAAAGGTTCTCCCCGGGAAACCGACTTATAAATTAAAGCAAGTTCATTGGCCAGAAAGACTGCTTGCCGGGCTCCCTGAACCCGCTGCTCCTCAACATGACTTTTTATTGAGAATGGGAGAGAGTTTTTAAATTCCTCTAACAGGATTTTTTTCTCTGAGAGTCTCATAGTTGAGTTGTATTTTTAAAGCCCTCAGTCACTGGTCAAAAGTCAGCTGCTTACTTCTTTCTAACTCCAGATAAGTTTGACTGGCTTGTTTTTTTGAGGGTTCTAAACTTTTGGCGATAGGCTTCGGGTACTGATTCATATGCCCCGAGCATAGCATTTTTGGTCAGTTCATAATTTGATGAACTCTCATCTGGCAACAAGGAATAAACCTCATGGGCATTTCCTGTTTGTTTGCTTTGCATTAAAAGAGACCAGGTCTGTTGCCAGTTTCTCAAAAGACACAAAAAACGCTTCCACATCTTCTTCATTGAATATTGGAATCAGTTGAGGGAGTTTTAGCAATCTCGTACCCAGTCCTGAATTCTGCTCCTCCATATTGGCCATGCTTTCACTAGGGTTACTCACTTGGGTTCAGAACTTTCCAATTATAAAGCAAAGAAATGAGCACAAATCGGCTTTCTTTGGTTTAAAGAAGAAAGATGAAATTTATTAAACCATAAACTTAAAATCTAACACGGTTCACACCTATGATTATACGAAGCGCCCACGCTAGCATGCACACACGATAAAAACATGCAGATAGTGTCAGAAAAGAGGAGAAGAAAAGATAAGTAGAACAGTTTGAGGCAAATCTTGTTACTGTTTCTCGAGCTCGCTGTAGTCCTTGATTGAAGATATGGTCTTGTGTTTCATTGGGGCCCAGTAGTCATCTTAAAACCTTGTTCACGTAGGAGACCTTTCTTTCTTTGAGTTTCACGTGTTTTCACAAGGTTCAGTACTGTGGGAAGAGATGGAGGCAGGCAGAGAGGGTTCTGCTTCAGTTCCAGTAGCACAGCCTTCTTCACTCCAAGAGCATACGGCTTTCTCTCTTCAAATCCTTTGTTGGAAGTTCAAATTCTCTGCAACAGCCAGTTAGTCATGTGACTAAAACTGGTCTGACCACTTCTGTGTATTGGGGAAGCAACTGCTGGGTCCCCATTGTTTCAACATTGTCTGGTACTATGCAAATGTCCTTCCAGTCAGGGCTTGCAATTTTAAGTTTTTGTTCATGTGGCGAAATAATGTGTACCTCAGTCTTGGCAGGTCGGGTTTTTGGCCTGATACCGTGTTCACTGTTTGTAACCTTGGTGTCATATTTGATCCCTAGATGAGCTTCCAACCACATAGTCGCACCATAACTAAGACCACCTATTTCCAATTCCATACCATGGCCTGACTTTGCTCCTGCCTCAGCTCAGCTGCTGCTGAAACTCTCATCGATGCCTTTGTAACCTCTAGACTTGACTATTTTAACCTCCCACATTCTACTGTCAGTAAACTTCATGTCATTCAAAACTCTGCTGTCGGTCTCCTCACTCGTACCAAGTCCCGTTCACCAATCATCCCTGTGCTCATTGACGTACATTGGCTTTCAGTCAAGTGACGCCTTGATTTTAAAATTCTCATCCTTGTTTTCAAATTCTCCATGGCCTCAACCCTCCCTATCGCTGTAATCTCCTCCAGCCTCACAAACCTCCAAGATATCTGCGCTCATCTAATTTTGGCCTTTTGAGCATCCCTGATTTTAATCGTTCCATTATTGGTGGTCATGACTTCAATTGCTGAGGCTCTTAAGTTTTGGAATTCCCTCCCTAAATCTCTCTGCTTTTCTACCTCTCTTCCTTTAAGATGTTCGTGGGAAAGTGGTGTTGAGGTAGATGATCAGCTATGATCTAATTGAATGGCGGAGCAGGCTCAATGGGCTGAATTGCCTACTTCTCCTCCTATGTTCCTATATTCCTTAAAACCTACTTCTTTGATCAGGGTTTTGGCAATCTGTTCTAATATCTCCTTATGTGGCTTAGTGTCACAGTTTTATAACACTCCTGTGAAGCACCTTGGGACGTTTTGTTACGTTAAAGGTGCTATATAAATACAACTTCATGTTGTTGTGTGGCTCCGCAGTACGAAAGCAGAAAGTGGAAAATGGAGAGCAAGAAGAGTCTGAGTTTAAACTAAAGAATTAGAGGAACACTGAGACAAGCTAGGATATGTGGCCCACATGTCAACTGATAATCTTTAAAAGGCATCATGGGAACATAGGACTTAGGAGCAGGAGTAGGCCATTCAGCCCTTCGAGCCTGCTCCGCCATTCAATAAGATCATTGCTGATCTGGTTGTGGTCTCAAATCCACTTTTCTGTCTGCGTCCCATAACCCTTGACTCCCTTTTCTATCAAAAATCTATCTAACTCAGCCTTGAATAAATTCAGTGACCCAGCCTCCCCTGCTTTCTGGGGAAGAGAATTCCATAGACTAACGGCCCTTTGAGAAAAAAATGCTGTTCATTTCTGTCTTAAAAGGGAGACCTCTTATTCTTAAACTGTGTCCCCTAGTTCTAGTCTTCCCCACAAGAGGAATCAAATCAGGCAGTTGTGAAGTAATTTTAGCTTGCAGAGGTTTTTAAAAAAAACTATTTTTAAGCTCAAAGAAGTCCCTTAGTGGCAGGAGTGGACTCGAATCCCTTGTGGTCAATAAGACTGAGTTTGAATAATTGACTGAATGTTAAGCAATTCTTTTAAAATTTAAAGAATAGCTTTTTTCTGCCAGTAATAAACTGCTTGATGTCACTGGAAATAAACCAGTGTGGAATTATAAATAAAAATAATGAATTCCCATGTTTTAAATGGAATTGAACAAATGCCCCTTTTTAATATTTAAGAAAATAAAATATCAGTGCCCATGTTCATTGTAGATTTGTATCAGAAAGTATTAAAAATCTAAGTTTGTTTGGAGTAGCCACCCTCCTATCCCTCCCAGAAAATAAATGTTATGCCTTTAACTCTTAAACTGCCTTTAACTCCCCTTCAGGCTATCCTTCCAGTACAAAGGTAAGTTGGGTATACCTGCAGCTTAAGTAACAAGCCCATGTCCAATTGCACTTTCTACATAATTACTTGCCTTCACGAGTCGTTATATTCAGGGATGATTTTGAATCGTCAGCTTTTTTGTTGCTTTGTAAGCAGTTTTAAACCTGTTGATCAGCTTTGGCAATTTCTCTAAATTGATATGTATATTTCGCCCAAATGAGTTAGAAAATGGAATGGATAATCTGGTTGAAAATGTATGGGGTGAAGTGGCTGTCGAGGTCTTTAAAATAACTACTAGAAACATAGAAATATAGGAGCAGGAGTAGGCCATTCGGCCCTTCAAGCCTGCTCCGCCATTCATTATGATCATGGCTGATCATCCAACTCGGTAACCTGTTCCTGCTTTCGCCCCGTACCCTTTGATCCCTTTAGACCCAAGAGCTATATCTAACTCCTTCTTGAAAACATACAATGTTTTGGCCTCAACTGCTTTCTGTGGTAGCGAATTCCACAGGCTCACCACTCACTGGGTGAAGAAACTTCTCCTCATCATGATCCTGAAAGGTTTACCCTGTATCCTTAGACTATGACCCCTGGTTCTGGACTCCCCCACCATCGGGAACATCCTTCCTGCATCTAGCCTGTCATGTCCTGTTCGAATTTTATAGGTTTCTATGAGATCCACCCCTCACTCTTCTGAACTCCAGCGAATATAATCCTAACTGACTCAATCTCTCCTCATACGTCAGTCCCGCCAACCCAGGAATCAGTCTGGTAAACCTTCGCTGCACTCCCTCTATAGCAAAAACATCCTTCCTAGATAAGGAGACCAAAACTGCACACAATATTCCAGGTGTGGCCTCACCAAGGCCCTGTATAATTGCAGCAAGCCATCCCTGCTTCTGTACTCGAATCCTCTCTCCATGAAAGCCAACATACCATTTGCCTTTTTTACCGCCTGTTGGACCTGCATGCTTACCTTCAGCGACTGGTGTACGAGAACACCCAGGTCTTGCTGCATCTTCCCCTCTCTCAGTTTATAGCCATTCAGATAATAATCTGCCTTCCTGTTTTTACTACCAAAGTGGATAACCTTCACATTTATCCACATTATACTGCATCTGCCGTGCATTAGCCCACTCACTCAACTTGTCCAAATCACCCTGAAGCCTCTCTGCATCCTCCTCACAACACCCTCCCACCCAGTTTTGTGTCATCTGCAAATTTGGAGATATTACATTTAGTTCCCTCATCTAAATCATTAATGTATATTGTGAATAGCTGGAATACTGAAGAAAACACTATAATATCTATCCTATTTCACTCTAAAATTGTGAAATTAATATTACAAATCAAAACATGCTCTAATACACTAGAAATGATACTTGGGGACTAACAATCCAGAGCTTATGAGTTCTAATGCCACCATGACAAGTTTTGAAATTGGAAATTTTGGCTAACAATAGAGAAAAATGACCATAAAATCTGTCAGATTTATGTAAATATCTGACTGGTTTGCTGACGTTTACAACGGAGATGTGGCGGCTCCATTCTGAATGGGGCCTACCTCCACATGTCCAAAGCATCTGCCTGTTTCAGGCGATAACCTTTCTTAAATATGGAAATCAGGGTCTTATGATCTAAATAGATTGTCATATTAGGTCAGAACTGTTCAGGACCTGTGCTGTACAATATTGAAATGAGGGTTCTGCGTATGTTTTGGGACTCATTTGTGAAATTCGTCAAGACCCGTCAGGGTTTATGCTGTCCAAGATTCGACTCGTTGATCTGGATCTACAGCTGCCTAACCAATGGGCCTTATGGAAATTTGGGATAGGTTTTGTTAACCAAGAATTTCTGAATTTGATGCCAGGCAATATTAACATCCTGAAAAATTCTGTTTAAAAATAATTGTATTAAACAAACTGATGATTTTTATGTGTTCTTGCATCTGTTCATCAGATACTCCCCTTTCTTTGTAAGCAGTGATTCTTCTACGAGCACTCTTGGAATCCCAGAGGATTCTGTTCAGTCAGACTGACTCCAGCAGGGAATCCAGTTGCCATAGTAACAGCCATGCAGCATCTGACATGACACTGTAATTACAAGGTACCTGGGAGCCATGTGTGTACGTGTACCATTACCACTTTGTAACATCTCTGTCAAGTCATTGTTTACGTCGACTGGTTTCGAATTATTCTAGTCTAGCTGAAGCCAGCCAGCTGCATCAGCACGGTGGAGGCCCGGGTAACGATTGAAACATCTCATTAGGAAAAATAAGGGAAATCTCAGTAGACCCTCACTGCAGTCTCATTGGCGACTTTTATACCAATCAACAAACCATCCATACGGAAGAAAGACAATAAAAATGACAGAGTGCCATCTGTCATTAAGTAGCTTAAATCCAAATCATTATTGAAACTGAACTAAAGAAATCCGTACTTTTGGTCTGCTCAGATTTAAATAAAGATTTCAACGTGAATGATTTGAGTTACCAGCAGCAGCTGTGTTGTTAGAAGGGACAAGGAGTGTTAGTCATTTTATCAGGTCCAGAAAAACAATAAACCTAGTCAAATCAGAAAATGAAATTTCTGAGCTTAAATAATGCGATAGAAATGGGTAAAAAAAAAGTCACTAAGGACACCAACTTAGCAGTGGGACAGCCTGTGCCCAATCAGTGCAGGCGTTGGTTCCACTGCCAAATCTATGGGGCCCACCTTTTAGGCATCCCAAGCAGACACCTGAAATTGGCATTTGGCCCTTGATTATGTTACCTGAGGGCCACTGCCAGTGAGCCAGGTGGCCAGACATGAATGATTTCACTCGGGCAAGCTGCCAATGAAGAATGATCAGTGCAAATGCACTGATGAGACCCAAGGACCAATTTCTATCAATACTTGGGCCAGTTGGTTTGATGGGCTTTTCGGTCACACACTAATTTCTATGCCAATCATTCAGCAAAGTATTAGAGAACTTCACCTATTAAGACTTAAGTATAAGGGATTTCTTTCTCTGAATAGCATTATTTCACTTGGATTCAGCCAGTCCAGTTGCTTGGGTATGCTCAGGTGGCTCCTTTTATTTTTGTCGCCTTTTTCCCTTTTACCTACCCTCTCCTGAACATGATAACTTGCGCTTGGAACTGATCCACAGGTGCCAGCAGCTCCACAGAACCTCATCCAAGTGGAATTTCACTCACTGGTGCACGCATGTATAGTGCAGGCTGTTTGACTTTGGGGACATCACATCAGTTCCTCCCCACCCACATAGGCAGACCTTCTGGCTGGACTCACTGACTAGTGATCAAGAGTAGGTATGCAAGGGAGCTTCCTCTCTACGTTGGGGCTGTGATTATATTTTTGGTATTTCTTTCTCTTGGTTTACTCCTTTTTTGTGAACAATGCTTTCTGCAGAATTATTTTAAGTCTTAATGTAAAAATAACAGTTGCAGAGGTAAATGTGATTGATGTGCAATTACACTGTTGTGTTATTAGCAGCCTCATGATGAGCTTTCCCAATGGCTGAATAGGTAAATGGATTACCTGGTGTGGCACTGAATCATATGGACGAAGGAGGCACCACTTTTGATCCCTTACCTGTGCCAAGTCGGATGATCGTAGCCAGCTCCTTAATTGAGTTGAATAATTTTTTTAGTGTCCCCAGATAAGGAAAGGGAAAATCAACCAGGAAGTCTACTCCTGACCATCTCGTGGTGACACCTGCTGGAAAATATACTGAGTGGGACATCAGATGTGCACTGGTTTGGACTTGGCTGTGATCGCACCAGTGATCCAATAGCCTATGAATGTTGTGTAAGCTCTCATGAAGAGTGGTCATTTTAGCAAATCCTGGAGAACTAATGGGACCCACGGAATGGGACTCCAGCGAGAGTCAGTGCCTTTAGCAGAGGAGGGAAGAAAGAAATTTGGGGGGTAAAAGTCAACAACACTGATCCTTTAAAGCATCGTGCTGATTTTATATTCTACACTAAGTATAAAAAACATTGGAATTATTTCAGGTGCATTTGACAGGCAGGAAGAGACACATGCAATGTAGTAGCCTAAACGTTCTCTTTCCTCAGTTCTCTTTCTGCTTAAATCACCAGACTGATTGTAATTGGTGAAATAAAGTTCAGCAGCACATTCAGCTAACCTTTGTTACTACAGCTTCCAAGGAGACGTCATCATGCTTGCCCACCCAACTCCTCCTCCTTCCTCCCCTCCTTCCAGCAAGTGACAACAGAGTCAGTCTGGTGTGTGCAGTCGAGAGATTTTGATGGGAGAGCAGTGTTCTTTCCAAAAAAAATACAAGTAGAAAACAATGAGCGATGAAGCACAGAAAAGTGATGGTGGAGATAAATACAATGGCAATAGTCAGAAGCGAAAGAGACCCAAGAAGGTAAGAGTGGGATTTACTGTTGAGAGCAGTGTTTGGAGAGGGATGCTGGAGAGCTGCTCCCTTAGAGAGCAGGCAGGCGCCTCAGCTCATCATTATATATCTCTGTGTGAGTGTCTCTCATTCTGTGAGCGGAGAAGCTACTAGAAATAAGTGTTGATAAGGTAATTGAGCTGATAATGATCGCAAAATTGCCGTTGAAAATTTGACTTAAATCACTGTACTTAAGATAAAATAGCTCAGGAAAAAGAGTGACAGGATGGTGATAACAATTTTTAGTTTGGTTTTATATGTGGTGAATAGAACTGTTATTTAGGTGTGTTGTTGTATATTGTATGAGCTATAAAATGCTCCTGAGGAGGATCAATTAATAAAATTTATATTTTTGTCTGAATAAATAAGAGATTAAAATGGTATCTTCATAAAGGAGAGAGGAAAGATTTTTTTCTATTTTTTCTATAAAGAAGACATTTGTTTTTGTAAATCAAGGAAATAAAACAATGGATCAGCGGTAGTATTCTGACACCTTAAAGAAAAATCAAATTGAATGAATGGTGGGTCTGATGCAAATCAAGGGAGGCACCAAATAAACTTGTTTATTAGGCAGAGATTCCAAAGCTCTTTACCATTCATTCAATTGTTGTACCCGAAAAATGGCAGAAACAAATCCTAATAAGTTAGCAAAATTTATCTTACGCACAGTTCATGTTTGTACTTAATTCAGTTATTTTTCAGGTCGTACACTCTTCTCAAAACTGTACCTTTAAAACTCTGTTTTCTCACTTTGCGTAGTCTCCATGGCAGCCAACAATAAAATGTGGCATTGATAGATTTCAGGAAGGTACCTTTCATTGCAGGCTGCCAGTTGAGCCTGAGCAGAATTTATCTATAAAATATGTCTCAGTCAATATCTTTTATGCTATTTCAGAAAGACACACACAGGCATGGCATGATTAAAAGACAGAAGGTGGCATTATCTCTACAATACATCAGTACTGTGTCTGTATGATAACCCTTTAAGCACCGTAATTTTTATCTGTGGCAACAAGCATAATAAGAATTTTAGCATAGCTTTGTTAAAGCCAGACTAGAGGTTCACTTGCTTTTATTCTGATAGATTATCGTGTGAGAGAAATAGAGACTTCTATTGTTTATTGGTATTCAAATTACTTTTTCGGGTTGTATTGACGGGGATTTTATTTTTACTGTTATACCATCTTCAGAATTCTCCCTGACCGTGTGTTTTTTTATTTCCCTATATGAACACTCAGCAATCCAGAGCTTCTTGGTGGCAAAACAGTAAAATGTTTTTTTTCCAAGTTAGTGGTGATATGTTTAACTCCCAACTGATATAACTGTTCTCCCATTATGTGTGATGGGTCCTCATTAATTTTCACCATGTTGTTAATGAGGACAGCCCCGCCCAGGGAACATCAATAGAAGTCTGGCTCATCCTTGTAACTCTGGGGCACATGTGTAAAATTATTGTGAAGAGACAGACTTCCAACAGATAATGAAATCAAACAGTGCTGATTTCAGAACAGAGAAAATGTACACTGCTGCACATCCACTCTTCTGACCTGCTGGTCACCATGGAGAAGTAAAGACTGATGGAAAGGAGTTGTTGTTTCATATTTCAGAAAATATGCATGACAAATCCAACTGGAAAATCATGAATTGAAGATTCCTAGCAGCATATAATATTCAATGACAATTACTGGTTAACCCAAAGGATTTCCAGATTGTAGAATTATTGTCTTGCAATGCAGAATCATGGCTTAACCCAAAATTAGGCAAAGACACAGGCCATTTATTTATTTATATTTTAGATATTTATAAAATATTAACTTAATAAAAAGGTTTAGTTTTTTTCTTTTTATTCAACAACATATACTGTTTATCCCTTACTTTTGAAAAGAGAATTTAAAATGTGATTTGGATCAGGTTAAGACAATGAGAGATTGGGAGCCCTCTGGAGTGTTTCAAATATAACCGTTTATTCATGTGCAAAACGTTACGTCAAATTTTAAGCCTTAAGGTGCAATGTCACGTGTTGGTTTTTTTTGTTAACTGCATGGGTTTTCTATTTATTGAACATGGTAGATTGGAGTAAATCTTGCAAGGGTAAAATTGTTAGGTTACACATAATCCAACTGTTTCAGGGACTGGCCTGTATTTCTTTGCCATGTTTTATTGATGCCTTTAATGTTATGTGATTTTCCACAATTTTGGAAATCTGAATCTCTCCTAACCTATATAAAAGACAAAATATGAATATACTTCAGCAAATACAGAAATGTATGCATGTAAAAATAGCAATGTTATACATTGTAAAAAAGAAAGATGATCACAATCAAAACTTGCTGATAAGTAAAGACAGTTTGCTTTAGAAGATGGTAATATTGTTCATTTTCAAATTGTATTTCTTGTAAGTGCAAGTAATGGGATTTGGGTGTGGCTTTCACTTTGTGAGATTGCATATAATCTTCCAGAATAATCTTCTGGGTTCTGACTAAAGCTTTCAGGTGACAAAATGTTTCTGTTATTAGAACAGCTCTGGGTTGTTTTGGAGAAGGCAATGTTCTATACAATGAATAATATAGCAGCGATGGTAGCAGAAGCAGAGTAAGCGGGGGTATGTTGTTTTGTTTCTGCCATATAGTAGATTTACATTGGTGCTGGGTGAGGAATTGTGTTCCAGTGTCAATATGCTGCTAAAATTGTCATTATGTTTCTCAAAGAGCAATGCACATTTTCATAGGTTTGCAATATGGGCAAAGTTTTACACTGACTACCCAGGCAATCCTATCACTGAATCGATTAATGAGAAAAAAAAAAGCTGCTACAGAATACTTCTTTATGAACATCAAAAAAAATTTGACATTAGATTAAAAGAAAGTTAATAAACTCAAGAGGATTGCACATTAAATAATTTAAGTAAAGAAAGTGCTGTTTTGAGGTATAAAAAGGAATTAGACTATATGGGCTGAATTTTATCATCCCACTGCTGGGAGTGGCGGCAAGTACACAAAATGGCAGTGGTCCTGCCTATGACATCAGAAGCTGCACCACCGCGATTACGTGGTGGGCAGCCATTTAGCATAGCGGAGACAGCTGCCTCCCCTCCCCGCAATCACGTGGCAGAGGTACAAGTGGCGACGCCGTTCACCTGATGTTGGAGCAGGTGCTGGCGCCATATTTAAAAGGCTGCTAGCCCTGCATATGCCATCCCTATTCTCCTTGGACCATCGGCTTCCTTCAAAAGCTAAAGTAAACCTGGGCGAAGACGTAAATTTTGGTTCTGCAGGATGCCTGCGGCAGCTCCATAGTACAGATTAATGATGGTCTGACAACTTTTCAATAGTGCAAGAGATCATTACCATACCAACACCATTTAAACTACCTTTAATGCCCTTCCCCTCCGACCAACACAACCTATACATTCTCAGAGTTCCCCATCTTCAAACACAATCCCCTTGCAGAGGTTTCCCCCACACACACACAATCCACCTGCAGTGTTCCAACCACAACCCCCCGCCATCTTCAAACACAGTGCACTTGCAGAGTTCCACTACCACCTTGACAAACAATCCCCTTGCAGAGTTACAGAGTTAGCATCGCAGCAATGTCTGCTGTAAACCCCACTTCCCCTCCATCACTCCGGTGAAGTTACCTTCCCTCTCAAGGCACCAAGTACTCCCGCCTTGATGGTGCCAGCTTTTGAAAGACGTGAAACTGAAGGCACATGAGTGCCACACGTCAAACGCTCATTGAATCACGGTGAATGAATTAAAATGTATGTAAAACGTTTAAATGATGATGCCGGGGCGGCAGTGTTGCCACGGTACTTCACCGTCTCCAACAAAATTGGAATCGAGCATTATGACGCCGGGTTCCATGGCAGTTGGTTTCATGGCAATTCTCCGGCCTCCTCTGCCAATGATCCTTCCTTCAACAGGAGCGTAAAATCTGTAATTTTGGAATTATTTTAACATTTAATTTCTATAAACGTGCAAAAGAAATGGGTATGGTTATGAGATATATTTATCCATGCATGCACGGTGTTGAGCAGGTTAATATGAAAAGAAAACAGAACTAATACAGGTGAAGATGTCTAAATAACCAAAGGTCAGGTATCTTTTCATGTGAAGGCTTATTTATATATAAGTACAGCATCCATGGGAGATAGTTCCACTCAGTACTAGCACTGAGTGGAAGTGTAAATGTAGCCTGATCAAGCATCGGGTCCAACCTGACAACAGAATATCTGACTGTCTGTTGACACCTCTGTGTCAAATGAATTGCAGGTGGGCAAGACTTATGGCAGGACTTACAGAAAACAATCTATTTTACAGCAGAGTCCAATTATTCAGCAAACAGCAAAGCAAATAAAGTTTATTTACAGAGTCTATTTAAAAACAGAACTCATGACTGAAACTATAGCAACTTGTCCCGATAGAAACAGGGTGATTTCTCCAGTAAAATGCACTTAGTGGAGGATAGTTACATAATACAAATTGATTATTTCTCCAGAAAAATACAGTGAGTAGAGGATTATTAGATAATGCAAATTATGTGTAAGAAATCCATCCCAGTCACTTGTAGCAATGCAATTTACAGACATGGTTGACAGGGGAATGACCCAAACATCTCCATTCTGCCTAGCAATAGTGCTGTCATTATATTCAGCCCCAGAATTTAGCAGTGAGACTTCTGGAGGAGGGAATTTCATTATGCTTTGTTTTGCAATCAGTTCAGGCCTTCACACCTGATTCACGTTCCCAAATTTAGCATTGGTGCAAAGTGCTTTCAGGTTTACATCAATGCTAAATTTATGGATTTGGAATGCACCATTCAATTATAAGTTCTAAAAACTGAAGCTGACTGGTGAGGCAGCCAAAGTCTGATAGTGGAGTGTTCCCTCACTCCCTTGCTAATAGTATAAAATCAGTCAGTAAAGGAATACAATTGTAAACTCCTCATTTACTAATTAATAAATAGAGCAAGGTGTTCCTCGGTTGCTATCACCTTAGAAGGGCAATCTAATTTTAAGGGAATAAAAGCAAAATACTGTGGATGCTGGAAATCTGAAATAAAAAGAAAAGTGCTGGAAATTCTCAGGAGGTCTGGCAGCATCTGTGGAGAGAGAAACAGAGTTAACGTTTCAGGTCTGTGACCTTTCATCAGGGACTTGTGTTTATATCTAAAGTTAGATGTAGTAATATGGTTTAGGACTGCTGATAACAACGTAAAGAAATTGGTGTCTTGCTGGTTTTTCCAACTGCATATATTTGGTTGTTCAGGCAGTTAGAAGGCTTAATTGAGTTGTCTGCTTATTTGTCATGTCTGTCAACTCCCCAACTTTAGCTGGAGATAGACATAAAGGAGATTGTTATCCGCTGCCTGCTTTGACTGCACTTTTTCTCCCATTATTTCTGTTGGTTTGTGATTTTGGAGACTCAGAAAAAGCAAGAGAACACCAAGGAGATGTGGCTATATCAACATCCAGCAACATAGGATAGATTCTTCATTGGCGCAGTGGCTAGCACCGCAGCCTCACAGCTCCAGCGACCTGGGTTCAATTCTGGGTACTGCCTGTGTGGAGTTTGCAAGTTCTCCCTGTGTCTGCGTGGGTTTCCTCCAGGTGCTCCGGTTTCCTCCCACAGCCAAAAGACTTGCAGGTTGATACGTAAATTGGCCATTATAAATTGCCCCTAGTATAGGTAGGTGGTAGGGGAATATAGGGACAGGTGAGGATGTGGTAGGAATATGGGATTTGTGTAGGATTAGTATAAATGGGTGGTTAATGGTCGGCACAGACTCGGTGGGCCGAAGGGCCTGTTTCAGTGCTGTATCTCTAAATCTAAATCTATATCTATAGACCCTGTGTGCTGCATTTTACCAGCCCTTCAACATCAGGGATTGTGGCGGGGGGTGGGGGGGGTCATAAAATACTTGCGGGAGCGACTCACCGCAACCCCTGACGCCGAGAAGGCCCCGCCGCATTTTACCGGTGAAGGCGAGGCCTCGGTGGGGTGATGGGGCCTTCATTTACATTTTTCAATTAACTTACCTGGTCCCGGCAGCCATCCCACACCAATTTTACGGCTGCCAGCTGCACCTCACGTGCCTTCGGAACTCCATTCGAAAAGTCAGAGGCGGGGTTCACCCTGCCTTTTCAGCCCAGTGCTGGGAACCTTGTCTCGAGCACAAAATCTAGCCCTGATTTTGACTGAGTTAAAATTGAGATCTGTGTCAAAAGTGTTCCCCAGCACAAATATTTCTCATTAGAGCATGGTTTCCTGACCTACCTGACCTGAACCCAACGGGACCAAACGACATGTCGGGTTCCGGTCAGGTCGGGTCACACTTTCGGGTCTGGCATTCGGGCTTGGGTCGGGTCAGGCCGGGTCAGACACACTCTCTCACCACCTCCGGTAAGTGGCTCCAATGTTAATGTACTTTTTGCACTAGAAAGTTGTTTATTAACACTTTTATAAACTTGTGCAGAGAAGCAACAAAGTGAAAAACGGAAGGTAGGTTAACTGATAGTTGGGTCGGGTCGTGTCAGGCCCGGGGAAATAATGAAAGGACTCGGGTCAGATGTGATTCTGTTGGGCTCGGGTTGGGTTTCGTTTGCAGACCCGAGCCGGCCTTTATTTCTCATCTTTATGAACACAAAGATTTATCAAGAATACAAATGCAACTTTTGATCCTAAAATATTAGTTGAATAATGGTTGATTGAGATCAAACTGGTAATGGGTGTAGGAGTATATGACTGGAAATTACACTGAACTTTGCTTGCGATTTAAATGGCGATATTAGTCTATTTTACTTTAAACAGGCGAATATTTCTTCATTATGGTCAAAGAAATTTGCTGTAAACATGTTCAGCTTTGGTATAATATCACAGCATCACATTCAGTTTTTTACCTTCTTCAGCAGCTTTTTTGTACTGTAAAGATTTCAGTGTAGTTTAGCTCCTCTGTTGGCAGTTGGGTTAGTCACTAGTTTGTAATATTAAGCTAAGAGAAACAGAAGGCCTCAGGTTTGATTTGTCAATCAATGTTGAGCTAGTTCATCTCAGCATGAACACCGGTGGGACATTACTGGGGTTTTTTTCGTTCATTCTTGGGATGTGAACATCGCTGGCAAGGCCAGCATTTATTGCCTATCCCCAATTGCCTTTGAAAAAGTGGTGGTGAGCCATCTTCTTGAACTGCTGATGTCCATGTGGTGTAGGTACACCATCAGTGCTGTGACGGAGGGAGTTCCAGGCCAGTGAAGGAATGGCGATATGGTTCCAAGTTGCAATGGTGTGTGACTAGAGGGGAATTTGCAAGTGGTGGTGTTCCATTCAGCTGCTGGCCTTGTCCTTCTGGAGGGTAAAGGTCGCGGGTTTGGAAGGTGCTGTCGAAGGAGCCTTGGCGAGTTGCTGCAGCAACTGACTTAAGAGTCAGTTAAGGAGAGGATAAATCAACTGGGTTTCCCAATTCTGTCTGCTGTAATTAATTCCTGCTAGATAATGGGCCTGTGTGAAGGTTAGAAGAGAACAGGATTGGAGTCAGCTATAGTGCCCTCCCTGGTTGAGTAGCCAACCAACATTCAATTACTATTGTGGTTGCATATATAAAATGATTACAGGTGTGAGGCACCATAGGACTCCTGACATCTGTGGAACCATTCTATAGCACAAGTAAGCATCATCAGGGGATATATGTCAGCCGTGGCTTACTGCGTAGCACTCTTGCTTCTGAGTTAGAAGATTTGTGGCTTCCAGTCCTACTTCAGAGGCTTGAGTATAGAAATCTAGGCTGACACTCAGTTGCACTACTGAGAGAGTGTGGCACCGTCAGGGGTGCCATTATTTCAAAGTGACATTAAAACTGAGGCCCTGCCAGCTCTCAGGCTCATATGAAAGATCTTATGGTGTTATGTTGAAGAAGAGCAGGGGAGTTATCCCTGGTGTCCTGGTCAATATTTATCCCTCAATCATTTAAAAAAGCAGATTTTCAGGTCATTATCACCTTGCTGTTTGCGGGAGCTTGCTGTGTGTAAAATTGTCGCCAACGTTACGACAGTGAACACACTTCACAAGCTCATCATTGGCTGTAACGTGTTTTGAGATGTCCTAAGGTTGTGAAGGCACTATATAAATGTAAGTTTTTTTTTAATGAGGGGAAAAACAACCACATTTTGTGCTTACGTATTCAATTATCCAAATTATTCATAAATTTTGTACTGGATTTGCATTTACTTTTTCTTTTTTTACTCAGATTGACATGGGAATTGTTTTAAAAACAAGAAATGCTGGAACCACTCAGCAGGTCTGGCAGCATCTGTGGAAAGAGAAGCAGAGTTAACGTTTCAGGTCAGTGACCCTTCTTCAGAACTGGCAAATATTAGAAATGTGAAAGGTTTTAAGCAAGTAAAGCAGGGGTGGGGCAAGAGATAACAAAGGAGAAGGTGTAGATTGGACAAGGCCACATAGCTGACCAAAAGGTCATGGAGCAAAGGCAAACAATATGTTAATGGTGTGTTGAAAGACAAAGCATTAGTTTAGATAAGGTGTTAACGGACTGAAGATTGAACAGCAGAAAGTACAAACATGAAAAAAAACAGTGGGTAAGCAAACTGAACAAACTAAGATGAAATGAAATAAACAAAAAAAAATGTAAAAAAAGAAAAAATAACTAAAAATAAAAGTAAAATGGGGGGCCCGTCATGCTCTGAAATTATTGAACGCAATGTTCAGTCCGGCAGGCTGCAGTGTGCCTAATCGATAAATGAGATGCTGTTCCTCGAGCTTGTGTTGATGTTCACTGGAACACTGCAGCAAGCCCAGGACAGAGATGTGAGCATGAGAGCAGGGGGGAGTGTTGAAATGACAAGCAACCGGAAGCACAGTGTCCTGCTTGTGGACTAAGCGGAGGTGTTCCGCAAAGCGGTCACACAGTCTGCATTTGGTCTCCCCAATGTAGAGGAGACCACATTGTGAGTAGCGAATACAGTATACTACATTGAAAGAAGTACAAGTAAATCGCTGCTTCACCTGAAAGGAGTGTTTGGTGCCTGGGATACTGAGGAGAGAGGAGGTAAATGGATAGGTACTACACCTCCTGCGATTGCAGGGGAAGGTGCCATGGGATGGGGACGAGGTGGTGGGGGTAATGGAGGAGTGGACCAGGGTGTCGCGGAGGGAACGATCTCTTTGGAATGCTGACAGGAGAAGGGAGGGGAAGATGCGTTTGGTAGTGGCTATTATAGTGGTTATTATAGTATACTCATGCTTGCTCTCATGCTCACATCTCTGTCTCGGGATTGCTGCAGTGTTCCAGTGAACATCAATGCAAGCTCGAGGAACAGCACCTCATTTACCGATTAGGCACACTGCAGCCTGTCGGACTGAACACTGAGTTCAATAATTTCAGAGCATGACAGGCCCCACTTTTTATTTTTATTTTTAGTTATTTTTTTCTTTTTTCTTTTTTATGTGTTTATTTTATTTCAGTTTGTTTAGTTTGTTTCTACTGTGCCTACCCACTTGTTTTTCATGTTTGTGCTTGTGGCTGTTCAGTTTTCAGTCCATTAACACCCTATCTGTACTAATGCTTTGTTTTTCACCACACCATTAACATACCGTTTGACTTTGCTCCATGACCTTCTGGTAAGTTATTCTCTGTGACCTTGTCCGTTGACCTTCTCTTCTGTTCTCTCTTGCTCCGCCCCCGCTTTACTTGCTTAAAATCTTTTACATTTCTAATATCTCCCAGTTCTGATGAAAGGTCACTGACCTGAAACATTAACTCTGCTTCTCTCTCCACAGATGCTGTCAGACCTACTGAGTATTTCCAGCATTTCTTGTTTGTGTTAAGGATTTCCAGCATCTGCAGTATTTTGCTTTTATGACAAGAACTTAACTTGGCAATATGGTACTACCATCTAGATACAGAGGATTCTGTATGTGCTAATTGATACAAATCATGCATCCAACCCAGCATACAGAAGTCTTTTTGTCTCATATTTCAGGTATAGAAATGAAACTTGAAATTTGAGTACTTAAGCATTGAGATTCTATTGATCAATGACAAATGGCTGGAAGTTTAGATTTCTTGTTACTTCTCCAGAGAGATCTGAAATGTGATAACATTGTCACCAGAGTGTTTGCCAGAGCACACAGGAAATTTCCTATCCTCAAACTATATTATTGATGAAGAAAAAAAATGTTGACATTTGCAGTTGTATAGGTTGGCTTATTTATTTTCTGAAAAAAGTCAGGGATGAGAAAAGGCCATTTATTGCTTATTGAAGTTCTTCCCTCTAGTACATTAACTCCTCAATCAGTCCTCTAATTTAATTTTAAAATAATCCTTTTTTCTATCTGTATTGGTTGGTAGATTATTTAGCATAAAGCTGTTTTTCCAGATAGCAGAGAACTAAGGAAGGATTCTCCTCCACCTCTGCTGATTTAGTGGCAGTACTGGGGGATGGCGGGGATGGGGTGTAGTGGGAGTGGGGGTGTGGTGATGTAGAAATAAGGACCGGAAATTGCACTCGGGCCCTAACATGCTGAATCCTTACCCAATAATCGTTACTTCCAGTTTTCCGGCACATCTACTGAACGCCAAAAGCACAGATATGGGCAAGCAGATTCAAAGAAAGGGATAATGACAGTGTAGCCATACTTTGCATTTTCCGTCATTATTGCCTCAGTAGCACTGGTTGCTAGGAACATCAGAACATACCTCGCATGATGATATATTACACATCAAAAATTTTAAACAGCCAGAATAGTCAATTGCATTGATCGAAGGGCCATCAATGAAATGAAAACTTGAAGATTGGTATTTCTATGTGGTATTGTTGGTGTCAGCAATATAGCTTAAATTTGCAATTCTGTCTACCTCTTTAAGGGGCTACAAGCATCTAACTTGTCCAGCTTAAAGGATAGGTTGCCCAGCAAACATTGCTACAGGAGCGGAAAAGTTTGGTTTCAACATTTTCCCAAATGCCATGGCAAAATTGTTTTTAATCACATAATTTTGAAAATATCACATTGGCATAAAAATGCCAAATTGTACACAATGATTTGGTAACATTTCATTTAGTGCGCCTGACATATGATCGATTTATATTCAGTGTATCCCTAGTATAAAGCAGAAACTCATTTTCAGAGCCAGCAAGGTAAACTTTGGTTTCCTGTGGTTTGCTATATGACAATAATGAACCTTCATTCTCACTTTACAAAGTGTTGGGAGGCTGCACATTGGAGTATGGCATTTCAATAACAAGCAACCTTGCCACAAATGTAGGATGCAGTACACAAATAATTTTTAAAAGATTGGATAGTTCTTTCAAAGAGCTGGCATGGGCACAATGGCTTCCTTCTGTGCTGTATCAATCTGTAAATTTGAATTTGGTTATCATTACTGCTTATATTTTCTTTAATGTGAATATTCATTTAACACAAAGGCAAGGTCAGAGTTCCATCATTTACAGCACAATCTAATTGGTTGCCTTTACTCATTGCTGGCTTGACCTTCATCTCGGCTTCTCAATTAAATAAAAATCTTCATTCCTATTTGGGTTGACTGTACAAATTGTTCATCTCTATATCAAATTGTAAACTACATTGGTGTAAAAATTGCATCTAATCTTTAGAATACCTATTTGTATTGTAAACAGAACTTGCTCAATGAAAGGCTGAATGATGTTATATTCTAAGTTCCGTGGCATCAAAGATTAAACTGGATTCTCTGATCTTCTCGGCGCGTTGCTGTTACACAGAATGGGAACTGCATTTGCCTAATGAATAAAATTTCTGTCTAGAGCTTTTACAATCAAGCTGAACATGTAGTAGATCTATTTGGATTAATGAAGATGCAGATAAATGTATTTAAAGTTTACATATGTATTGGAAAAGGTATGCATTAGATTTTTAGCCTGAAAGCAGGATGCAACCCCAATAAAATTGATTCATGTAAGCAAGTCATAAACAGAGATAAAGTCACCTTAAATTATTAATGATGGTTTCCATTAGTGCATCTAGAAAGAAGTAAACCATACACACATTCCCAAAAAGGCAAATTATACCCTTGAATTGGAGATATCCTGTTAATTGTCTAAAAGTCAAGACATTTCATGCTTTGATCATAGTTCATATAAAATGAAGCTACAGATTGCCAGTTTATGCGTCACAGTTAGTAATTCAATCTGAACCAGAATGGCAGAAAATTCTGAAGCAGCAAAAAGCTGTCTAACACTTTCACAAAAATAATTAAACTTCTAAAATGTGCTATCTCCACCTGCACTTTAGAAATGGGCTTTCTCTTTTTCATGCACTAATTATCAAAGGGAAAGCATATTCTACTAAATTGTTTCATAACCACTCATGTTATTAATTTATATCACATGTTCAATCCCATATTGAGATACTAGTTTGAGGCAGTGAGCAAGAAGCCAATTTGTATATAATTCACCCGTTATAGCCGTCATGAAGTTCCAGTTCTGTGAGATCATGAATAGTCCATTGTTCCTATGAAAGGTCACTGACCTGAAACGTTAACTCTGCTTCTCTCTCCACAGATGCTGCCAGACCTGCTGAGTATTTCCAGCATTTCTTGTTTTTATTTCATTGTTCCTATCCATGATCTCACTGGAATGGAATATCATTATGTCACCAAGGGATGTTCTGTACAAAATGGCTGCTTCCAGCTGACCCCTAACTAGCACGTTGGAAGTATTAGTCACTCTAATGAGGGACCATTGAGAGATTATCATAACAATATAGATACTGTATCTCCCTTCACAACATTTTGAGATTGAGAGAATTTCAATCAAATATACTATTCCTTTAAAATCATATAATTGAGGACCACTTTATAGTTGGGTTAGGAATTCTGTTTAATAAGTGCACAGAAAGTGCTTTAGTACATTGGAATATTGTGTTTAGATCAAGCATGTGTCAATCTGAAGTAGAATGTTGTAAAGACACTATTCGCAGTGTACTTTCTCTACCTATCAGGCATTTGTAGTGATTGAATTACACAGGAAACTTATTCTGTAATTCACCCAATTTATAAATGTAGAATAGGTATAAATATAGATAATGTCAAGTTCTATTTTGTATAACTAATAACTTTTACGAAGAGATGATTTATGGCTTTTTAATTATTGGCAAATATCCATTTTCTAATTAACCTAATTAAATCTAATCTGTACAGATCAATTAAGTCCAATTGGTGTAATTTATAATTATAATTACTATCTCACTTAGCATAATAAACATAGCCTCCACATTTTGTATCAGTGAGCATCTTAGTCTTAGAGTTACTAATGAAAGTCGAGAAATATGCACTGCTTCTTTCCCTCTGTTTCTTATACTTAAAAATGTTGAGCCAAAAGGTTACTTGAATTTACCTTAATAACATACTGAATGCTAGTGAAGTGTTAGCGCTAGAAAGAGCCAACAGTTCTATGAAACTATTTCAGAATCCAGAAATCAACTAGTGACCTAGAGATAATGAAGTAGTTTCAGTAATTGACCAGTTATTACCATCTGTTTTTGTTACATATATAATACTTTTTTTACTCACCACCAACAACAAATCTTCAACTCAGTAATGAGCTGTGGTTTTACAATGATGTCCATGGTAAAGCAACATAATTTGAGATCTCTACACCAAGCTCCCATATAATGCAATATGTATGACTTGTGTGGTATTTTAAAAACTGGACTTAAATTACTGGGTTTGAAGCAGTATATAATAAAGGAGACAGTGAAAGGATATAGAAATAGGATTAGAGTTGACACCTCCAGTGCAAGAGCTAGTATTGGCTCAGGCATAGTGGTCTTACTCTACGCTGTAATTTCAATGGCCCAGATTTTGCAGTCATCATGAGGGTAAAACTGTCAGCGAGCTCCTCTGAAATGGAAAGCAACTTCTGGAGTTCACCATGTGTGGTTAAATGCAGAAATACAGAAATTGCTGTCAGTGATTTTACCCTTCCCCATTGGATGGGCAGTTGAAGTCGCCCCAGTAAAGGCCTGCTTAGGTTGGGAAAAAGAACCCGACCCGAACCCGACCTATCCACAGCGGACCAGAGCCTGACCTGGCCCTAATCTCTCCAGTTTCGTCCCGAGCCTGACCTGACCCGAGCCGCCCCAACTTGATCCGACCCGAGCCTGACCCGACCATCCCTTTACTTTCCTTCTGACTGGGAAGCTCCACAAAGCTGCAGCGCATGCGTGATGATGTCATAGTGATGTTACTCGCTCACTGCGAAGACTCAGTTTCGTCCTGGACTCCCAGCAAAAGTAAGTTTTTAAAAAAGTTTTAATACTTACCAGCAGAGCACTTACCATGTGTGTCTGGCCCGACCCGGACTCGGCCCGACCCAAGCCCGAAAGCCAGGCCCGACCTGACCAAAACCCGACACATGTCGTTGGGTCCCATTGGGTTTGGGTCAGTTGGCAGACCTTTACATCCCAGAATGAGATCAATTAAAAATCACTGAATTTTTTTTTATTCATTCAAGGGATGTGGACGTCGCTGGCCAGGCCAGCATTTACTGCCCAGGCCAGCATTTACTGCCCATCCCGAATTGCCCTTGAGAAGATGATGGTGAGCTGCCTTATTGAACTGCTGCAGTCCATGCGGGGTAGGTACACCCACAGTGCTGTTAGGAAGGGAGTTCCAGGAGTTTGACCCAGCAACAGTGAAGGAACGGCGATATAGTTCCAAGTCAGGATGGTGTGTGACTTGGAGGGGAACTTGGAGGTGGTGGTGTACCCATGCATTTGCTGCCCTTGTCCTTCTAGTTGGCAGAGGTCGTGGGTTTGGAAGGTGCTATCGAAGGAGCCTTGGTGCATTGCTGCAGTGCATCTTGTAGATGGTATAAACTGCTGCCACTGTGCGTCGGTGGTGGTGTTCGTGTATGGGGTGTCATTCAAGTGGGCTGCTTTGTCCTGGATGGTGTCGAGCTTCTTGATTGTTGTTGGAGCTGCACCCATCCAGGCAAGTGGAGAGTATTCCATCACACTGCTGACTTGTGCCTTGTAGATGGTCGACAGGCTTTGGGGAGTCAGGAGGTGAGTTATTCATCTCAGGATTCCGAGCCTCTGACCTGCTCTTGTAGCCATGGTATTTATATGGCTACTCCAGTTCAGGTTCTGGTCAATGGTAGCCCCTAGGATATTGATAGTGGGTGATTCAGCGATGGTAATGCCATTGAATGTCAAGGGGAGACGGTTAGATTCTCTCTTGTTGGAGATGGTCATTGTCTGGCACTTGTGTGACGTGAATGTTACTTGTCATTTATCAGCCCAAACCTGGATATTGTCCAAGTCTTGCTGCATTTCTACACGGACTGCTTCAGTATCTGAGGAGTCGCGAATGGTGCTGAACATTGTGCAATCTTCAGCGAACATCCCCACTTCTGACCTTATGATTGAAGGAAGGTCATTGATGAAGCAACTGAAGATAGTTGGGACTAGGACACTACCCTGAGGAACTCCTGCAGTGATGTCCTGGAGCTCAGATGATAGACCTCCAACAACCACAACCATCTTCCTTTGTGCTTGGTATGACTCCAACCAGTGGAGAGTTTTCCCCCTGATTCCCATTGACTTCAGTTTTGCTAGGGCTCTTTGATGCCATACTTGGTGAAATGCTGCCTTGATGTCAAGGGCAGTCACTCTCACCTCACCTCTTGAGTTCAGCTCTTTTGTCCATGTTTGAACCACAGCTGTAATGAGGTCAGGAGCTGAGTGGCCCTGGCGGA
The DNA here is from genome assembly GCF_036365525.1 of Heterodontus francisci. NCBI lineage: Eukaryota > Metazoa > Chordata > Chondrichthyes > Heterodontiformes > Heterodontidae > Heterodontus > Heterodontus francisci. The sequence continues at coordinate 189,520,557 of NC_090371.1, read as the reverse complement.
ACCCAAACTAAGCAAGTACTGCTTGATGGCATTGTTGATGACACTTTCCATCACTTTACTGATGATTGAGAGCAGGCTGATGGGACGGTAATTGGCCGGGTTGGACTTGTGTACAGGACATACCTGGGCAATTTTTCACATTGCAGGGTAGATGCCTGTGTTGTAGCTGTACTGGAACAGCTTGGCTAGGGGCACGGCAAGTTCTGGAGCACAGGTCTTCAGTACTATTGCCAAAATATTGTCAGGGCCCATAGCCTTTGCAGTATCCAGTGCCTTCAGTCATTTTTTGATATCATGTGGAGTGAATCGAATTGGCTGAAGTCTGGCATCTGTGATGCTGGGGACTTCAGGAGGAGGCCGAGATGGATCATCAGCTCGGCACTTCTGGCTGAAGATTGTTGCAAATGCTTCTGCCTTATCTTTCGCACTGATATGCTGGGCTCCCCCATCATTTGAGGATGGGGATATTTGTGGAGCCACCTCCTCCAGTTAGTTGTTTAATTGTCCACCAACATTCATGGCTGGAAGTGGCAGGACTGCAGAGGTTAGATCTGATCCATTGGTTATGGGATCGCTTAGCTCTGTCTGTCGCATGCTGCTTACGCAGTTTGGTATGCAGATAGCCCTGTGTTGTAGCTTCACCAGGTTGACACCTCATTTTGAGGTATGCCTGGTGCTGCTCCTGGCATGCCCTCCTGCATTCTTCATTGAAGCAGGCTTGGTCTCCTGGCTTGATGGTAATAGTAGAGTGGGGTGTACGCCAGGCCATGAGGTTACAGTTTGTGGTTGAGTACAATTCTGCTGCTGCTGATGGCTCACAGCACCTCATGGATGCCCAGTTTTGCATTGCTTGATCTGTTCGAAATCTATCCCATTCAGCACGGTGGTAGTGCCACACAACACAATGGAGGGTATCCTCAATGTGAAGGCGGGACTTTGTCTCCAGAAGGACTGTGCGGTGGTCACTCCTACCAATACTGTCATGGACAGATGCATCTGCGGCAGGCAGATTAGTGAGGACAAGGTCAAGTATGTTTTTCCCTCTTGTTGGTTCCCTCGCCACCTGCCGCATACCCAGTCTAGCAGCTGTGTCCTTTAGAACTCAGACAGCTCGGTCAGTAGTGGTGCTGCCGAGCCACTCTTGTTGATGGACATTGAAGTCCCCCACGCTGGGTACATTCTGTGCCCTTGCCACCCTCAGTGCCTTCTCCAAGTGCTGTTCAACATGGAAGAGTACTGACTCATCAGCTGAGGGAGGGCCGTAGGTGGTAATCAGCAGGAGGTTTCCTTGTCCATGTTTGACCTGATGCCATGAGACTTCATGGGGTCCAGAGTTGATGTTGAGGACTCCCAGGGCAACTCCCTCCCTGCTGCATACCACTGTATCGCCACCTCTGCTGGGTCTGTCCTGCCAGTGATGGTGATGGCAGTGTCTTTGACATTGTCTGTAAGGTATGATTCCATGAATAGAACTATGTCAGGCTGTTGCTTGACTAGTCTGTGGGACAGCTCTCCCAACTTTGGCACAAGCCCCCAGATGTTAGTAAGGAGGACTTTGCAGGGTTGACAGGGCTGGGTTTGCCGTTGTCGTTTCTGGTGCCTAGGTCGATGCCGGGTGGTCCGTCTGGTTTCATTCCTTTTTATTGACTTCGTAGCGGTTAGGTACAACTGAGTGGCTTGCTAGGCCATTTCAGAGGGCATGTAAGAGTTAACCACATTGCTGTGGGTCTGGAGTCACAAGTCGGCCAGACCAGGTAAGGACAGCAGATTTCCTTCCCTGAAGGACATTTGTGAATCAGATGGGTTTTTAACAACAATCGACAATGGTTTCATGGCCATCATTAGATTAGCTTTTTTTTAAAGTCCTGATTTTATTAATTGAATTCAAATTCCACCTTCTGCTGTGGTGGGATTTGAACCCATGTCCCCAGAGCATGATGGTAACTCTCCCTTTTACGCTATTAGGCTCGCTGTAAAGACCCTTGAAAAAGTTACTTCTTGTTGAATAAGGTGTAATTAGGTTTTTAATAACATACTAATTCATAATTACTGCTGCACAGCCTCGTTGGCCATGAAAAACTAATTTTATATTTGTTGCATGTCAAATTTCTCCATCATGATAACAAAATCAGTTTTATATGTTTTGTTTTGAAGTTGATGATATTTCAGCTTCTACCTTTATCCCATGCATATGTCCTAATCATTTTTTTCACTTCCTTGTAAAATTTTTTAATTAAAAGTGAAAAATTCAGTGCATTTTACTTCCTGACTTGCCGTTTGTGAGAATACTTCAATATTATTGCTTACTTGCTTGATGACATTACTGTTGCTGGACACCTGGGCATCCCCTTGACTTGTGTCAAATTGAACTGCATAAACACAAAAACAAAGTACTGTGGATGCTGGAAATCTGAAATAAAAACAGAAAATGCTGGAAATACTCAACAGGTTTGGCAGCATCAGTGGAGAGAGAAACTGAGTTAATGTTTCAGGTCTGTGACCTTTCATAAACTCTTGATGTTGATGTTTACAATATCATGTGACACAACCACCCCCTTTCATGTAGTTACTGTGTTGTTACTACTTAAACATTGTTTACTCTTCATGAGATCTAGATTCCATACAGCTGTGCTTCTGAATTATGATTAAAATGAATGTTCTTGTGGGCAATTAGATTTTTTATTGAACAGGATGTGGTTAGAGTGAGGTCTATCTTCTAGTCACCTGTGAGCTCATATGCTGTAAATGCAAGGGGACTGGTGATTTCAATCAATAAAAACACCGCCTAAATTAGTTACAACTTTCCTTTGCAGAAGTAAATGAGCTTGTGGCAGGGCTGTCAGATAAAATTGTGCTGACCTGGCTAGCAATATTTATCTTACATTGTTGTATATCAAAAAGCTGTCACAATGGCAAGTGACCAGAAAACAGGAATCACATTCTTTAAACATTGCTACTGTTTTGCAGTTACCACTGGAAGCTTTCAAAGTAAATGGTGCAGATTTCAGGGCACCAGCAGTCAATATTCAAAGAACTTCTTTTAATTGAAATGGTTCTGTGGAAATACAAGTGATAATGTATAAAAATAATGTTCTATTCACCCCTCCACCCACACTCCTCATTACCCCTCTTCTAGCCGACTAAGCTTCAAGTGATGATTTTATGCTGACCTCCCTGGATTATTGACCCAGATTTTGTGGTCAGCAGCGAAGCTGAGAGATCTTGTAATCTCTGTGTAGAGGAATTTAACTCTCAACATGCAATTGAGTGAATTGTTGTTTAATGAGGACTCCCAGTGTCGAGCTGCAGTGATGTCATCAAGCTTCCAAGCAAACAATTACATTAAAGAATTCTTGCAGCCAACCAGGAAATGAAAAGCACTAATAATCAAATCACTTAAAAAAATTTAGAGAACAAAATAAAGATTGGGATAGACACGCGGGTTAAAAGTAGCAGCTGAAATATCATGCACAAACTTTAAAATCTAGAAATTAATAATTGTGGAGAAATTTGACAACATTCCACTCATAAAGTTATTTTTTCAGGGCCAGATCAGTTGTTCCGCAGTAGTTATTACTCAGATGGCTGTTAAAAACTCAGTTATACCTGATTGACAAGCCTTAAATTTTTATAGGATTCCTAATAACGCTATGAAGATGGAAAAGGGGAAGTTCTCTCCAAATCAGTTGATTTCACTGATTGCCAGTTCTGGGGTTGGGGGGGGGGGGGGTGGGGGGAGGGTGGCAGGTGATGGCTCACAGTGAAGTCAGTGGTGGAGTGGCACTTGCGCTAAATCCTGAAGTTGCAGTCAGATTCAGAGGGTTATGATGGTGAATGCTGGCAGTTTGCTGTCAAAAACTCAGTAAATTCCAGGCCATTATGAAATGGTCATTATGTAATTCTCACATAAATTCTCAGGAATATCACTGCATATGTTTCTATGTTCATGTTCCGTGCCGATCATGAAGCAATCTCACCAATATAGAACATAAATAATGATTTTATCACATTGTCTGCAACTGTTTCAAATAATTTCACTTTTAAAGTACATGCCGAATTGTGTACATTGTTTCTGCCATTCCGTACTTAAATGAGTTTCCACCGGAGTTTCACTGAAGTTTACAGTGTTGCAGCAGGAGAAACTCTGAGGAAAGTCACTTACATTTAACTGCAGTGGAACACATTCCAGATGGTTTTGATCTGAATTGTTATGTTGCATACCATATGGATCTGAGCAGAAAAAATAATATATTTTTAATATATTGTATTTAATTTTAAAAATTTGACCAGAGACATGACACTGCATTGTACAGAGGCTGTGTATATCCAATCTTCTGTAAAAGTGATACAAATTTGGATAATTAGCAGTGGTAGTCTTATGTAAGACAAGACTATAAGCACAGGTTTCCAGGGTGAGTGCAGGCTTTTTTCTCTCATCAAATAGGATTGTTTTTAGCTTTAGTTTTCTTTCTGACTGCTTGCAGCACTGAAGAGTAACATGCTGTTAAATGCTTCAATAAATGCACAGTATTGTTTTGTTGAAGAGGTGGAATGTGGAACTTGACTGTAGGATAGGTATTACTTAAAATGTTATTGCAAATTCTAGCTATGAATTTAGAGAAGGAAATTGGCATCTACCTCATGTTATGATTATAGTGAAGGATTAATTTGCTCTGATGCTTTTGTTTTTTTTGTTTTTGCGAATGGAAAGCAGTTTCCAGTGGTGTTCCACAGGGCTCAGCGTTGGTCCCTTGCTGTTTGTGGTATATTTTATTGATTTGGATTTAAATGTGGGAGGCAAGGTTGGGAAATTTGCTGATGGCTCAAAAATTGGCCTTGTGGTTGATAGTGAAGAGGATAGCTGTAGACTCCAGAATGATTTCAATGGTTTGGTTGAGTGGGTGGAAAAGTGGCAAATGGAATTCAATCCAGAAAAGTGTGAGGTAATGCATTTGGGGAGGGCAAACAAAATGAGGGAATACACAGTAAATGGGAAGATATTGAGAGGGGTAGTAGAAGTGAGAAACCTTGGAGTTCATGTCCACAGGTCCCTGAAGGTAGCAGGGACAGGTAGATAGAGTGGTTAAGAAGATATATGGAATACTTTCATTTATTGGCTGAGGTATAGAATACAAAAGCAGGGATGTAATGCTGGAACTGTATAAAACACTGGTTAGGCCACAGCTGGAGTAGTGCATACAGTTCTGGTCACTACATTACAGGAAGGACATAATTGCTCTGGAGAGAGTACAGAGGTGTGATTTACAAGAATGTTACCAGGGCATGAAAGTTGCAGCTATGAGGAAAGATTGGATAGGCTAGAGTTGTTTTCCTTAGAAAGGAGTTTGCACTTCTAAATGGTAATTTGGCCTTGTCCTGAGGATGCGATGCAGTGCCCATCTTCAATAAGGCCATTCCTGGATGTTATCATTTGGAGCATCCTCACCTTCCTGTTCGACCTGTTGCTGGCACTTAGACATCATGAGTTTAGGGAAAAGAGCCTCCTTAGTCTCTCTCTTTCCTCTTCTTCCCGTGGTGCTAGACGCAATCTAAGATTTAAGGTGATTGGTAGAAGGATTAGAGGGGATATAAGGGAAAACCTTTTCAGTCAGAGGGTGGTGGATGTCTGGAATTCACTGCCAGGAATGGTGGTGGAGGCAGAAACTCTCAATTCTTTTAAAAGGTACCTGGACATGCACCTGAAGTGCTGTAACCTGCAAGGCTATGGGACCAAGTGCTGGAAGGTGGGATTAGATTGGGCGGCTAGTTTTTTTGGCCGGCGCAGACACAATGGGCTGAATGGCCTCCTTCTGTGCCTTAAGTTTTCTGTGGTTCTATGATGCCAAATTAAGAAAATTCTCCATCCTTCGGATCAAGCGTGTAAATTCAATGTAAGCATAGTATCACTCTGATGTATTGAGAGAGGTTGATGCTTTCAGTGGAATTATGGAAATCTGTCTAGTCTGCCTCTATGTATGATCCAGGGCATTACCATGTTAAGAGTTCAAATTAGGAAATGTAACTTGCATTTGCTCCGGTGCTTTTACTTCACCAGATTGTATATGTGCTTTCACCACAGAGACCAATTAGCCAGCCAGATCCACTCAGTTGGACCTGGACATTTTGTCAGGCGAGCATTTCCGAAAAGGATCCTTGAATTTTCTAATCCTTGCTGGACTTTGATTCAATGGTTCCCAGCCCCACTTTTATACCTTAACTCAAATGACTGTGGCCAATGACCAGACAAATGCATGCTTTCCAGCAGTGTCACATAATCTGTAAGTATGCAGATGTTAACACAAAAAACGTAAAGTACTGCACATAGAAAGGAAAACAAGCAACACACATACTCCATGAATGGTGTTGAAATTGCTAAGACTGAGGTTGAAAGCAACTCAGCAATCTTAGTAGACTCTATGTTCATCATGTCGAATCAATGCAGAGCAGAGCAACAATTAGCAAAACCACTAGAATATTGAAGAACATGGTCAGATAAGGTCATGATCAAACTGCACAGTCAGCTGATCAGACTGCACCTTGAATACTTTGCCTGGCTCCGGGCATTGAGACAGATAGGAGGCTTTCAAGTGCTGGAAGCAGTGCAGAGAAGAACCACAAAGCTGAACCCTAAAGATTGAGTCTTTTGTAAATTGGTTCATTGGATTTGGGCAAGGCAGTATTTATTGAGCATCTCTCATTGCCCAATTGACATTAACAGTCAATCACATATTGTGGGTCTGGCATCGAATGTAGCCCAGATCAAGGAGGTGTAACCTGTCTTTTCCCTGAAAATTACAGGCTTTTACAATAATCAACAGCTTTCATGGTCACTTTATCTGGCACTAATCCACAAATGACCAGACTTATTGTATTTAATTTCACAATTTGCCATGGAGGATTTTAAACTCATGGGGCGGAATTTTTACAGACAAGGGGTGGCAGTTTTGGGTGCATACAGGGAGTTAAATCCCCTAAAATTGATGTCGGTTTGGGATCCTGACATCATTCCACATTCTTCTGGGTTTCACCTGGATGGGTTTGAAGTAGGGAACCTCTGTGCAGCTGATGGGTAATGCTTTAAATATTCTAATATTCGATTAAGTTCCATTTTAACCAAGGATTCTGGATTTAACAGGCATTTCCAGACTGTGTGGAATTTGGCAGGGCCACCAAGGCAAGTGCACAGCAGTGAGTGCTTCTTCAGTGAAACTGAGAGGCTGGGAAGGCTTTGATCAGTGAACTGAAGAGCTCCAGCCATGGCCAGGTGAGAGGCTGCTGCTCACAGAACTCCTTCTAAGAGAGTGCTTTCACTGTTTGACAGGTGATTGCAACTTCTTGGAAGTAACTTCACCTGTCTTGTACTTCACTCACCTTTAGCTTCACCCTGCTGCCAGCCTTCACCATGACATGGGAGCAGTTTATGCAGCTCCACCTTGCACCTGTGAAGAGGATCGCCAGCAGCAGCAGATGCCTTCTTCTCAGCTATTGCTACTCCACAGGGCAGAGGGAATGGCCACAGAGATCCAGTTCCAAGGCGGCGAGACCTCCAGCACAGGGTCTACAGCCAGAGGATCAGCTCTCTCAATGTGTGAGCATCAGTGTCTCAAAAGGCTCAGGCTTTCATGCCAGGTCTTTATTGACATCTCCAGCCTGCAAGAACAAGACTTCCTTCCCAGTGGGCCACGTGGGCATGTATTACCAGGGATCATCAAGGTGCCTGTCACTGGAGGAACCCCTCCCCCCCCCCCACTGTCTGCCTCTCCTTGAGGTTGTGTGCTCTTTCCCCTGTAAGAAGGGAAAACAGAGAGTTATGAGTGTTCGTAATGGCTTGTGGGGATAGCAAGGAAGGATAACATTTATGGAGGGTGTCCAAGAGGGCAATAGGATGAGGGTGAGTGTGTGTTGGCTGTAGAGAAGAGCATGTGAGGTGCCTGAGGAGAAAGGAATGAGTGTAGCTGTAAAGTGTGGTGTTCTGAGGAGTGCTGTGCAGGCGAATGCTGGGAAAGTCAGAATGTGGTGTTTGGCAGTTGAAATTGCAATGCCACTCACCTTTCCCACCCTCCTGAGGTCCTGGATTCTCTTGGTGCACTGTCTCCAGGTTGGAGGGACCACATTTCGGCTGCTGACTTCCTTGGTCACTTCTGTACACACTTGCTTGGTTGGAGAGGTTGTCCTCTTTCTCCATCCTTGAGAGAGCTCACCTCACTGCAGCCCCTCAAATCCCATGGCAGGACTTCCAGCTAAGAGTGAGGGAGCCAAGGAGCAGCCTTCCCAGGTCATCTCTTCATTTCTGTGGTCGCAGCTGCCTCAAAATCTTTGTGCAGATGAGCCATTTTAACCCATATTGTGGTCCCTTTAATTAGAAATCCTTCCTTTGAGAGATCCAGCATGTGATCCTGCCTGCCCTCCCTAATTGATCGGGGAATCCAGAATGCTGAGTTAGAGAGCCATGGCAAAGTTCCTGACCCAATACAGGTCCTGCCTTTTGGGCAGGGATTAAGTTTTTAAAATTCCATCCATGCTCTCTGGGTCGCTAGTTCAGTACCATAACCAATAAGCAACCATATGAAAAAGACTAGAGAAATTTGGGCTTTTCAGTCTGGAATGGTAGCAACTGAGAGATAATCATAAGGTATGGAGGTTAGCTAAGAATATGGACAAAGTAAAACCAAAAAGTTACTTTAAATTATAAGAGTAGAACAAAGAGGACACAAGTTCAAACTAGTAAAAGGCAAATTTGGGACTGATATCAGGAAATTATTCTTCACACAAGGAGTGATCAACACATGGAACATACTCTTGGATATAGTAGTGGAGGCAAAAACCACAGAAGCATTCAAGAAGCAATTGGATGCTGCAGCAGTAGGACTGTAGGGTGCTTCAGGATGGATGAATTAAGATGGACTGAATGACTTTCCTCATCCTCAATTACGGTGACATATCAAAGCGATGTCATGGAAGAATCAAGGCCACCATTTTGGATCTGGCCCTGGACAGGCTCATTTCTCAGTTCCTCAGCCCTGGCCTGTTCTACGTTTTAGGCATTGCAGGACTGTACAGACTTTACCCAGTGTCAGGACATTTCTGGCCAGACCGCAAAAGTTATAAACTCGTTTTTCACTCCAGATCAAGTCTGCATGGATCACTCTTGCAATTGCGTAGTTGTGGCTGACTCTGCCTTCGTATATCAATAAAACAGATTTCTCAGTAATATAAATGGGGTATAAATTAGAGGGAGAGTCACCTGAAGGCCATGTTTGCATACCTCAGCTTCAAAAGGTGCATTAACTGAGGATAACATTACACTGAAAAAAACAAAATCCAGCCCTTTAGAATATAAGAAAGTATTAACATAGAGTGGCCGGGAATAAACTTTTTTAATGCAAGAGAACACGCTACTTTTAGAAGCAGTTGGAACATTCCTCTGACGCGTTACACCAAAATATATAGTTATACTGATAATTGCCAAACTGTTTGACTGTTAACATCCCAGCATGGTGTTAATTGCTTGGACACTAATGAGGTTCTGAAGAATCACAGAATTGTTGCAGCACAGAAGGAGGCCATTCGGCTCATTGTGTTTGCACTGGCTCTCCGAAAGAGCAGTTCACTTCGTGCCATTCCCCTGCACATTCTTCCTTTTCATATAACAGTCTAATTCCCTTTTGAATGCTTCAGTTGAACCTGACTCCAGGCAGTGCATTCCACACCTTAACCACTCGCTGTGTGAAAAAGTTTTTCCTCATGTTGCTTTTACTTCTCTTAACCTTTACTTTAAATCTGTGCCCTCTCGTTCTCGATCCTTTCACGAGTTGGAACAGTTTCTCTCTATCTACTCTGTCCAGACCCCTCATGATTTTGAAAACCTCTATCAAATCACCTCTCAGCCTTCTCTTCAAGGAAAACAGTCCCAACTTCTCCAATCTATCTTGATAACTGAAATTCCTCATCCATGGAACCATTCATGTGAATCTTTGCTGCACTCTCTCCAATGCCCTCACATCTTTCTTAAAGTGTGGCACCCAGAACTGGATGCAATACTCCAGCTGAGGCTGAACTAGTGCCTTATATAAGTTCAACATAACTTCCTTGCTTTTGTACTATATGCCCCTATTAATAAAGCCCAGGATACTGTATGCTTTATTAACCACTCTCTCAATCTGTCCTGCCACCTTCAATAATTTATGCACATATACATCCAGGTCCCTCTGCTGCTGCACCCCATTTAGAATTGTACCTTTTATTTTATATTGTCTCTCCATGTTCTTCCTACCAAAATGAACCACTTCACATTTCTCTGCATTGAACTTCATCTGTTACCTATCCGCCCATTCCACCAATCTGTCTATGTCCTTTTGCAGTTCTACACCATCCTCCTCACAGTTCACAATTGTGCCCGATACACCAAGGTCCAGGTCCTTAATATATATCAGGAAAAGCAAGGGTCCTAACATTGACCCCTGGCGAACTCCACTACAAAGCTTCGTCCAGTCCAAAAAAATATCGATTAACCACAACTCTCTGTTTCCTGTCACTTCCTCAATTTCGTATCCATGTTGCTACCGTCCCTTATATTACATGAGCTAAAACTTTTCTCATAAGTCTGTTGTGTGGCACTGTATCAAACACCTTTTGAAAGTCCATGTACATCACATCAACAGCATTGCCCTCATCAACCCTCTCTGTTACCTCCTCAAAAAACTCCAGCAAGTTAGTCAAACATGATTTTCCATTAAGAAATCCATGCTGGCTTTCTTTAATTAACTCGCATTTCTCCATGGGACTATTAATTTTGTCCCAAATTATTTTTTAAAAGTTTTTCTACCACCGAAGTTGAACTGACTGGCCTGTAGTTGCTGGGCTTATCTTTACACCCTTTTTTGAACAGGGGTGTAACGTTTGCAATTCTCCAGTCCTCTGGCATCACCCGTGTCTAAGGAAGACTGAAAAATTATGGCCAGTGCCTCTGCAATTTCCGCCCTCACTTCTTTCCGTATCCTTGGATGCATCTCATCTGGTCCTGGTGCTTTACTGACAGTCTATCCAATACGTCCTCCTTATCAATTTTAAACCCTTCTAGTGTCTGAATTACCTCCTCTTTCACCATTGCCTAGGTTTCATCTTCCTTGGTAAAGACAGATGCAAAGTATTAATTTAATACCTCAGCGATGCCCTCTGCCTCTATGTAAATCCTTTTTATGGTCCCTAATTGGCCCAACTCCTCCTTTTACCACACTTTTGCTATTTATATATCTATAGAAAACTTTGGGATCCCCTGTAATAGTAGCTGCCAGTCTCTTTTCATGCTCTCTGTTTGCTTCGCTTATTTGCTTTTTCACTTTCCTCTGGAACTTCTATAATCAGCCTGGGTTCTCAATAGTATTTTCTACCTGGCATCAGTCATAAGCACACTTTTTCTTCTTTATCTTAATCTCTACCTCTTTTGTCATCCAGGGACCTCTGGATTTGTTTACCCTACCTTTCCCCTTCAAGGGAACATACCTTGACTGTGCCCTTTGAAGGTAGCCCATTGTTCAGCTACCATTTCTCCTCCCAACATTTAACTCCAATTTATTCACCTCAGCTCTGTTCTTAACCCATTGAAGTTGGCTTTCCCCCAGTTAATTTTTCTTACTCTGGATTGTCCTTTGTCCTTTTCCATAGTCAGCCTAAACCTTATGATACAATGATCACTGTCCCCTAAATGATCGCTTACTGATACTTGATCCATTTGATGCACCTCATTTCCAAGAACCAGGTCCTTTCTTATTGGACTAGAAACACACTGTAGTAGAAAAATTTCCTGAACACATGCGAGGAACTCTTGCCCCTCACTGCCCTTTACACTACTACTACCCTAGTTTATGTTTGTTTCCTGTCACTCAGCCAATTCCGTATCCTGCTGCTACCATCCCTTTTATTCCATGAGCTGTAACTTTGCTCACAGGTCTGTTGTGTGGCACTGTATCAAATGCCTTTTGAAAGTCTGTGTACACCACACCAACTGCATTGCCCTCATCAACCCTTTCTGTTACCTACTCAAAGAACTCCAGTAAGTTTTATCCATGACCGTAGCACCAAGGAAGCAACATACCATCCTGGATTCACATCTGCAGCCACAGAAACATCTGTCTGTTCCCCTGACTATCACATTTCCTATCATTATCACTCTTCCAGTCTTCCTTGCGCCCCCCTGTGCAGCTGAGCCACCTGTGGTGCTTGGCTCTGGCTGCACTCCCCAGCTGAACCATCACTTTCCTTATTATTCAGAGCTGAATACCTGTTGGAGAGTGAGATTCATTCAGGGATTTCCTGCACTACCTGCCTGTTTCTTCTTGACTGTCTGGTGATCACCCATTCCCTCTCTCCCTGCATACTCTTAAGAGTATTATCCAACTTGAAACATTAACTCAGTTTCTCTCTCCAGTGATCCTGCCAGACCTGCTGAGAATTTTCAGCACTTTTTTTTTATTTCACATAACATTGTTTTTATATGTTTTCAGGTCAAACTTGAACACTTAACAGTATTGTCAGTAATGGTGCAGAATCCTATTTTTAAATTATATATAAAGACAAATTTCACTGTTGCGACCAAGGGGGGAGAAGTGCACTGTTTATTCTAGTCCCACATCGCCACAGGCCACAACATATATTTAAATTTTCCCACTTATTGATACAGTCAGTCATATACTCTATTTTTCCCAGAATAAAACACACCAACCCCAGGTTTCTTCAATAAACAACAAAATTATTAGTTTATTATAAACCAAGTCTTAACCAATAATGAAGTAAAATATACATACAAATTGAAATATTAAAGCCCCTTCTTTATCCTAACCCTCATACACACCAGTTAACCAGGGAAAAAAAGTGATTTTTGATTAAAGCTGTTACAAAGAAAACAGAAGAGAAAAAAAAACACACATTTAGGCTGAAAAGAAGGTATGGAAAGATGTCATTTGTTTTGGTTAGGTATCCCAAATGCTTCGATGGCTGTCAATGGGATCGTCCTAGAACAGCTCTTTCCAGGTGATGTTGCTGATCAGTTTGGGTAGGCTTTCCAAGAGATGCAGCTAAGGAGGCTCCAAATAGGTCCTATAGCAGAAAGGCGGCAACAAGATTTCAGTTCCCACACATTCGATGTGCAAAGGATTCTTCAAGCAGGCAGGGTTTCTTCAAATACAGGAGGAAATAAGAATCTGACACATTGGAAATACAGGGTTTCTTTTCAAGAGAGAGAGATGAGCTGTCTTCTCCTGGCAGACAAGAAGCAACTGGCTTTTTCAACATTTCAAATTGAAACCAAATCTTTCCAGAAGTCAAGTCTCCTGACATCCATAAATCATGGCCTGTCACTCCTTTGTAAACATCTCTCCAAGTCGAAAACAACCCCTACTGGATTTTTATTTGAAAACAGGTGCCTTTCAGTAACGGTTTACAGTTCAAACTCAGTCCAAGCCTTCTGGTGACCTTTTTTAAAAAAAATACCCAAAGTTCCAGCATCTATGGAATCCTTTTCAGTTTTAGAACACAAATTCTCAAAATTTAATAAAAAATGGAAACACTTGTAACAACTGATTAATACATTTTAATGTAAAGCAGTTTGAATTCGACAGATTCACAATATAGATTCTAAATCTTAAACCAGTTACTTTGTTTCATGCTTACTTGTTAGTATTTAAGTTCCACCTGCCTCTCTGTATCAATATTTATGACAGAATCAATACCTTCTCTGAGTTAATCCAACGTGATATGTTTTAAGGTCAGCTGTCTGGTGAATTGCCTTAAAAACTTAAATGGTGCACCATGACACAATATTGTTATCACACAATATGTGTAATCCTGATCACATCAGTTTGTTTTTTCTTGTAAAAGAAAACAATGAAATTGAAACATAAACAAGAAAACTGGAGAACAGTCACGCCACACAAGTGCCAGGCAATGACCATCTCCAACAAGAGAGAATCTGACCATCTCCAACAAGAGAGAGTCTAACCATCTCCCCTTGACATTCAATGGCATTACCATCGCTGAATCCCCCACTATCAACATCCTAGGGGCTACCATTGACCAGAAACGGAACTGGAGTAGCCATATAAATACCGTGGCTACAACAGCAGGTCAGAGGCTAGGAATCCTGAGGCGAGTAACTCACCACCTGACTCCCCAAAGCCTGTCCACCATCTACAAGGCACAAGTCAGGAGTGTGATGGAATACTCTCCACTTGCCTGGATGGGTGCAGCTCCAACAACACTCAAGAAGCCCGACACCATCCAGAACAAAGCAGCCCGCTTGATTGGCACCCCATCTAGAAACATTCACTCCTTCCACCACCGACGCACAGTGGCAGCAGTGTGTACCATCTACAAGATGCACTGCAGCAATGCACCAAGGCTCCTTAGACAGCACCTTCCAAACCCGTGACCTCTACCACCTAGATGGACAAGGGCAGCAAATGCATGGGAACACCGCCACCTGCAAGTTCCCCTCCAAGTCACACACAATCCTGACTTGGAACTATATTGCCGTTCCTTCACTGTTGCTGGGTCAAAATCCTGGAACTCCCTTCCGAACAGCACTGTGGATATACCTACCCCAAATGGACTGCAGCGGTTCAAGAAGGCAGCTCACCACCACCTTCTCAAGGGCAATTAGGGATGGGCAATAAATGCTGGCCTAGCCAGCGATGCCCACATCCCAAGAATGAATAAAAGAAAATGTTGACATTGTTGCAAATATAGTATTAAGTGTAGCAGAGACATCCATCTGGTTAGCAAGATGGCAATGTTACAGCGGAGTTCACTTTTCCAAGAATGGAGCATATTGAATGTTCCCTATTTAGATAACAACAGTCCCTTTCAATCAAATCGGTTGGAATTAGTCATCCTATTGTAGATATCTTGATCGGATATTTCAATAGTCTCTCAAATCTTGCTCCTTTCAAAAATACAATAGAATCATTTAATCTTGTATTATATTAGCACCTGATTAATCTCTGGTATTGACGTTGACTTCGTACTAGCGCACTCACTTAAGTCAGAGGTTTGGGGGTTTCAAGTCCAACTCAAGATTGGGGCACAATAACTAGGCTGATGCTTCAGTGCCATACTGTGGAAGTAATGCACTGTTAGATGTGCTACCTTTCAGGTAAGATGTTAACCCATGATGTCTGCCCTCTCAGGAGGACGTAACATATTCCATGACACTTTAAAGAAATACAGTACATACTTTATATGTATATTGTTATGACCACATGGTGTGATGTGGGTGGTCCCCATTGTTCAACTCCCACCTGACTACAGCAAGTGTATTCGTATTAGAGTTTAGCTCCTTTGTGTTTTACTTTTCAAATAAACAGACAGCGACAGGTTTTCTTATAGGTTTCAAAAACAGAAAGTCAATTGTTTATTGATTAATATGCCTTATCCAGAAAATGTCGCAACCGCATCCACTCACTCATTCGCTCGCAGCCACACACACCCACAATGCCCCCCACCACACACACACACAAGAAGATCCAGATAGAGAAGGGAAAAAGGAAGGTGACACTTATTGGGGGAAAGGTTACGATAAACCTGTTGAATTCTCTTGGAAAATCAAGTTCTTGATGGATGCAGGCCTGAGATGATTGTACATTTCTCTCTTGATTGAAGGTTCCATTGAAGATGGTGGGTTACTTCTAGCTCTCCCTGCTGTATACTGTAGATGTCAGTTGCTGCAGCAGGGCATGTGCTTTCTGGCTTGGCTGGAACACAAGCTGTCAGGATGTTGCTTCTTGCTATCTGTCTGTCTCTCTCTGGCTGTCTTTTTTTTAAGGCAAAGCTTTTATCTCTAACCTCCTGTTAGGAGACACGTTGTTCCCTTCGCCATGGTGATCGCATAATGGCCCAGGACGTAGCTAGTTCACACCTTCTTTGTTTCAGAAGAAGACATTCAATTCTGGAATGTTTTAGGATAGGTGTAGGATAGATTCAATTGACATCTTTTAGCTTTAAAGATTTGTCCTTTGTCTTTGTCAGACAGTTTGAATACACAAAAGGTCAATCCCCTTTTCTTCAGCGGCCATTTTGGACCATTGTTCACTCTTTAAAATAACGGTTCATTTTTTTTAAAAAGATAAAGTCTGTTTTTCAAAATCTTCATAGTTTGACAAAGAACAAACAAAGAACAGTACAGCACAGGAACAGGCCATTTGGCCCTCCAAGCCTGCGCCGATCTTGATGCCTGCCTAAACTAAAACCTTCTGCACTTCTGGGGACCGTATCCCTCTATTCCCATCCTATTCATGTATTTGACAAGATGCCTCTTAAACTTTGCTATCGTACCTGCTTCCACCACCTCCACTGGCAGCAAGTTCCAGGCACTCACCACCCTCTGTGTAAAGAACTTGCCTCGCACATCCCCTCTAAACTTTGCCCCTCTCACCTTAAACCTATGTCCCCTAGTAACTGACTGTTCCACCTTGGGAAAAAGCTTCTGACTATCCACTCTGTCCATGCTACTCAGAACTTTGTAAACCTCTATCATGTCGCCCCTCCACCTTCGTCGTTCCAGTGAAAACAATCCGAGTTTCTCCAACCTCTCCTCATAGCTAATGCCCTCCAGACCAGGTAACATCCTGGTAAACTTCTTCTGCACCCTCTCCAAAGCCTCCACATCTGTCTGGTAGTGTGGCGACCAGAATTGCACGCAATATTCTAAGTGTGGCCAAACTAAAGTTCTGTACAGCTGCAGCATGACGTGCCAATTTTTATACTCTATGCCCCGAGCGATGATGGCAAGCATGCCGTATGCCTTCTTGACTACCTTATCCACCTGCATTGCCACTTTCAGTGACCTGTGGACCTGTACACCCAGATCTCTCTGCCTGTCAATACTCCTAAGGGTTCTGCCATTTACTGTATACTTCCCAACTGTATTAGACCTTCCAAAATGCATTACCTCACATTTGTCCGGATTAAACTCCATTTGCCATTTCTCCGCCCAAGTCTCCAACCGATCTATATCCTGCTGTATCCTCTGACAATCCTCATCACTATCCGCAACTCCACCAAACTTTGTGTCGTCCGCAAACTTACTAATCAGACCAGCTACATTTTCCTCCAAATCATTTATATATACTACAAACAGCAAAGGTCCCAGCACTGATCCCTGCGGAACACCACTAGTCACATCCCTCCATTCAGAAAAGCACCCTTCCACTGCTACCCTCTGTCTTCTATGACTGAGCCAGTTCTGTATCCATCTTGCCAGCTCACCTCAGATCCCGTGTGACTTCACCTTTTGTACCAGTCTGCCATGAGGGACCTTGTCAAAGGCTTTACTGAAGTCCATATAGATAACATCCACTGCCCTTCCTTCATCAATCATCTTTGTCACTTCCTCAAAAAACTCAATCAAATTAGTGAGACACGACCTCCCCTTCACAAAACCATGCTGCCTCTCGCTAATAAGTTTTTTTTGTTTCCAAATGGGAGTAAATCCTGTCCCGAAGAATCCTCTCTAATAATTTCCCGACCACTGACGTAAGGCTCACCGGCCTATAATTTCCTGGATTATCCTTGTTACCCTTCTTAAACAAAGGAACAACATTGGCTAATCTCCAGTCCTCTGGGACCTCACCTGTATCCAATGAGGATGCAAAGATTTCTGTCAAGGCCCCAGCAATTTCTTCCCTTGCCTCCCTCAGTATTCTGGGGTAGATCCCATCAGGCCCTGGGGACTTATCTACCTTAATGCTTTGCAAGACACCCAACACCTCCTCCTTTTTGATAATGAGATGACTGAGACTATGTACACTCCCTTCCCTAGGCTCATCATCCACCAAGTCCTTCTCTTTGGTGAATACTGATGCAAAGTACTCATTTAGTACCTCGCCCATTTCCTCTGGCTCCGCACATAGATTCCCTTCTCTGTCCTTGAGCGGGCCAACCCTTTCCCTAGTTATCCTCTCGCTCTTTACATAAGTATAAAAAGCCTTGGGATTATCCTTAATCCTGTTTGCCAATGACTTTTCATGACCCCTTTTAGCCCTCCTGACTCCTTGCTTAAGGTCCTTTCTACTGTCTTTATATTTCTCAAGGGATTCATCTGTTCCTAGCCTTCCAGCCGTTACGAATGCTTCCTTTTTCTTTTTGACCAGGCTCACAATATCCCGCGTTTCCGAGGTTCCTGAAACTTGCCAAACTTATCCTTCTTCCTCACAGGAACATGCTGGTCCTGGATTCTAATCAACTGATGTTTGAAAGACTCCCACATGTCAGATGTTGATTTACCCTCAAACAGCCGCCCCCAATCTATATTCTTCAGCTCCTGCCTAATATTGTTATAATTAGCCTTCCCCCAATTTAGCACCTTCACCCGAGGACTACTCTTATCCTTATCCATAAGTACTTTAAAACTTATGGAATTATGGTCACTGTTTCTGAAATCCTCCCCTACTGAAACTTCGACCACCTGGCTGGGCTCATTCCCCAATACCAGGTCCAGTACAGCCCCATCCCTAGTTGGACTATCTACATATTGTTTCAAGAAGCCCTCCTGGATGCTCCTTACAAACTCTGCCCCATCCAAGCCCCTAGCACTAAGTGAGTCCCAGTCAATATAGGGGAAGTTAAAATCCCCCACCACTACAACCCTGTTACTTTTACATCTTTCCAAAATCTTTCTACGTATCTGCTCCTCTACCTCCCGCTGGCTGTTGGGAGGTCTGTAGAAAACCCCCAACATCATGATTGCACCCTTCCTATTCCTGAGCTCCACCCATATTGACTCACTGCACAACCCCTCCGAGGTGTCCTTCCGCAGTACAGCTGTGATATTCTCCTTAACAAGTAATGCAACTCCCCCACCCCTTTTACATCCCCCTCTATCCCGCCTGAAGCTTCTAAATCCTGGAACATTTAGCTGCCAATCCTGTCCTTCCCTCAACCAGGTCTCTGTAATAGCAACAACATCATAGTTCCAAGTACTAATCCAAGCTCTAAGTTCATCTGTCTTACCTGTTATACTCGCATTGAAACAAATGCACTTCAGACCACCAGTCCCACTGTGCTCCGCAACATCTCCCTGCCTGCTCTTCCTCTTAGTCTTACTGGCCTTATTTACTAGTTCCCCCTCATTTATTTCACTTGCTGTCCTACTGCTCTGGTTCCCACCCCCCGCAACACTAGTTTAAACCCTCCTGAGTGACGCTAGCAAACCTCGCAGCCAGGATATTTGTGCCCCTCCAGTTTAGATGAAACCCATCCTTCTTGTACAGGTCCAATCTGTCCCTGAAGAGATCCCAATGGTCCAGATATCTGAAACCCTCCCTTCTACACCAGCTGTTCTGCCACGTGTTTAGCTGCTCTATCTTCCTATTTCTAGCCTCACTGGCACATGGCACAGGGAGTAATCCCGAGATTACAACCCTGAGGTCCTGTCTTTCAATTACAACCCTAGAGGTCCTTTCTTTTAATTCCAACCCTTGATTATTGTATCATCGCACGTTCGGTGTACTTGACAATGTTTTTATATGTATTATGGCTGTCAGTAAAAACCTTCATTTATATATAATGGGGGTTACCTTTCCTGGGGGTTCATTCACCTGCTCACCTGCATAATAAAGTCCTCCTTTTGACAACTTCAGATCCACCGAATTTCATGTATACTACTGAATTGCTTAACTGAGTCAGATGCTTGGTGCTTTTCTGCTGTCACATTTCCTGTGATTATCAGCTAGGGGCTTACAAGCAGAGGGTAGTGATCTGCACAGCTCGGAATATTTAATTGATGGTTTCTGTTTAATATCATGGTCAAATTATTTTTGTAATATATTTTGATTTAGAATAACGCTGGATTAATTGGTATCCCATGCAGTCCTACATTTCATCATTGTTTATTTTTTAAATGGAACCTACTCACATGTTAACTACTGCCCAATACAATGTTTACAGCTGTTAAAAACAGCTTCACATTGACAGATAGAAAACCATCTTCACTTCTAAGTGACAAAGAATGCTCGGTCACCTTTTGAAAGCAGAAGAGTTTTGCCATTAGTCAAAAGTACCACTTATTTCAAATCTCAAATTTATTTAGCATTGGAAAAGCATCAAATATTTCAATCTCTGAATATTCTTCATAAGCTTTGACTATGTCTTCATAAAGATTTCTTTAGCAGTAGATTTTCCTGAGCTTGTACCTCGGTCAGTGAGTTGAAAGGACTATTGGTCAGGAAGGAGTACATAACCTTAAGGGAGCCCACTTGATTTTTAATAGATTAAGTCCATGCTAAGTTTTGTTGTAACTAGCTGTGTAAACTTGGAGCAATTCAATGTTGAATGGAAAATCTGAAAACTAGACAGGAACATATTCTTTTGAAAAGCCATTAACATCCCATAAAGCTGTTCAAACTCATCAGTGATTCTGCAAACAGAACCCTCCAATGATTGAACATATCTCAATTTGGCATCAGCAGTGCAATTTTTTTGTGGTGCTAGTTGTATTCGTCGGCTTGTCTGCAAATCCGTGGGATCAATATCAAAAGATGTGCATTATATTAAGCAGTTTGATTTCAATTCATGCAATGCTTGTATGTTTTGTCTGAAATGATGGTGACATAATGGAAGTGAATATGACGTGTTTTCTTTTCAATTGGAATTATGAAATAGAAGCTACTTAAGTCTCATGGGAATGTTGTTCATATTACTGTCAGTATGAGTGTTGAAGAGGCTCATGAGTATTTCCCTTTGCCCCATCATTGGTAGCCATCCAGGTCCAACATTCTGGAATCTCCTCCTGAAACCTCTCCACCTCCCTCTGCCCCTTTTAAGATCTTCCTTAACCACCTCTTTGACCAAACTTTTGGTCGCCTTCTAATATCCTTCTTGGCTTGATGTTCATTTGTTTCTAATTACATTTCTGTGAAATGCCCTGTGATATTTTTCTAAGTTAAAGATACTTTATAAATGCTAGTTGTTGAGTCTCAGCATTGTGGAGGACAGAAGTTAGACAGGGTTCCTGCTGCCCTGATATTATTCAGTGACCTCTGTTGAATGTGTAGATGCCACGTGAGGGCAGGATTTGGCTCAGCTCTGCTACCGCCATCGGGGAAATAGCCTGTAACACTCACCCGACTGGCTCTCGCCTTAAGAATGGCCACGTGTGTAAAGTATGTGAGGTTACTGTCCCTACCCCCACAGATCTGTACCCCAGCATGAATTCTGTCCTTTAGGATGAACTTGGAGGGAAGTACTGTAGCAATGATCTTATCCACTTTATAATGAATGTCTCATTATCAATACAGGAGTTTGAGGCTGTGATGGATTGTACATCAGCTTATGATTTAAAAATTAAAAATAAAACAATTGTTGAGACTAACTGGCTTTTAAAAATTTCAATTTATGTGGAGGATGATAACATTCAAGGCTATGGGCCAAGTGCTGGCAAATGGGATTAGATAGACAGGTCAAGTGTTTTAATGCATCGATGCAGACTCAATGGGCCGAAGGGCCTTTTCTGCACTGTATGATTCTGTGATTCATAATTATAAACTCCTTCTTATGGCTTTGTTAATTAAGTGACTGGGAGTGCATTGGATTAGTACGTATATTTATTTAGAGATACAGCACTGAAACAGGCCCTTCGGCCCACCGAGTCTGTGCCGACCATCAACCACACATTTATACTAATCCTACATTAATCCCATATTTCTACCACATCCCCACCTTCCCTCAATTCCCCTCCCACCTACCTATACTAGGGGCAATTTATAATGGCCAATTTACCTATCACCTGCAAGTCTTTGGCTGTGGGAGGAAACTGGAGCACCCGGCGAAAACCCACGTGGTCACAGGGAGAACTTGCAAACTCCGCACCGGCAGTACCCAGAATCGAACCCGGGTCGCTGGAGCTGTGAGGCTGCGGTGCTAACCACTGCGCCGCCCAAATATACTCAAAGATGAAGCATTGACAACCCTCGGGGCAGAGAATTCCAAAGATTCACAACCTTCTGATTGAAGAAGTTTCTCCTCATCTCAGTCCTAAATGAGGCTGTGCCCTTGTGTTCTTGATCCCAGCCAGGGGAAGCAACCTCTCATTGTCTACCCTGTCAAACTCCTTCAGAATCTTGTATGTTTCAATGAGATCACCTCTCATTCTTCTAAACCCCAGAGAGTATAGGACCAATTACTCAGCATCTCATTACAAGACAGCTCTCTCATCCCAGGAAACAATCTAGTGAACCTTTTCTGTGCCGCCTCAAAAGCAAGCATATCCTTCCTGGCAGACCAAACTTGTGCACAGTACTTTAGGTGTGGTCTCAGCAAAGCCCAATGCAATTGTAGCAAGACTTACTTATTCTTGTACTCCAGTCCCCTTCCAAGAAAGGCCAACATGCGATCTGCCTTCCGAATTTCTTGCTGTACCTGTGTGCTAACTCTCTTGTGGGTTCTACTGCTGAAAACCCAGCAGTGAAGGGTAGAACTGGAGTGATTTTTTACACACTTTTATGAGCTTTTATTTACAGATATACAAATTACAAAACATGCACCTCCTAATCCAACAACCCCAGTTTCAGTCTGTTCCTATTTATAGGAGCACAAGTGAACCCCCAGTTAATGCCCACCATCTGCATACAATTAAACACGATTAACATACAATTAACATGCTAGGTAAATTTTACAAATGTATGCTCCCAGTGCAGAGACTTGCCCACCAGCAGCGCATATTGGAAATTTGTGTACACTCCCAAGATTTTTCATCCATTAAAACTGTTGCTATTATCTTCAACAGCAGAACTGGGGTGAAAACGAAATCTATACTGATGGATTGAAAGTCTCTTATTTTTAAGACTTGGGCGTGATTCTACATAAATTTGTAGTAAAAGGTGGCAACAATGGCTTGCATAGAAAAGGGGAAATATCCCATTGGGAATGTTTGATGCTGACAGTGGGAACAAAAAGTGACCAAGTATTACATTGTACAGTACTAGTAACAGCTTCCAACAGTTCATATAGTAGATAAGAGCCAAGAGAAAAAGTAAAAAAAAAAATAATTACTTCAAATTAGTGCTTGTTCCTTTGCTGTCAAACATTTCTATGGAAAACACTAATTGAAGGAGTGCAATTTGTGTGTTTAGTTTGTAGGTGAATGAGTGTATCATGTTGAGCCCTTTATTATTATTATTTGTGTGGATGTTCATTAGTTGTTTTTATTTTTCCTTTTAACATCTATTCTAATAAAGGTGAAAGAAAAAACCTTTATTAGATACATTCAATTCCCAATTTTTCAGGACAGTTGCTTCTATTCACCTTTTTCATTATTATAGTTTGACATCCTATTATTTCTGCAATTCTTTCCATAAACTCTGATTTTCAAAAGAGTTTATGTAAAAGTGGCTTTGTGTTTACTTGAAAAATTATAATACTCCTAAATTTGTCTGAATCCATCTCCCTCCGTTTAATGACCCTCTAATTGGCAGAAAAAGTTCTCGATGCATTGCAGTAATAACAGTTGAAAAATGAAATTGATTCTTGGGGTTGTGACAGTATAGTTGTTGAAAGCTACTGAGGAAGATTATGTGAGAGAGTGAACGTGAGGAATAGGCACTTTGGTGTGAATACAGTGTTCAATGAGATCCAGTCTTAAAGAGAAGTGACGGGAAGTCAATTTTACACAGTCAGCCTTTTCATTTGTGAGATGTAGCACCTGCTCTGAAATCTGTTTATTAAATGTGTCAGGAAGACATTTGTTCTTAATTTTCTCTCTTCCTCTCTGAAAGGCACTGGATCATGCTGAGTTATGGTTCTATGGATACCAGTCATCCAAAATCATTCTTCATTTGTGAGCTTTGACAGGCAATTCAACTATGGGGAGCATTACAGCTGAAGCCAAACTCCTCCTAACACAATGGATCACTGAACAATAACCAGGGACAGGAATTTCAGCTTCCCAACTGAAGGGCACTGAAATCACTATAGCACCTCCACTTCTTCAACTGAGATCAGCTAATTTGAGATGTGGGACCTTCCTAGGCTGGGTGCCTCAGTACCAAACCACATAATGCATTCATTCATTGAACCATCAGGAGAGTGAGCACACACATTTAATGTAAAAGTTAAAAACTGGGTGTGTAAGCTAAAGAATAAGTGGAACATTGTCGTATTTTCATAGAACTACAGCACAGAAACAGGCCATTTGTCTTAACTGGTCTGTGTTAACAGTTATACTGCACGCAAGCTCCTCCCACTCTGCTTCATCTCACTCCATCATTTGAAAGAAGTGTTTTTACAAGTAGTATGTTACATAAGATTGGAAGGAAAACAAGCATATCAATCTCATCTTCTCACTGCTCCAAGTGACCTAGTTAGATACAATGCTATCTGAGGGATGAGAGCAGGTTATGCAGTTGCTTTATTGAGAGAGGGCCAGTGGTTGATATAAGAAGAAGATCAAAACAGGGAGAGAGAACAAAACCATTATTTTTCACCAAAGTTACTTAGTAAACATAATAGCGATGTAAACCCTATAGTCCCAGGTTTGGTCTGCACTAAATTAAGTGGGAGCTGAAATTTGTCGCAGACTAGAATGTTCAGGACCTGTGCTGCTGATCCTGTCAAGTTTCCATCATGGATGCTCCCAGCAACCTCCTTTGTCAGGGGATGCATTTGAATAATTTTTTAAAAATTACTTCCTCTTTGGGGATTTAAGCCACAGTTTTGGCCTGGATCTTCGGGTGGAGCCCATTGCCATCATTTGGCTGACCAGTCTGACTGTGCTGTCACTATTGAAATGCTGGGTGCCACTGAGAGCCAGCAACATTCAACTATTCATATTGGCAGGGGAAGTAGAGCCAAGACATGTCCTGCTGCCCACCCATTCCTTTTAGCAGGGGTCACTGGATAGTGATCAGGTGCAGTGGCCCTGTCTGATCCTTGTCACATGGGCAATGAGTTGACCATGACCACATTTTAAAAATTTACAGATAAGTGTTGTCTTTTTCCACTTTTTAATGCCGTGTTTCCAAAAAATGAGAAATGGCCTTTTTCTTCTGTGCTTCACAGGAGGCCATTTCCTGAAAAGCACTTTGAGAAATGTTTGCATGTTGTAAAATTATTCTAGTAATCACATTTGTATTAATTCAACTGTATGAAAGTGGTGCTTCTTGCAGTTAAATAAACTACCTTTTGCTTCAATTTTCTTTCATGATTCAGTTGGTACGTTTGCTCCCCAATATTGAATGGAGACACGCATAAACACTGACGATACCAGGCTCTATTCCAAGATCTATATAGACACAGAAAGCTATTCATCCCATCTAAGATGATCTGTGCAGAAGGAAAAAATATGCAGCTTCTCTACATGGCATTTAATTGGCTCTTGGTTGTGAATTAATTTCAGCCAGCATGAAGTAGGGAGCATTGAAATTGGCTTCAGCACTCCTGGGTTATGGTGAAGATCCCTGTCCAGAATCTGCATGTATGCATATCGGGTAAGAACAGGGTTGGATTTGGCTGTGGTGTACTCTGTGATCAACTAGAATTCCAACATTTGATGTTGGGGCTAGAGCATTAAGAGTAGACTCTTTGCTGTATACTGGAATACTGAGAGTGCCTATGGAAGTGTCAGAATGAATGTCTTCAGTGGAGAAGATTGGAAGGACAGATTAAAAAATAATTCTAAGGCATTAGCACACAAAGATGTATGCTTCGTTACAACTGGTGCTGTTGAATTAAAATTAAATTAAAATGTACCTGGCAGTGAGGGGCGCAATGAGAAGAGACATTTGCCTGAGTGAGACATTGCCAGCGTGAAGCTGGAATTTGGTGCACATGGTAACTTGGTGCAGAGGGGGAAAGAGGGGCTCCTTTTCCTTTCTTTTTTTTAGCCTCCAGCATCTGGTGAGTCTTCTTCCTTTGATTCCAAACTAGGTGATTGGTTGTTGAGTGTTTTCTCATTTATCTTTCAAAATTCAGATAATTTTAGAAATTGTAAGGTTTTTATTTGGTAACACTTGTTAAGCTTAGTAGAATGGGAAACAGTGAGCGTTAATTAAAGTCATGAAGTCATTTAAGTTAATTAACTATTAGCATAAGTAACAATGGCAGGACAGGTGTTATGTTGCAGCTGTGGTATCTGGGAGCTTTTGGATGCCAAGGCGATCATGGGCAAACACGTCTGCAGAAAGTGTAAGCAGCTGGAGGAATTCGGGATCTGGATTATTGATCTGGAAGCAGAACTGCAAACACTGCGCAACTTAAGGGAGGGGGAGAAATATCTGGACATTTTGTTCCAGAAGATGGTCACACCTCTTGAACAGGGTCATCTGTTTTGGTCAGCAGTGAGGGACAGCAGGATGTGACCATGACTGAGGCAGCTAATGGGACCAAGCAGACAGTAGTGGAGGAGCCTCAGACTTTGCAATTGCCAAACAGGTTTGAGGTGCTCTCAACCTGTGTGGATGAAAGTGAGGTCTGCAAGGTGGATGAGAAGACTGGCCATGGCACTATGGTACAGGAAGCCATTCAAATGGGGGGAGCAAAAAGGAATGTAGTGGTAGTAGGGGATAGTATAGTGAAGGGGATTGACACTGTTCTGTGCAGCTGAGAGCATGAGTCCAGAAGGCTGTTTTGCTACCCAGTGCCAGGGTTCGGGACATCTGCTCAGGACTGGACAGGACCTTGGAGTGGGAGGGGGAGGATCCAGTTGTCGTGGTCCATGTAGGTACCAACAACATAGGTAGGACTAGGAAAGAGGTTCTACTTAGACAGTATGAGGAGCTAGGCTAGAAGCCTGCTTTAGGTCGGGAAGAAGAACCTTACCCGAACCCGACCAATCTACAGCGGACCCAAGCCCAACCTGGCCCAAGTCCCTCCAATTTTGCCCCGAGCCCGACCCGAGCCGACCCGAACCCACCACTATTTGACCCAACCCGAGCCCGACCTGACCATCCCTTTACTTACCTTCCTGACACCGAACCTGCCGGAAGCTGCAGCGCATGCGCAATGACGTCATAGTGACCTCAGTCACTCACTACGCAGACTCAGTTTCGTCCCGGACTCCCAGCTCAGGTAAGTTATTTTAATACCAATACTTACCAGCGTGGAAAGTTCTTTATGCAGAGGGTGGTGGGTGCCTGGAACGCGTTGCCAGCGGAGGTGGTAGACGCGGGCACGATAGCGTCTTTTAAGATGTATCTAGACAGATACATGAATGGGCAGGAAGCAAAGAGATACAGACCCTTAGAAAATAGGCGACAGGTTTAGATAGAGGATCTGGATCGGCGCAGGCTTGGAGGGCCGAAGGGCCTGTTCCTGTGCTGTAATTTTCTTTGTTCTTTGTTCAGAGCACGTACCGTGTGTGTCCGGGCTGACTCGACCTGGACTCAGCCCGACCTGACCCGAGCCCAACACATGTCGTCGGGTCCCATTGGGTTCAGGTCGGGTAGCAGGTCTCTGAGCTAGGCACCAAATTGAAGAGCAGAACCTCAAGGGTAATAATCTCTGGATTATTATCTGAGCCACATGCCAATTGACAGAGGGCACATAAGATTAGTGAAATAAATACATGGCTCAAAGACTGGTGTGGGAGAAGTGGGTTTCAGTTCATGGGGCACTGGCACCAGTACTGGGAAAGTGGGGGCTATACTGTTGGGACGGTCTGCACCTGAACTGTGCTGGGACCAGTATTCTAGCAAACGGTATAACTAGGGAAGTAGACAGGGCTTTAAACTAAACAAAGGGGGTGGGGTTAGGGATCAAGCCTGGGTAGACGTAGCAAACCAAGGGGTAGAGTAAAGGCAGGCAAGCAAAATATGGGAAATGAAGGTCAGAGAATGGCAGGAAGGGACAGAGAGAAAAAACCTAATAACACACCAACAGTCAAGATGAGATGTTACAAAGACAGACAAAAAAGACAAAACTAAAGGCTCTGTATCTGAATGCATGTAGCATTCATAACAAAGTAGACAAACTGATAGCACACATTGAAGTAAATAAATATGATGTGATGGCCATTACGGAGACATGGCTGCAGGATGACCAGGATTGGGTCCTGAATGTTGAGGGGTATATGATGTTTAAGAAGAATAGGAAGCTAGGTAAAGGTCGAGGGGGTAGCACGCTTAATTACAGAAGGCATTGTTGCAATGGTTAGAGACGACCTTGGTTCAGGAGATCAGGATGTAGAATCAGTTTGGATGGAGATGAGGAATAGTAGGGGAAAGAGGTCACTAGTGGGAGTGGTCTACAGGCCCCCTAACAGTAACCATAGTGTAGGACGAAGTATACAAGAAGAAATATTGGGTGCTTGTGATAAAGGGATGGCAGTAAACATGGATGATTTTAATCTACAGATAAACTGGAAAAATAGGATTGGCAAGAGGAGCCTGGATGAGGAGTTCATAGAATGCTTTCGAGATAGTGTCTTAGAGAAGTATGTTCTGGAACCAACCAGAGAGCAGGTTATATTAGACTTGGTATTGTGCAATGTGACAGGATCAATTAATGACCTCAGAGTAAAGGCACCTCTCAGTAGTAGCGACCACAATATGATTAAATTTTACATCCAGTTTGAAAGAGAGAAAAGTGAATCTAAGACTAGTATTTTAAACTTAAATAAGGGCAGCTATGTGGGCATGAAAGCTGAGCTAGCTGAAGTGAACTTGGTTACTAGGCTAGGAGACAGATCAATAGAGAAGCAGTTGCAGACATTCAAGGGGATATTTCAGAATACTCGGGATAAGTATATTCCTACTATAAAGAAAAATTCTAAGGGGAGGACCCACCATCTGTGGTTAACTGAAGAAGTTGAAGAAAGCATCAAAATTAAGGGAAAGGCATATAATTGTGCAAAGATGAGTGGCAGGTCAGATGATTGGTCAGAATATAAAGAACGGCAGAGAATGACTAAAAGGTTAATCAGGGACAGAATGAGAGGAAGCTAGCAAGAAATGTAAAAATGGATAGCAAGAGTATCTACAGGTATTTAAAAAGGAAAAGAGTAAGTAAAGTGA
The DNA here is from genome assembly GCF_036365525.1 of Heterodontus francisci. NCBI lineage: Eukaryota > Metazoa > Chordata > Chondrichthyes > Heterodontiformes > Heterodontidae > Heterodontus > Heterodontus francisci. The sequence goes on along the minus strand of NC_090371.1, from coordinate 189,491,563 downwards.
GTGTTGGTCATCTGGAGAGTGAGAATGGGGAGTTAATATTAAATAATAAGGAAATGGCAGATGAAATGAACAAATATTTTGCTTCTGTCTTCATTATAGTGTCTTCAAAAAACATTCCAGTAATAGCTGTAAAACAGGAGGTGGAAGGAAGATAGGAACTTGGTGAAATTACCATCACCAGGGAAGCGGTACTGACCAAACTGCTGGAGCTGCAGGCTGACAAGTCTCCGGGTCCTGATGGACTTCAACCTTGGGTTTTATAAGAGGTGGCTAATGAGGTAGTAGATGTGTCGCTGATAATTTTTTTAAATTCTCTAGATTCTGGAAAGGTTCCATCAGACTGGAAAATAGCAACGATAGCCCCTCTATTCAAGAAGCAGGGGAGGCAGAAAACGGGTAACTACAGGCCAGTTAGCTTGACGTCTGTCATGGGGAAGATGTTAGAATCGATCATTAAGGAGGCTATAGCTGGGGACTTACAAAAACTCAAGGTATTTAGGAATAGTCAGCATAGCTTTGTGAAAGGGAAATCATGTTTAACCAATTTATTGGAGTTCTTTGGAGGAGTGATATGTGTCGTGGATAAAGGGGAGCCCATTGATGTATTGTACTTGGATTTCCAGAAAGCATTTGTCAAGATGTCACATAAAAGGTTATTGCGCAAAGTAGTAGCTCATGGTGTAGGGGGTAACATATTAGCATGGATAGAAGATTGGCTGGCTGGCAGAAAACAGAGAGTATGCATAAATGGGTCCATTTCTGATTGGCAGGATGTGACAAGTGAAGTCCCACAGGGGTCTGTGCTGGGGCCTCAACATTTTAAAATTTATATCAATGACTTAGATGAGGGGAGCAATGGCTTGGTAGCTAAATTTGCAGATGACACAAAGATAGGCAGGAAAGGTATGTTGTGAAGAGGACATAAGGAGTTTGCAGACCAATATAGATAGGTTAAGTGAGTGTGCAAAAATCTGGCAGATGGAGTATAATGTGGGAAAATGTGAAGTTGTTCACTTTGGCAGGAAGAATAAAAAAGCAGAGTATTACTTAAAGGGTGAATGACTGTAAAATTCTGAGGTGTAGAGGGATCTAGGTGTTCTAGTGCATGAGTCACAAAATGTTAGTATACAGGTACAGCAAATAATAAAGAAGGCTAATGGATGCTATCCTTTATTATAAGAGGAATTGAAAATAAAAGTAAAGATGTTATGTTTCAATTATACAGGGCATTGGTGAGACCACATCGCGAATACTGTATGCAGTTTTGGTCTCCTTATTTAAGGAAGGATGTAAATACATTGGAGGCGGTTCAGTGAAGGTTTACTAGATTGATACTGGATTGAGCGGGTTGTCTTATGAGGAAAGGTTGGACAGACTGGACTGTTTTCACTGGAGTTTAGAAGAGTGAGGGGAGACTTAATTGAAGTATAAAAGATCCTGAACAGTTTTGACAAGGTGGATGTGGAAAAGATCTTTCCTTTTGTGGGGGAGTCCAGAACTAAGGGCCACTGTTTTAAAATTAGGGATCGCCATTTTTGGACAGAGATGAGAATTTTTTTCTCTCAGAGGGTTGTGCGACTTTGGAGGGGTTGAATGGCCTACTTCTGCTCCAAATTCGTATGTTCGTACGTTTATTTGTTTTATTTTTCTCTCAATGATTTCCTGCCAGTTTTTCTTTCCTATCCCCTTAAAAGGTATTGACGCCTTTGTGGTTTTGGTTACACAGGTGGCAGATTCCCTCTGGTACCAGGTCTTATTGACCATTGTTAATATAATGAACTATAACAATGGAATTGGTGGCAAAGTTTCTGGGTGAAGTTGAAGACCATGGATTCAATTTCCCCAGTTTCTAACTGGAGGAAATTGCAGTTCTTCCAAGACTGAATGTTGGACAAGTAGGTATTTTTTCAGCACGTTTATCCCTACCTTGTTTTGTTCAGAAAATGGACTTGGGTGGTTCTGAGATTGTCATGAAGGAGGATTTCATTAAACCTTGAAGTCCGTGTAAAAAATCTGATGCATTGCAATCTGGGTTAATCACTTCTCTCTCAGTAAGTATTGTCACAGAATGGTTAATTGTGTCTCCCCTTTAATAATCCACTGTGAAAGTATTGGATCTGTAATAAAGTTATGTGTTAATGGGATAGCATACAGGGCTGGAGCTCACTTCCTGCTTTTAGTCTCAAGTAGTATTTATCAATTATTTGAACACTTTTGTTGTTGGGTGCTCATGCACTTCTTTGTCACTAAGATTGCGACCATCTGCTCAGCTGCCTTTGCCACTTCCCTCCTTTCCCCTAGTCCACCAGGCCAAACTTCCTCTAAGGTTCCCCTGCCCCCACTCCCTGCTCTAACCTTGAACTTGCATTTTTTTAATTTTCACTCCTATCTCCTCTCATGTCCTTTCCAAGTTCACCTTCTCCATGAGACCCATCTCCTGCTTCCTCGACCCTATTCCCACTAAACTGCTGACCATCCAATTTCCCCTTCTGGTTTCTGTGTTCGCTGATATTGTTAACAGTTCACTCTTCTCAGGTACTGTCCCCATCTCCTTCAATCTGCCAACGTCATTCCTCTCCTCAAAAAACAACTCTTGACCCCTCCATCCTTGCAAACTATCACCCTATCTCCAACCTCATTTTCCTCTCCAAGTCTTTGGTCATGTTGTTGCCTCCCATATCCAAGACCATCTTCCCATGACTCTAAGTTTGAATCCTTCCAATTAGGTTTCCACTCCTGCCACAGTACTGAAATGACTCTTACCAAAGTCACAAATGACATTCGATGTGATCACCACCACACTGGACCCCTACATTATCTCTGATTTGTCAGTTGCTTGTTAGACATCCGGTACTGGATGAGCAGAAACTTGAGGTCATCCACAACTCTGCTGTTCATGTCCTAACTTGCATCAAGTCTTGTTCACCCATTTTCCCTGTGCTTACTGACCTATACTGGCTCCTGGTTAAGCAGGACCATTATAAACCTTGTTTTCAACCTTGTTTTCACATCCTTCCATGGTCTTTCCCCTCCCGATCTCTGTAACTTCCTCCAGCCCCACAACCCTATAAAGTATCTGCACCCATCTAATTCCGGCCTCTTGGGCACCCTGATGTTAATCTATCTACCATTGGTGGCCATGCCTTCAGCTTCCAAGGTCCTAAGTTGTGGAATTCTCTCCCTAAACTCTCCACCTCTCTACCTCCCTTTCATCCTGAAATAACTCGTTAAAACCTCCCTCACCTGCCTTGATATCTGTTTGTGTCTCCGTGTCAAATTTTGTTTTATAATGCTCCTGTAAAGCATCTTGGAATGTTTTGTTACGTTAAAGACACCATATAAATACAAATTGTTGGGTACAGTAAAGAGTTTGATTGGCAGTAATCAAAGTATTTGCATTACATACTGTTAGTTTTGATTTATAGGTATAACTCGCTAAAATTCTGTTTGAGAACTACCAAATAATCGAGTGTAACACTTTGTATAGTGGGGCAATATTTCTCTCTTTGTCAATTGATTGTAGTCTTCTAATCACTCCACCATTGGTGGCCACACCTTCAGTTGCCTAGGCTGCAAGCTCTGGAATACCCTCCCCACACTTCTCTGCCTCTCTACCTTACTTTCCTCCTTTAAGATACTCTTTAAAACCTACCCCTTTGACCAAGATTTTGTTCATCTGACCAAATATCTCCTTTTGTGGCTTGGTCATACTTTGTTTTATAATGGTCCTGTAAAGCTCTGGCCTTGGGATATTTTGTTATGTTAAAGGTGTTATATAAATATAAGTTGTTGTTGTTGTTCTGTAGCAGTGTAAAATGATTCTATCCTGTTATGTGAGGCAGAGTTGCCTGGAGAAAATTGGCTGCTGTAACAAAGCTGAGTATCATTTTTGTTATTGATTCTCAAAGTAAAATCATCTGCAGTGGAAATTACATCACCACGAGTAGGTCATGTCATCACTCTAACCATTTATAGACAGAATTTTCCAAGACTACAATTGCCTTTATTCCTGGAATCCAGTTGGCACCTTTTAATCTATTCATTTTCCAACAATATATACAGAGGCAGGCCTGCCTTCTTAGGTAGTGCTCTACTGAAAATGAGGACCTCTATATACTTCTGGAGTTAAAGCACAAACTGTGCAAACCTTCCCATGACATTAGGCAGAGGTGGAAAACATATAGTGTGGAGGAATTTTAACACCCCAGGATGGGTGGGGTTAAATTCTTAAGAATCTTAAAATTGCCACAAACATACCTACTTCTGGTAACCGGGTGGGTTGAGTTCGGGTAAGTAACCTGCTCTCGAGAGGCGGGTCAATCACTTAAATATGTTAATGAGGAGGGTGTGCTTCTCATTTTAGTTTAGTTTAGAGATACAACACTGAAACAGGCCCTTCGGCCCACCGAGTCTGTGCCGACCATCAACCACCCATATATACTAATCCTACACTAATCCCATATTCCTACCACATTTCTACTAGGGGCAATTTATATTGGCCAATTTACCTATCAACCTGCAAGTCTTTGGCATGTGGGAGGAAACCGGAGCACCCGAAGGAAACCCATGCAGACACAGGGAGAACTTGCAAACTCCACACAGGCAGTACCCAGAATTGAACCCGGGTCGCTGGAGCTGTGAGGCTGCGGTGCTAACCACTGCGCCACTGTGACGCCCCTTTTTGAGCAGCCATTTAAATTTAACTGCTGCAAGCCAACAGAAAGAAGGCAAAAACTGCCAGATCCAACAAGTAAGTGTTTTTCCCTCACTGCTTGTGGACCAGGAGGAGCAGGAGTGCTCAACCTGACCCCTCAAGCTAAACCTCTGTAACTGGCCTCCCTCCCTGAGATTCAGCAACTCCCCTGCGATCTGATGTCCAGCACCCCGACCCTCCCACCCCCGCCACCCTGATCGCCAAGCCGACCCTTGATTTCAACCCCCACACACACACACACACCAGGAATTCTCCCTCCTTCCTCTCTGGTCTCAGTAGTAGTCTTCCAGTGCAGGCCTACTTTCCTGACAATCAGCCAACCCCTTAATCTGGCCGTCTGTTGGCTGGGAAACGAAGAATAAAAATCAAATGAGGTCCTGCGGTTAAATTTATCAGGATACTCCCTGTACTTCCAGGTTTCCTAACGGCTACAGGCTCCCCTCACCACCCCCACACCATCCCCAAATTGTCACACTCCCTCCACGTCTCCCCATAAATATCAGGACCAATGTGAAAGTTGAAAATTCAATTTTGTTATAGGGCTGAATTTTACTGACCCCCCCCCCCCCAACATCAGCGTTTTTTGTGGTGGGGGGGGTGGAGGAGGAGCAGAAAATGCCTCCGGACGCTGGGAAGGCCCGGCCCCGTATTGCAGGTGGCGGTGACACCTTGTGGCAGCCCCCACCCGGCTGCATGGCAACGAGACTGCCATATAAATAAGTTAATAAATGTAAATGAACGAATTAATGAATTACCTGGTCCCGACAGCAGTCCTGCTCTGATATTGCGGTTGGTGGCTGGCAGTCCTGTGCCATCAGATCTCTGACCAGTGATGTAAGGTGGAACACTGGTGGGGAGAGGGGAGAAGGTAAGTTGCTCAGTGCAGGGGTGGGTGGAGCAGGGTCAAGCCATTTTCATCTCTGTAGGGGGCGGTGGGAAGGGGTAAAGACTAAAGTTTGTGACCTTTGGGGGGGGGAAGGTCAGGTGCAAAAGGTAAGTATTTTGGGGGGAGAGGGCAAGGAATGGATTGTTTGATCATTGTGGGCGTGGGAGAGGCACTTGAAACTTTTATTAATTTTTTTCAATAAAGTCTGCATCTCTATTCCTTTAAAAATTCAAATTATATATAAGGGCTTGAACCCTAATAAAAATGGTGTCGGTGCCTGTACAATGGCACCGGATGTCGTTGCCGAGGACAGAGCACCCGCCCCCTCCACGTCATCAGGGAGGAGGGGGTGGTCCGCCCTGGCCAAGTAAATGAGCCGCTGCGTTTAATATCGCAGCAGCTCCGTGGAGTAAAGCCGGCGTGTGCGAGCTGCCATATTTTACGACCACCGCAGATTATGGCGGCGGCAACATAAAATTCAACTGATAGATTCTTAAGTCCAGATCTTGTGCCAGTAGTCTGCAGTATAAATAGGGTGAGCTTAGATGGTAATACTGAGTCATGTTGTGGAAATACTTTGAATGGAAGCAATTCCACAAATGGCACCACTGCTGAAACTCTCATCCACACCCTTTTCTAATTCCTGGCTTGACTACCTCTACCCTTACTTTGCTGGTGTCCTGAGTTCCACCCTACATAAACTTAAATTTTCCAACATTTTGCTGCCAACATCCTTATCTGTACTAAGCACACTTATTGCCTTGGTCCTCACAAAGCTCTATTGGCTCCCCATCCTACAGCTTGTTGATCATCCTGTTTTACAAATCCCTCTGTGGACTCTTGTTTCTCTGCAATCTCCTCCAGCTTTATGCCTCATCTTGTGGACTTCCCCATTTTAATTCCAGCCTGCTGAGATAGATGTTGGATCTGGCCCACTTGATCACGCGTGGCAGAACCTTAAGGCATCATGGTATGGCAGTCTAGAATTTTCTTCCTAAACCACTTCAGTTGCCCACATCGCTCTCCACTTTCAAAAGCCTCCTTAAAATGAATCTCTTTAATCAGACATTCCGCCATCTCCCTGAACTCTTGTTCAGTGTCTCAACCCCCACCTGCCCTTCACCCCTTGTGAACCATTTTGGACATTATCTCAACAGAGCCCTGATACCAATATAAAATAGATTAATGTCTGTATTACAAAAAGAGCACAAAGAAATTGTAAGCAAATGTGTTAACTAATACACTACAGAGAATTTAAATCCCAGCTGTCAGTTCTACAACATATGGCATTTCTAACAACAGCCTTGTGCCTTTAAAGCTCTGGAACAATTACCTATTTAAAGCAGTTTAGAGACAGTGGATCTGCAGTTCTAATCCCAGGATTACGCCAAAACCATTGCACTTACAAGATGGATTTCCAATAGCTGTCATCAGCCAATTTGGAAAGACCTACTGGTAAAGAATTAATATTGATACCAGTTACTTTGACTAAGTCAGTGTCACACACTCTCATTCATCTTGAATGAGGGAGGTTGCTGCTGTGTCACAGTGCTGCAATGATTTGATCAGCATTAAGTATGTATTAAGGTCTGGTGAGGAGAGGTCGAAGAGCTTCCATCTTTTCCCTTTCCTTTATTGACTACAACAGGTTTAATTCTTAAGTGGATGTACTGGCAAATTCAGTAGATGTTTGATTACTTACTTGCTATGATCACAACAAGAACCAATTGGACAGGTTTTCTTGAGTTAACCTAAACCAAGCTAATAAAATAATAACAACGCACCAACTTTCACTCTGACACACACAGTAGAGGTATATGTGCACACAAATAGGTTACAGAGTGGGGAAAGGTAGATTGGTTGAGTTAGAGTCCATAAAAAAAGGTATACAGTCTCTGGGGTTTGGTGATTCGGCTGGCTTCTAGCCAAATTCAGTGGTCCTGAGGCGTTTAGTTTGAAGAGGTAGATGACTGGTTTGGTTGGTCTCTTTGGGGACTGCAATGATTTCCTCCAACGAGGTTTCTGATTGTAGCTGGAGTATACAAAGATGGTCAGTCAGCAGGCAAGATTTGAAAGCCTTCAAGCTGGAATGGAGACAGAGAGAGGGACCCCCACTTAAGGTTTTCTCATGTCAGAGTCCAGTTGCTTCTAGTCTGCTGCAGAAAAAAACACCAGCTTAAAACCACAGATGGGGAGGGGCTTTTCACATGGCAGTCACTCAGTCATTCAAACATAGCGGTTAGCAGTATTTCTCTGCTTGCTGAAAGAACAAGTGGTTCCTTTAAACTTCCTGGGTCTTGGTTCTTGCTGGGAAATTAGCAGACATTTTATCACCCTCCTCATAGGCATTGCAGTGTGGGTTACAGTGTAGCAAATTAGGTAATCTGCTTAAGCTGCTAGCAGTTAACCTGTTTTAAATGTCTTTTAAAAATGTCTTTTAAAAAAAAATACGAATTCAGATCTCCAGCCAGTGGCCAAAGAAAATTATCATTCAACATAACACATTGGCGCAAACCTTCCCACCACGTGAAATGAAATGTGACAACAGGAACATTTCAGTATGCGGCCACAAATGAAAAAGAAACTGTACACACAGACTCATCAGTCTCACTGTCATAGCCCATACTCTAGTTTTTTAAAATCTGGGATGATTCTGTGCTGAGCTAAACCCAAGATAAAGTGTCAGCTATCAGATTGTTTTCCCCTGCAATGTGGATAATCTTCAGGTGGTAAGGTTGCAGAAGCAGGCTCCAACAAAAAAGCATTATGTGTTTTGAATTTTTCTATAAAGGTCAAAGGATTGTGGTCGGTATAAGCTACGGTCTCTCCATATCCATATACCTCAATTTTTGAGAGCCAGCAACAGTCCCAGGGCTTCTTTCTCCACAGTAGAGTATTTCCTTTTATGTTTGTTTAATTTTTTTGGAGAAATACCCAACTGGTTTCTCAATGCCTAACTCATCATCTTGGAGCAGGATGGCACCTACTCCGAGGTCACTAGCATCCACTGCCACTTTAAATGGTTTATTAAAGTTTGGAGCTGCCAGCACCAGTTCATTGGTTAAGATGGCTTTCAGCCTCTCGAAAGCTGTTTAGCACCTCCCTGACCACAGAACCTTTGCTTCTTTCTGTAATATGTCATTTGGTGGAGCGGCTATAGTGCTGAAGTTTGCAACAAACTTATGGTAAAACCCATACATCCCCAAAAACTGCATTATTTCCCGTTTGGTTGTGGGGACAGGAAAATCTATCAGTGCCTGAACCTTTTGTTTCTCTGAGCAACACTCTCCCTTGACCCACAATATGCCCTAGGTAGGTTACTTGAGCTTTAGGGAACTCGCTGTTGGCGAGATTTACCACGAGATCAGCCGATTGTAACCTTCAAAAGAGGGCTTCTAACTAATCTAGGTGGTCCCCCCCCAGGTGTCACTACATCAACAGATAATCCAGGTACACTACACAGTTGGGAAGGCCAGCCACTACCTGGTACATCAGCCTTTGGAAGGTGGCTGGGGGATTTCTTAATCCAAAGGGCATCACCCGGCACTGGAATAAGCTGTCTGGGGTGACAAAAGCCGAGATCTCTTTAGCTTGGGTGGTTAAGGGAACCTGCCAGTACCCTTTTAACAAGTCTATTTTTGTTATGTAGGTGGCTTTTCCAACTCTATCCATACAGTCTTCCAGGCGTGGAATTAGGATGGAATCAGCTCTGGTCACTGCATTAATCTTTCAGTAATCAGTGCCATTGGTAGAGATAAAGAGAGGGATCCACACTTAGGGTCTGCTTATGACAGAGTCCAGTTGCTTCTCCTCTGCTGCAGAGAAAACCATAGAACCACAGAAAAGTTACGGCACAAAAGGAGACCATTCAGCCCATCCTGTCTGCACCGGCTGAACAAACTAGCCACCCAATCTAATCCCACGTTCCAGAACCTGGTCCATAGCCTTGCAGGTTACAGCACTTTTTAAATGAGTTGAGGGTTTCTGCTTGGAAATTAGTAGACATTTTGTCTCCCTCCTCACAGGCATTGTTGTGTAGTTTACCGTGTTTCAAATTAAGTAATCATCTTTATCTGCTAGCAGTCGCCCTATTTTAAATGTCTTTTTAAAAAAATACAAATTCAGATTTCCAGCCTGTGGGCCAAAGAAAATTATCATTCAACAAAACACATTGGTGTAACAGTATTAACAGATGGTTGCAAATGGTCACAATGATACAAGCGAGGAGATCTATGCAATGCAGTTAGAACAATGCAGTTTGAACATTTTACTAACATCACGTTGACTATGCAAATGTTTTGAAACTCATTAACTATTGGGATACAATTTTCACCCGGTCTTCCGATTTCTCACCCTAACTTCATGGGATGATCAGTAGAAACTAAAAAAAGCAAAGGCAAAGGCAGAAACATTAATTTGCGTCATTTCTCCAAGGTTTCCACTGAGGTTTTGCTGAAGCTATGGTGGGAGATTGGGAAATCTCCACAGGAATTCTGCCCCACTATCTTTGCACTCTGAAGGTCTGGGTTTCTAAACTCAGTCTTCACTGACTGAAAGTACCCAATAAATTTTTACATGGTCCTTACAATGGTAATAAAATCCCACATTGATTGCCGTGACGCAAAGTTTGAAATTTGAACATATTTTTATGAGGCTAATAATGGAGTAGTCTCCAATTTATAAAATCATATGATAAATACAGGCCTGGGAGGTCTTTTGGCCCATCTTTGCTCATTTATTTAGGAAAAAAAATAGTCCCACCTATCTTTGTTTCCCCCTCTACCACTACTCCCACTCCCCCACCCTGGCCCAATCATTTCATTATCCAATTGTATCTTCAGTGAATGTAATGTTTTCATCTCAACTCTATTCAGAAGATCATTCCGAGCATTGATAACTCTTTGCAAAAAGCAGTGCTTCTTGACATTTGTCCTAAGTTGTCCTTTCATCAGTGTTAGCCTCAGTTTCTTGTTCTATTTGTGTTGCCTCAAAAGATTTCATTGCACAAAAAGAAGGAATCAAAACTTAGGAATCTGCTTATTGTTTTGGCAATTTAGGATGAACAAGCTACTTATTGTGAATGTAAACCCTTGAAACATATGTTCCTTGCTTCTATGCATAATTGCGTAGGAAAATGCATAGCTCTAGCTATTGGGACTTGTTTTTTTTCCCTCCAATCAGATTTCTGCCCTGCATCAGCACAGAAACCGGCCTTATCAAAGTCACAGATGACATCCTATGTGTTTGTGTCCTTGCTAAACTATCCCTCCTCATCCTTTTCAACCTGTCTGCTGCCTTGGACACGGTTAACTACACCATCCTCCGCCAACGCCTCTCTGCCATCTAGCTGGGTGGAACTGCCCTCGCCTGATTCCATTCTTATCTATGCAGTCATAGCCAGATAATCACCTGCAGTGGCTTCTCCTCCAGCTCTCTCAATCTTATCTCTGGTGTGCCCCAAGGATCTATCCTAGGCCCCTCCTATTTCTCATCTACTTGTATGACCAGTAGGAATGCTGTTGAAGGCCAGGCAAATGGCATGGCAGGACTGCAGCTGCCATTAGAATCCGTGGAGCAGATGAAATATTCATTGCATATGGCCATTGGACACATCCGTTTCCATGATTTTATCACTCAACAACAAGACTGCGATATGGCAGACAGCAGCCTTGCCATTAGCTGCCAGTAAGTTCTTCAAAAGTCTTAGAGGTTACGAGGCTCCTACTTCCTGCTGTGAAGCTGCCTCCTCTCACTTGCTGGGAGTGGACACAGCGGGGAGCCTGTGCACCATTCGTAAGATCTCTTTGCAATGGATAGATCTGGGCTAATTGCCCTTGTCATCACCCCAATTAGCTACTCACTGCTGCTGGGTGGATAGGTGCTGCTGCTGGGAGCCCGCCTCCAGCAAAAGTGCACAGAGTTGGGAATGCATCAGGGAGCTGATGCAACATGCATTTATCTCAATTTCACCACACCTCACCTCGCCTCCAAAGGCACATCCAGAGGCCGGGAAGATTCTGGCCATTGTCTGCCAATTCTGACCTCTTACTCGACCATTGGTGGCCGTGCCTTCAGCTGCCTCAGCGCTAAGCTCCATAAACCTCTCTTTCTCTACCTCATTCTCCTCCTTTTAGATGCTCTTTAAAACCGACCTCAGTACCTTGCTCTATGGCAGCGAGGCCTGGACAACGTATGTCAGCCAAGCGCGACGTCCCAATTCATTCCATCTTCGCTGCCTCCGGAGAATACTTGGCATCAGTTGGCAGGACCGTATCTCCAACACAGAAGTCCTCGAGGCGGCCAACATCCCCAGCTTGTACACACTACTGAGTCAGCGGCGCTTGAGATGGCTTGGCCATGTGAGCCGCATGGAAGATGGCAGGATCCCCAAAGACACATTGTACAGCGAGCTCGCCACTGGTATCAGACCCACCGGCCGTCCATGTCTCCGCTATAAAGACGTCTGCAAATGCGACATGAAATCCTGTGACATTGATCACAAGTCGTGGGAGTCAGTTGCCAGCGTTCGCCAGAGCTGGCGGGCAGCCATAAAGACGGGGCTAAAATGTGGCGAGTCGAAGAGACTTAGTAGTTGGCAGGAAAAAAGACAGAGGCGCAAGGGGAGAGCCAACTGTGCAACAGCCCCGACAAACAAATTTCTCTGCAGCACCTGTGGAAAAGCCTGTCACTCTAGAATTGGCCTTTATAGCCACTCCAGGCGCTGCTTCACAAACCACTGACCACCTCCAGGCGCGTATCCATTGTCTCTCGAGATAAGGAGGCCCAAAAGAAGAAAGAAGAAGACCAAGCTTTTGGTCATCTATCCTAATGTCCCCTTATGTGGCTTGGTGTCAAATTTTGTTTGATAATGCTCCTGTGAAGTGAGTGCTGTGGGAGGTTTTACTATGCTAAAGGTGCTATATTAATGCCAGTTGTTACTGTTATAAACAGATGGTAGATTTTAATAAAATGAATAACTGATGGGCATTATGATTCACCCTTGTGTGTCCCCAGCTTATTTGTTTGTCCATAACGTAGCATGCTACATTATTGCGCTGAAAAAATAAACTTGTAATACTCTTCCACCAGTCATATGATCATATAATCGCGCACTTATCTTTTCGTACTGCGCTGTTATTGGTGTCATTCAGGATTGTCAATACAGTATTTAGTAATGGACTCATTGAGCATGGAGACTGCTGAGTAGCCAAACTTTGTCTTCAGCTGTCAGTTCTAATTTGGTTTCTGCTGCTTTATGACCTGCCTGAAGCTCAAGTGCAAATAGTGTTCAGTTTTCTAAACTAAGCTTATTTGCATAATTATTCACATCAAAGTGCAAAGTCAATTGAGATGAAGGAGGCAAAATTATGTGTGAATCAAATTAAAGAAGATGGTGATAATTAAAAATGTTTAATTAACCCGGCCAGGTGTTAGATTTAGATGCAGGTGAGCACTTTGGTGATAGCGATCACAATTCGGTTAGGTTTACCTTAGTGATGGGCAGGGACAGGTATATACCGCAGGGCAAAAATTATAGCTGGGGGAAAGGAAATTATGATGCGATTAGGCAAGGTTTAGAATGCGTAGGATGGGGAAGGAAACTGCAGGGGATGGGAACAATCGAAATGTGGAGCTTATTCAAGGAGCAGCTACTGCGTGTCCTTGATAAGTATGTACCTGTGAGGCAGGGAGGATGTTTTCGAGCGAGGGAGCCATGGTTTACTAAAGAAGTTGAAGCGCTTGTCAAGAGGAAGAAGAAGGCTTATGTTAGGATGAGACGTGAAGGCTCAGTTAGGGCGCATGAGAGTTACAAGCTAGCCAGGAAGGATCTAAAGGGAGAGCTAAGAAGAGCAAGGAGAGGACACGAGAAGTCATTGGCGGATAGGATCAGGGAAAACCCTAAGGCTTTCTATAGGTATATCAGGAATAAAAGAATGACTAGAGTTAGATTAGGGCCAATCAAGGATAGTAGTGGGAAGTTGTGTGTGGAATCAGAGGAGATAGGGGAAGTGTTAAATGAATATTTTGCGTCAGTATTTACAGTAGAGAAAGAAAATGCTGTCGAGGAGAATACTGAGATTCAGGCTACTAGGCTAGATGGGATTGAGGTTCACAAGGAGGAGGTGTTATCAATTTTGGAAAGTGTGAAAATAGATAAGTCCCCTGGGCCAGATGGGATTTATCCTAGGATTCTCTGGGAAGCTAGGGAGGAGATTGCAGAGCCTTTGTCCTTGATCTTTATGTCGTCATTGTCGACAGGAATAGTGCCGGAAGACTGGAGGATAGCAAATGTTGTCCCCTTGTTCAAGAAGGGGAGTAGAGACAGCCCTGGTAATTATAGACCTGTGAGCCTTACTTCGGTTGTGGGTAAAATGTTGGAAAAGGTTATAAGAGACAGGATTTATAATCATCTTGAAAAAAATAAGTTCATTAGCGATAGTCAGCACGGTTTTGTGACGGGTAGGTCGTGCCTCACAAACCTTATTGAGTTTTTCGAGAAGGTGACCAAACAGGTGGATGAGGGTACAGCAGTGGATGTGGTGTATATGGACTTCAGTAAGGCGTTTGATAAGGTTCCCCACGGTAAGCTATTGCAGAAAATACGGAAGTATGGGGTTGAAGGTGATTTAGAGCTTTGGATCAGAAATTGGCTAGCTGAAAGAAGACAGAGGGTGGTGGTTGATGGCAAATGTTCATCCAGGAGTTTAGTTACTAGTGGTGTACCGCAAGGATCTGTTTTGGGGCCACTGCTGTTTGTCATTTTTATAAATGACCTGGAAGAGGGTGTAGAAGGGTGGGTTAGTAAATTTGCGGATGACACTAAGGTCGGTGGAGTTGTGGATAGTGCCGAAGGATGTTGTAGGGTACAGAGGGACATAGATAGGCTGCAGAGCTGGGCTGAGAGATGGCAAATGGAGTTTAATGCGGAAAAGTGCGAGGTGATTCACTTTGGAAGGAGTAACAGGAATGCAGAGTACTGGGCTAATGGGAAGATTCTTGGTAGTGTAGATGAACAGAGAGATCTTGGTGTCCAGGTGCATAAATCCCTGAAGGTTGCTACCCAGGTTAATAGGGCTGTTAAGAAGGCATATGGTGTGTTAGCTTTTATTAGTAGGGGGATCGAGTTTCGGAGCCACGAGGTCATGCTGCAGCTGTACAAAACTCTGGTGAGTCCGCACCTGGAGTATTGCGTGCAGTTCTGGTCACCGCATTATAGGAAGGATGTGGAAGCTATGGAAAGGGTGCAGAGGAGATTTACTAGGATGTTGCCTGGTATGGAGGGAAGGTCTTACGAGGAAAGGCTGAGGGACTTGAAGTTGTTTTCGTTGGAGAGCAGGAGGAGAAGAGGTGACTTAATAGAGACATATAAGATAATCAGAGGGTTAGATAGGGTGGATAGTGAGAGTCTTTTTCCTCGGATGGTGATGGCAAACACGAGGGGACATAGCTTTAAGTTGAGGGGTGATAGATATAGGACAGATGTCAGAGGTAGTTTCTTTACTCAGAGAGTAGTAGGGGCGTGGGAACGCCCTGCCTGCAGCAGTAGTAGACTCGCCAACTTTAAGGACATTTAAGTGGTCATTGGATAGACATATGGATGAAAATGGAATAGTGTAGGTCAGATGGTTTCACAGGTCGGCGCAACATCGAGGGCCGAAGGGCCTGTACTGCGCTGTAATGTTCTAATTCTAATTCTAAAAAACAAGTAGGGAGATAAATGTTCACAAAACTTCTGCAGAGCTTTAAAGATGGACTCAATCTGTCAGTACCCTTTATCAAGGCTGAAGGGACAGGAGATTAAGAAGTCACAGGCCAAGATGAAGGAACAGGGACTCCTTGGTGCCAGTATGAGCTACTGACAAGTGTCAAAGCAGTACAGCACTTGACATCTTGTTTGGTTGCTGAAGTTGAAGTAATGCTGTGAATAATGCTTGCAAGAAGGGTTGCTTTCTGTGCTACTCCACAACACCATTCTAAAAGCCTCTAATGCAGCATGTCCACGAAATGGTACAGACAAGTTTCAGCCCACAATTGACCATTACTGCCCCTGCATGTGAGCAAACTCCAGGCTGCATGGAAGCAGCTGGGGCCCTTGCAGCAGATTTTACAGGTTGGTATCTGCTTCTCCCACCCCCTCCCCCACCCCTCACTGCCCCCACAACCCCAGACCCTGTGGTAATGGTTTCCCATAGTCATTCCAGGTAGGTTTGTCAGGGCTTGTATGTGCAATCAAGCCGGAAATGTTGTGTCCTGATCACCCTGCCATGCCTTCTTTCCTACAGAACCATGTAAAGCATGACTTGGTGTGATTGGTTCTGAAGAACCTTCCAACTTCAAGGTTAGTGAGGCTCAAGGAGATACCACCAGGTGGTTCACTGTGCAATCTCCTTTGTGAAGAGTAGCCCAACAAAACAATTTCTGCCAAAGTGAGACATTTTATCCCTCTCTGTAGATGTGCGGTGATGGATGCAGGTCGGAGTCCATACCTGAGTCTGACATCCCTCTGGAGCTCCTATTTGAGCTCCAAATATTTTGGCTCAGAGGATGCCTTTTGGAGAATTCTCTGATGCTAATGAAGTGAGCTTGGGCAAAAGTAAATAAATAACTGGCTCAAAGGCCAAGTGCCAACAGTGAAATAAAATGACAAGAGGGGCCTGAAAAATCAGTGAGCCTTTGAAAGGCTGTCTACCTGCTAGGTTTCCATGGGTGTGCTGGGTCAACATTCAGCACACCCAGGCCAGACCAGATATTGGCTTGGTGCCCACCCCTGCATCTTCTGCATGGTTAATGAAGCTTCTGCAAGCTTTAGAGGGGAGTTCTTTGTACGTGTGCAATTGTCTCCGCCCCAGAAAACTGGACTGTTCCGAAAACCAACATTAAGTAGCCAGCTCCACTTTCCAATTGTGGCTGTATTTTGACAAAAGCGGGACAGTGAAAAAAAAAACAAGATTGGCACGGCTAGTCTGTTCCTTTAAGTTTACTCTTATTTCCTGCAAATAACTTTGTTTTGCATTAATAGAATAAGAGATATTCATGTGGAATTGAAGATTATGATGCAGTCATAAGGTTAATATAATGTTTATACATTATTGAAATGCAGTGATCTAATGTACCCTACTCACCAATTATCTATCGAAGCTTCTAGAATTGCTAGATTTTTATCAAACAAATACTGTAGGATTTTTAAGATTAACTAAAGATTGTAAAGGACTAAGCAGCAATTTTGTTAGTTTTCATTTTATTTTTTTCAATTCCCCCACTTCTCTCCTCCATTTAAGGTATAAGCTTATGCTAGTATACAGTTCCATGGACTCTGAGGGCTGTTGTTGTGTCTCCTTGACTGAGATCAGTGCAGACTGGATATTGAATCTGTTAGCTTCTGGGTCTGTATGTCTGAGTACCACCCACCCACTGAACCAAATACCCACTAAACCATCAGGAGGATCCAATCTTAGTATTTTCAGTTATGCTTTTTTATTGCCAATAAAGGATTTGAATAAACTTTTGCATCACATCATCCTATAAATCTAATGGTGTACAAAAGGAGAGCTGTTTATTATCTAATAATGCAGCTGAATAATCTGGAGAGCAATTTTTTCTCCACTTGCTGATGTTAAGTAATTTGTTTTGCACCATAATAATAGGCAGCTGTTTTAATATGAAGTATGTTAGTGCTGCTCTAAGCAAAGCTGTTTTGTATGTGCAAATTCATGTGCCTTTTACAGAAGGTGTGCTCAACCCTAGTAAATAAACTGCTTTCTTCAACTTAGTTTGAAAAGAATCATTTCTCTGTCACTGAAGGTGGGCTTTGATGTTTCAGAGTCAAAAAATGGGCTTGGTGAATAAAAGGGCATTGCCACTTGTAGAAAGAACAGCAAGAGGAGAAATCTGTTTCCAGTCCAATATTGCAGCACTGCTGGACAGAGAGTACAATTCCAAAGAATCTTACGCATTAACATTCCATCGGATCTGGTGAAAGGCTTCTTTTGGCAGCAACCAAAGTCCTTACTGAAGGAAAAAGTACATTTGACAAAAGCATCTGTGTATAGCACTCAGTTTTCATCAAGCAAATACACAATGCCATGTTTGAGGCATTCTTTCACTTAATCAGAAGAAAAATTGGCTTGGAATAGTTGATTCTGAGATACTGGGTGTAATTTTACCAGCCCTGGGGCAATGGGCTGGGAGACAGGGGAGCCAGGAAAATAGCAGGGAGCCGTTGCGGAAAGGCTCCCAGACTCAGTCCCGCTGCTGGGGATGTTTCCCAGCTGTAGGACTGGCTGCGGCTTGGAGGCATGCAGCCAAGTTTAATAATTAAAGGCCCAATTAAAGGTGATTTTCCCTAGATGCTGGCATTTTGCCAGTGGCAGAGCGCCCCCCCACCCCGCCACATGGGGAGGCTGCCAGCTGCATGGAGGCGGCCTCCTTGTGGCTTCCTGGGGGGGCCATTGGAATGGGAGGTTCCTTGGCCCAGGGAGAAGGCACTAGCAGCAAAAGCTCCCCTTCCAACAGTGCAGGAGGAGTTTCCCTTCAATTTGCTGGGGCCTGCCTGCTTCGCCCATCAAAAAAATAAAGTTATGCTCACCCTCCGAGGGAGCTTCCATTTGAAGCACCCTCACATTCTCCTAGCTGCCTGAAAAGCAGCCACCTCTCTAAGTGGCACCTCTCTAAAAGCCATCCTTAATAGGCTGCCTCCCTCACCTGCCGGCTCTTAATTGCCTTTTCCTGGCAATATTGCAGGCGAAGTCGTGCCTCATGCCCATGCTGACCTTCGACCCAGGAACCACCCCAACAGTGTGACCTCCACTGCTTTGGCACTTGATGATAAACAGCATGTTAGTATCAGAGTCCCATGGACAGGTAAAAGTGCAACCCCACTGCTAACCAGTTAATCAGAGGAAAATCCAGTCCTTAATGTCCTTCCCCCACGCAAGGCACTGACTTGGTTTCTCTGTACTTCACACAGATTATGTTCGGACTTCAGTTCCCAAAAACTACAAACATCAACTGACAACCTTTCTCCTGTTATGACCAGGTGAGGAAGGGATCTCAGGCTCCCCTCTCGGCCCTTTCCTGGTTGGCTGTAACAGGGTTTAACTTCTTAAAACAATGTTTTTAGCTTCCCCTTAGTGAGTCCTTGCTCACTGCTCTCTAATTGTAATTGTAAAGGAATCAACCAGACAGATTTTCTGAGGTTTAAACAAGAAAGGTGTAAGTTTATTAACCTTAAAACTCTAACTCAGTTAAAACTACTAAGAATACGTGATACAACCACGCTATCAAGCATATACGATAAACACACACACAAATAGATAAAGAGGAGGAGAAAGAATTAAAGGTGGGAAGGTTTGAAGTATAGATGGAATTCAGTTACTGTCACTTAGTTTCGCTGTGAAGTCTTTGATTGAAGTTAAGTCTTGCAGTTCTTGTTGGGGCCCAGTGCACACTTTCAAACTTGTTTTGCTGGTGCCTGAAGGCAGCAGGGGTCTTCTGTCTTGAGGCTTAAGTTACTTCTGTGGGCCTCTGGAATTTTGCGTGAGAGAGAGAGAAACCTTGTTTCTCTTTGGTCTTCAAAATATAAGTCTGTCTCAAAATTTTACTGCGATGCACAATTCAATCAATTCCCACATTGGCCAGCTGTTAGTCATGTGACTAGCTCTTTGTTTGAAACAGCATCGCTTGCGAGGTTTGTTGATTCTTCAAAGCTTACCAGACAACATTGAGTGTTGGGGGGTGGGTGGTGTTGTTGGGGTGGAATGCTGGCTCCTACACAGACAATGACTCTTAATGTCTTTTGATCATCACTATTGACAAAACCCATCTGGCTAATTGAATCAGGGAGCGCTCCCATTGATTCTCTTGGCAACTGTCTCTCAGAATACAAATGTGCAACCATGTTTTCAGCCACTGCTTTGTGGCCTTTTTAAACAAGTTTTGTTCAATGTCCAGTAATAGTTAAAATAGTGTTCCAGATGACAAAATTAATATGTTTCCATTTGGAAGGAGTGGTTTCCGTCACAATCCCAACACCAGTCATACCAGTCTTTGGTTTGCATTGCTTCATTTTGTATGGACTGATCTGTGATTTATTTTATAACATGATTATGAATTATACAGAGGAATTTTTAGCTCACTTCCCCTCTGATCCTCCACACAGCGGCTGTCATCTTGCATCACCCTTCACCATGAATTTTATGTAGACAGGTCCTTGGTACCCACTAGCCTGGAATCTAGTTTCTGATTTGGATCCTCTGAGACTCAAATCATCATGCGTTCCCTTAGATTCCAACAGTAAATTGACCTCCAGTCTGACACTCCTGTTCTGCCCACCTTCACATTTATAGAAATTAATTGATCTTTTATAGAATGACCAGCATTTAAACAAGCTATTTTTCCCCTCTTCTCTTGGAGATGTTGATTCATGCCAAAGTGAATTTCCAGTAATATCGGAGAAAATACTAGAACAATACAGAACTTATGAGAATAGAGAGAATCAAATTGATTACAAGATAAAACATTAGCAGAAAACTGGAAATTTTATTAAGATGACTTCAAATGATATGGAAAAAAATACTGCGCATCCCTGTAGGAATAAAACAGGTCAGCTGTATTCAGAAGAATGTTTTGTGAATGGGGTTAACTTTGATGTTACTGTTCCAGTAACTGATGGGCATTTAGTTGTCTACTTTTTAATTCTATGTTCTATGTTCAGTTTTTTAAACACATATTTTCATTGGCAATGATGATGTTTTCTCACTTAGCATTGAACTCAATTTGTAATCTCTTGTGACAACACTGTGGAGAAAAAAAAATCAAATGTGAGGATCAGTAAAGCCTGTGTTACAAAAAAAAGTACAGTATTTTTCAAAGCCCTGCACTATCGGTAGGGCCTTGCATACAGTGGGTGGCTTATCATAAATTTGTTGATGTACTGCCTGTCAGGTTTTATCCATCATGTCCATGATGTACATTAACGAGCAATATAACCGTAATTTTTCAATAAGCTACTCGCTAAGTCTGAGGCCCTACTGGTGACTGATGACAAATAAGCTATATGAGATTGAAAATTGGCTGTGCAGTAAAAAGCATGGATGGCAAAAAATAGATAAGGTTGTTTGTTGGGCAATACTTAGTACAGTGCTGGAGGGATCTGTTCTGAGTTTCCTGTTATACACATTGTTTATCAATAATATGAAAGTAATCTAGTAATATAAATTTTGACAGTGTACATAGTGATGTGAGTCATAGCTAATAGCAATTGATAACATTTAGAAGGTATCTGAATATAGTACATAATTATCAACCAATACCAAAAATATCCCACCTTGTAAAGGCTGATCAAGTGCAAAGCTGGATCTCAAAGTTATACATTGAAATTGCACAGACCAGTTTTTGCAATATTATGAAATTTTGCAGACTGTTTTTTCAGAAGGGCACTGAGACAATGTCCAAGCAAGAAAAGGAGTAGCAAAGCTGATTCTGGCAGTTAACCTTCAGAGATGTGATCGCAGTTTCTGGTTTTATAGCTATATGTTTATTTACATGAACTGGTTTTGGAGAGGTTGAAGGTGACATAATGGGCTGGATTTTAGGCAGCCCTCGATGTTGGGATCTGTGTAGCGGGGGGTGGGGGGGGTGACCTGAAGACGGCCCCGGCCCCGGATAAGGCCCACTACCGGCCTGGCCCCATATAGCCAGTGGTGGGGAGGCCTTGTGGTGGCGTTTCCCCACCAGCCACCACCCCCCCCCCCCCCCGCCCCCACCGGGCCACTTAGCGACTGGACAGCAATTTAAATATTTAAATAAATTAAAATACCTGAATTAATTACTCTCCCATCGCCTACCCATGTCCTGCCGCGATCTTCACCTCGGCGGGCGGCATTGCAGCACCTTCGGATTCCCATCCAGGGAATACTGGTGGGGAGGGGGAGGGAGGTCAGTTTCTCAGTGCGAGTGGGGGGGGGGAGAAACGGGGTCAAATTAGCCTCATGGGTGTAGTGGATGGTGGGAACGGTTATAGTTTAAAGTTTGTGCAGTTGGTGGTGGTGGGGGCGCGGGGGAGGTCAGATGGTAAAGCTAAGTGTTTTGGTTGGGGAAAGGGCAAATAATTAATTTAATTGTTATTGGGTGGGTGGGAGAGGGGCAAAAGAGATGTATTTATGTAAGTTCATTTAACGTTTCTGTAAATATTTAAATTTGCCGGTAGGGCTTTCAGCCCTTTGAAAATGGCATCACACCTGCGCACAAGCAGCTGACGCCGTTGCTGGGGACGGACATCCTGCCCCCTCCATGTGATTGGTGGGGGGTTCGGCCCGCCCCGTCTCTTTGGCATGCGGCCTGCACAGGCAGGCCGCCATTTTATTTGCTGGTGGCAGGCTTATAAAATTCAGCCCAATTTGTTATCCTAACTGAAACATCCCCGATTTTCACAAAATGTCTCCCAGTGAAATAGAACATTATTAGCCAATCAATTACTGTTTCAGATAGGAAGGATGTGATTGCACTGGAGAGGGTGCAGAGGAGATTCACCAGGATGTTGCCTGGGCTGGAGCATTTCAGCTATGAAGAGAGACTGAAAAGGCTAGGGTTGTTTTCCTTAGAACTGAGAAGGATAAGGGGGGGGACCTGACTGAGGTGTACAAAATTATGAGGGGCGTTGATAGGCTAGATAGGAAGAGACTTTTTCCCTTAGTGGAGGGGTCAATAACCAGGGGGCATAGATTTAAGGTAAGGGGCAGGAGGTTTAGAGGGGATTTGAGGAAAAATGTTTTCACCCAGAGGGTGGTTGGAATCTGGAATACACTTCCAGAAGACGTGGCAGAGGCAGGAACCCTCATAGCATTTAAGAAGTATTTAGATGAGCACTTGAAATGCCATAGCATACAAGGCTACAGGCCAAATGCTGGAAAATGGGACTAGAATAGTTAGGTGCTTGATGGCCGGCACAGACATGATGGGCCGAAAGGCCTGTTTCTGTGCGTATGACTCTATGACTGTATGACCTTACACTATTTTAACACATATTGAAGAAAATAACATGAACCTCTTGTGGAAACATGTGTATGTTACACTTACAAATGTAATTATGAAGCATATTCAAATTATCCAAATTTATGTCATTAGGATTTTAACCCAGGTGACAATGTTTTTTTAGTACCATTTACATTTTTAAAAACTTAGTTTGTTTGTCACCAGATTTTGTCACTCATTTAAAGCTAGATGCCCCACAGATTCTATGCAAAAGCATATTTTATCCTCTCCCTTTTACTGCAGCAACAAGTTATTGATCTTCAAATGCTTGGATTCATCCTGAGGAGAAATGAGGGTAATTGAGAGTGATGGCAAGGGGCTAGAGGGATTTAGATAACATCAAATGTGAAAGCAAAGCTCAAGTAGTTGGTAAACTTTACATGAACCTGAAGATTGTATTAAGGCCTTATAATCACTCCTTGATGTTGTTGCTTATTTTATTTCTCAGTTCTGTGTACATGGTGGGGTGAGGAATATTCTGGTCAGTTTTCTGTTTGCAGCAGCTGTCCTTGTGGGTGTATCAGTATATGCCATAGGTTTCTGCAATATGACATTGATATGTCAGTGTACATTATTGTGCTGTTCTAACTGTATGTTTATCAAGAAAAAGCAGATTACCAGGGAATGTGTCCTGTATACATTTAAACATAACCCACTTACTATCTGTCACCCTGGAAAGAGCTCTGAGATATCTTTCTATGTATTTTAAACATTATAGAAATGTTAGTTTTTTAGTTGCTTTGTAAGATTTGGGTGATAATTCGGAGAAGTACATACTAGGTCTGAAATTCCACAGCGTTGGCAGAGCAGAATCCACATCTGCCTTTGCAGTTGGCCATAGACCCAGTCCCTAATTGTAAGGATGGGGTAATTTGCATGATTGTGGCAATCAGTGGCATCTGCAAGGGTGCTTCAGTGGCACCTGTCCCCAATCCTACTTGCAAAGGTGGAGCAGCCCATGGTCATTAAGCTAGAGAAAAGGGACTTGTGTCAGTTGAAGTGAGTTTTGCTGAAACTTTTAATGTTATAAAGGGTAGAAATCTCAGCTAGGGGACTGGTATAGATCCTGCCACTGGAACACGCTGCAAGGATCAAAAATAAAGGAGTGGAATTCCAGATGAACTGGGTTCTGCCTCAAATTCCAGCTCCGGATGGCCAATCTTCCTACTCTCATGTTGCATAACAGAAATGATACAGTGAATAAAATGATGGGTAGCTAGATTTTGACAAAAACTGGGCCTATTTAAAAGTGCAGTCATTTTCAGATGGGGTCAAAAATACAGGGCAGAGAATCTTTATCCTTTAACACCTTAAGAATAATTTAAAATAGACTCTTCGTGTTTTCTTATGCTATTATTGTTTGTTCTTCCTCCTTGCTGTGATTTCTGCAGACGAGGTATTATCGATCCACATTATAGCTGTCAGGGTCTTAACAAGCTGTACAATAAAAGCAAAATACTGCAGATGCTGGAAATCTGAAATAAAAACAAAGTGCTGGAAAAACTTAGTAGGTCTGGCAGCATCTGTGGAGAGAGAAGCAGCTTTAACGTTTCAGGTCAGTGACCCTTGAAATGGCCAGCAACCGGAAGCTCGGAGTCATGCTTTCGGCTTGAGCGGAGGTGTTCTGCAAAGTGGTCACCCAGTCTGCGTTTGGTCTCCCCAATGTAGAGGAGACCACATTGTGAGCAGCGAATACAGTATACTGCATTGAAAGAAATACAAGTAAATCGCTGCCTCACTTGAAAGGAGTGTTTGGGTCCTTGGATAGTGAGGAGAGAGGAGGTAAATGGGCAGGTATTACACCTCCTTGCAGGGGAAGGTGCCGTGGGAAGGGGATGAGGTGGTGGGGGTAATGGAGGAGAGACCAGGGTGTTGCAGAGGGAACGATCCTTTCGGAATGCTGACAGGGGAAGGGAGGGGAAGATGCGTTTGGTAGTGGCATCACGCTGGAGGTGGCAGAAATGGCGGAGGATGATCCTTTGGATATGGAGGCTGATGGGGTGGAAAGTGAGGACAAGGGGAACCCTGTTATGGTTCTGGGAGGGAGGGGAAGGGGTGAGGGTAGAGGTGCGGGAAATGGGCCGGACACGGTTGAGGGCCCTGTCAACCATAGTGGGGGGGAATCCTCGGTTGATGAAAAAGGAAGACATATCAGAAGCACTGTCATGGAAGGTAGCATCATCAGAGCAGATGCGTCAGAGACGGAGAAACTGGGAGAATGGAATGGAGTCCTTACAGGAGGTAGGGTGTGAAGAAGTGTAGTCGAGGTAGCTGTGGGAGTCGGTGGGCTTATAATGAATATTAGTAGACAGCCTATCACCAGAGATGGAGACAGAGAAGTCGAGGAAGGGAAGGGAAGTGTTGGAGATGTCCCATGTAAAGGTGAGAGAAGGGTGGAAATTGGAGGCAAAGTTGATAAAGTTTTCCATTTCGGGGCAGGAGCAGGAAATGGCACCGATACAGTCATCAATGTAACGGAAAAAGACTTGGGGGAGGGGGTCTGAGTAGGACTGGAACAAGGAATGTTCGACATAGCCCACAAAAAGACAGGCATAACTCGGGCCCATAGCAACACCTTTTACTTGAAGGAAGTGAGTGGAGTTGAAGGAGAAGTTCAGCCAGGCAGAGGAGGGTGGCGCTGGATGGGGGCTGGTTGGGCCTCTGCTCAAGGAAGAAGTGGAGAACCCTCAGCCCGTCCTGGTGGGGGATGGAGTTGTAGATTTCCAGCTTCCGCAGTATTTTGCTTTTATTTCACATAATTAATCACCTATAGCCTGTCTTCTTTCTTTGTGCCTCGGAGTATTTGCTATGCTAAAGGCACTAAATATATGCAAGTTGTTATGCTTTTCAAATTAAACCAAGGGCCAACATTTACCCTTCTGCTTATAGAGGGTTAGTATAGCGAACCCTGTGACCAGTGCTTACACAAGGAACATGAATAAGTTCTTAACCCTTTTTTCTCCATCCTCTCCTGGAGGTACTGACTCACTGGAGTATGTTCCAGGGACACTGGCTGTCCACTGGTATATCATTCAAGTAGCCACGCTTGATGACTGAACCTAGAAAGTGAGCATTAACGTGTTATTTCATCATGTGGGCATCACAGCCAAACACAGTCTTCATCTGATGCCCACACATGTGAGCTTTGCAGCAGGTTACTAGATAATCATCAGGTGTAAGAACCCTGGCTGACTATTCTTCTCCCGATGCCAGCAACATTGAGGACAACTGTAACACTCCCAATTGGAGTGGGGCGGCACAGTGGCGCAGTGGGTAGCACCGCAGCCTCACAGCTCCAGCGACCCGGGTTCAATTCTGGGTACTGCCTGTGTGGAGTTTGCAAGTTCTCCCTGTGTCTGCGTGGGTTTCCTCCAGGTGCTCCGGTTTCCTCCAACATGCCAAAGACTTGCAGGTTGATAGGTTAATTGGCCATTATAAATTGCCCCTAGTATAGGTAGGTGGTAGGGAAATATAGGGACAGGTGGGGATGTGGTAGGAATATGGAATTAGTGTAGGATTAGTATAAATGGGTGGTTGATGGTCGGCACAGACTTGGTGGGCCGAAGGGCCTGTTTCAGTGCTGTATCTCTAAACTAAACTAAATTGCCATACTGAATGAAATCAGCTAACTTAGTCGAGAGCAGGGATTGAACCTGGAAGCTAATTGATTCAGTATCACATATAGCAGCAGAGCATTTTGGGGAGACATGTGAGGCGTAAGCAATGAGTTTGAGCTCCCAGCAGTTAGTGGCAAATTGCAATTGGTAGAGGTTTCAGGTTCAATTTTTGATCTATGCTGAATTAACTTCCCTCACCTGGAGCAGTGATCGGATCATTCTAGTTGGCTTCAATATTCTCATACCTAGCATAAAGGAAGTTGGTTGTGGTTGTTGGAGGCCAATCATCTCAGCCCCAGGACATCGCTGCAGGAGTTCCTCAGGGTAGTGTCCTAGGCCCAAACATCTTCAGCTGCTTCATCAATGACCTTCCCTCCAACATAAGGGCAGAATTGAGGATGTTAGCTGATGATTGCAGTGTTCAGTACCATTTGCAACTCCACAGATACTGAAGCAGTCCATACCCACATGCAGCAAGACCTGAACAACATTCAGGCATGAGCTGTTAAGTGGCAAGTAACATTCATGCTAAAACAAGTACCAGGCAATGACGATCTCCAACAAGAGAGAATCTAACCATCTCCCATTGACATTCAACAGCATTACCATCACTGAATCCCACACTATCAACATCCTGGTGGTTACTATTGACCAGAAACTGAACTGGAGCAACCACATAAATACTGTGACTACAGGAGCAGGTCCGAGGCAGGGAATTCTGTGGCGAGTAACCAAGCTCCTGACTCCCCAAAGCGTGTCCACCATCCAAGACAAAGCAGCCTGTTTGATTGGCAACCCATCCACCACCTTAGACATTCACTCCCTCTACGACCGACATACAGTAGCAGCAGTGTGTACCATGTACAAGAAGCACTGCAGCAACTCACCACTGCTCCTTCAACAGCACCTTCCAAACCCACTTAGAAGGCAGCAGATGCATGGGACCACCACCACCTGAAAGTTCCCCTCCAAGCCACGCACCATCCTGACTTGGAAATATATCGCTGTTCCTTCACTATCGCTGGATCAAAATCCTGGAACTCCCTTCCTAGCAGCACTGTGAGTGTAGCCGCACCAGATGGACTACAGCAGTTGAAGAAGGCAGCTCACTACCACCTTCTCGAGGGTAATTAAGGATGGGCAACAAATGCTGGCCTTGCCAGCAAAGCCCACATCCCATGAAATAAAAAAAATAAAAAAATGAAAAAAAAAGACTAAAGGGGTAAAGCCAGGAATCTCACTCCTGATTGCTGTATAGTGACATTTGTAGGTGTCAGATGGTGACAAGTTGAATAGCCTGCCAATAATCACTTTCCAGACAGATTGCAAGTCTGCTTTTTTGTCTGGGCAATGCCTGATATCACTACGAAAGTCAATAAGGGAGAGATTTAAAATAACTTAAAAAAGGCAGTCAAGATTATAAAATAGAAACAGTACAGCTGGTCATCTCATTTTCCATCAGAATTTAAAGTGAAGTAAAAGAGGGCAGCAGAAACACTGGAACTAATGAGAGGAGAGGTTGGTTTCTTTACAATCTTAATATGCTATTTGTAAAATGAGTGACATTCACTTTTAGGCTGGGTGTGTAAAGCATGGTTCCATACTAAATTCTACTAACAGTCATTAGCAGAGAAGTACTTCAGCTCATACTCATTTTATATTAGAATGTAGGCTGCTGGTATAGTTGAATATGCAGCCTTTATATAACTATCAGTCAGATGTTTTGCCACCCAATCCCAAATTGTGAATCTCGCACAGGTGGTGGTAACCTTAATGCAAATCTGCTGAATACACTAAGGCTGGCATCTTAGGAAACTAGATTGTTACTGTTTAGCACACTCTCTCTCTTTTCCCCCCTCCACTTCTTCCTCATTTATTTTGTCATTTCCAACTCTTGCCTCTTACTTTTATCTCTCTGCTTTTAGAGTTATAGAGTTATACAGCACAGAAATGGGCCCTTCAGCCCATCGTGTCTGTGCCGGCCATCAAGCACCTTAATATTCTAATCTCATTTTCCAGCACTTGGCCCGTAGCCTTGTATGCTATGGCATTTCAAGTGCTCATCTAAATACTTCTTAAATGTTGTGAGGGTTCCTGCATCAGCCACCCAGTCAGGCAGTGTGTTCCATATTCCAACCACCCTCTGGGTGAAAACATTTTTCCTCAAATCTCCTCTAAACCTCCTGCCCCTTGCCTTAAATCTATGCCCCCTGGTTATTGACCCCTCCGCTAAGGGAAAAGGTTTCTTCTTCCCCTCATAATTTTGTATACCTCAATCATATCTCCCCTCAGCCTTCTCTGCTGTAAGGAAAGCAACCCTAGCCTATCCAGTCTCTCGTCATAGCTGAAATGCTCCAGCCCAGGCAACATCCTGGTGAATCTCCTTTGCACCCTCTCCAGTGCAGTCACCTCCTTCCTATAGTGTGGTGCCCAGAACTGTACACAGTACACCAGCTGTGGCCTAACTAGTGTTTTATATAGCTCCATCATAACCTCCCTGCTGTTATATTCTATGCCTCGGCTAATAAAGGCAAGTATCCCATATGCCTTCCTAACCACCTTATCTACCTGTGCTGCTGCCTTCAGTGATCCATGAACAAGTACACCAAGGTCCCTGTCTGGCCCTCTGTACTTCCTAGGGTCCTACCATCCTTTGTATATTCCCTTGCCTTGTTAGTCCTCCCAAAATACATCACCTCTCCCTTCCATTTGCCACAGCTCTGCCCATCTTACCAGCCCATCTATATCATCCTGTAATCTAAGGCTTTCCTGCTCACTATTTACGACACCACCAATTTTCGTGTCATCTGCGAACATACTGACCATACCTCCTGTATTCAGGTCTAAATCATTAATGCACACTACAAACAGCTAGGGAACCAGCACCGATCCCTGTGGTACACCACTGGCCACAGGCTTCCACTTGCAAAAACAACCCTCGACCATTACCCTCTGCCTCCTGCCACTAAGCTAATTTTGGATCCAATTTGCCAAATTGCCCTGGATCCCATGGGCTCTTACCTTCTTAAGGTCCCGCATGGGAGATTGGTTATCAAAAGCCTTACTGAAGTCCATGTAGACTACATCAACTACTTTACCCTCATCTACACATCTAGTCACCGCCTTGAAAAATTCAGTCAAGTTAGTTAGACACGTTCTCCCCTTGACAAAGCCATGCTGGCTATCCCTGATTAATCCCTGTCTCTCCAAGTGGAGATTAATCCTGTCCTCCAGAATTTTTTCCAATAGTTTCTCTACCAGTGATGTTAGACTCACCGGCCTGTAATTACCTGGTTTATCCCTGATACCCTTCTTGAATAATGGTACCACATTCGCTGTCCTCCAATCCTCTGGTACCTCTTCTGTGGCCAGAGAGGATTTGAAAATTTGTGTCAGAGCCCCTGCAATCTCCTCCCTTGCCTCACATAACAACCTGGGATACATCTCATCTGGGCCTGGGGATTTATCCACTTTTAAGCCCGCTAAAACAGCTAATACTTCCTTCCTTTCAATGCTAATATGTTCAAGTATATCACAATCCCTCTCCCTGATCTCTACACATACATCGTCCTTCTCCATAGTGAACACAAATGAAAAGTAATCATTTAAAACCTCACCTATGTCCTCTGGCTCCAAATACAGATTGCCACTTTGGTCCCTAGTGGGCCCTACTCTTTCCCTGGTTATTGTCTTGCCCTTAATATACTTACAAAATGCCTTAGGATTTTCCTTTATCTTGCCCACCAGTGTTTTTTCATGTCCCCTCTTCGCTCTCTTAATTACTTTTTTAGGTACCTCCCCGACACTTTCTATACTCCTCCAGTGCCTCCGCTGTTTTCAGCGCTCTGAATCTGCCATAAGCCTCCTTTTCTTTCCTTATCCAATCCTCTATATCCCTTGACATCCAGGGTTCACTGGACTTGTTGGTCCTACCCTTCACCTTAACGGGTACATGTTGGCTCTGAACTCTCAATATTTCCACTTTTGCCAGATCCTGTTTTATCATATTGAAATCGGCCTTACCCCTTTCAGTACCTTTAATTCCGATCCATCTTTGTCCTTTTCCATAACTACCTTAAATCTTACAGAGTTATGGTCACTATCCCCAAAATGCTCCCCCACTGACACTTCTACCACTTGTCTGGCTTTATTCCCTAGGATTAAGTCCAGTACTGCCCCTTCTCTTGTAGGACTTTCTACATACTGGCTCAAAAAACTCTCCTGTATGCATTTTAAGAATTTTTCTCCCTTTAAGCCTTTTGCACTAAGACTATCCCAGTTGATATTGGGAAAGTTGAAATCCCCTACTATTATTACCCTATTATTTTTACACCTCTCTGAGATTTGCTTACATATCTGCTCCTCTATCTCTCTGTGACTGTTTGGAGGTCTATTGTACACTCCCGGCCAAGTGATTGCCCCCTTTTTGTTTTTAAATTCTACCCATATGGCCTCATTTGAGGAACCTTCTCAGATATCATCCCTCTTTACTGCAGTAGCTGACTCCTCGATCGACAGTGCAATGCCACCTCCTCTTGCACCCCCTCCCCTGTCACACCTGAATATTCTATACCCTGGAATATTGAGCTGCCAGTCCTGCCCTTCCCTCAACCATGTCTCTGTGACAGCAATAATATCATAATGCCATGTGCTAATCAATGCCATCAAATCATCTGCCTTACTAGTAAGACTCCTTGCATTAAAATAGATGCGATCCAGCCTTGCATTTTTTCCTTGTGCCTTAACAGATCTATATTTGCTCAGCCTTCCAGACTGACTCAGTTTCTCTTCTATATTTGACTGTACATCACCCCCTACTGTACCTGCACTCTGTATCCCATCCCCCTGCCAAATTAGTTTAACCCCCGCTCCCCCCCCCCCCCCAAACAGCACTAGCAAACCTCCCAGCAAGGATGTTGGTCCCATTCTGGTTCAGGTGCAACCCGTCCAACTTGTACAGGTCCAACCTTTGCCAGAAACAGACCCAGTGATCCAGAATAAAAAAGCCCTCCCTCCTGCACCACCACCTCAGCCACACATTCATCTGCTCTATCTCCTATTCCTATGCTCACTAGCATGTGGCACTGGGAGTAATCCAGAGATTACAACCTTTGAGGTCCTGCTTTTTAATCTGCTACCTAGCTCCCTAAATTCTTGTTGCAGGACCTCTTTCTACCTATGTCGTTGGTACCAATGTGTACCACAATCTCTGACTGTTCATCTTCCCCCTTCAGAATGTCCCGCAGCCACCCTGAGACATCCTTGACCCTAGCACCAGGGAGGCAACATACCATCCTGGAGTCTTGTTTGCAGCCACAGAAATGCCTGTCTGTTCCCCTTATAATTGAATCTCCTATCAGCATGGCTCTCCCAGTCTTTTTCACCTCCTCCTGTGCAGCAGAGCCATCCGTGGTGCCACGAACTTGGCTGTTACTGCTTTCCCCTGGGAGGCCATCCACCCCCCCCCCACACCCCCTCCAACAGTATTCAAAGTGATATATCTGTTTGAGAGGGGGATGGCCACAGGGAAGTCCTGCACTACCTGCCTGCACCTACTACTCCTCCTGGTGGTCACCCATCCCTTTTCTGCCTCTGCAGCCATTACCTGCGGTGTGACCACCTCGCTAAACGTGCTATCCACGACATCCTCAGCATCGCGGATGCTCCACAGTGAGTCCATCCACAGTGAGTCCATCCGCAGCTCCAGCTGCGCAATGTGGTCAGCCAGTAGCTGCATCTGGACACACTTTCTGCACACATGGTTGCCAGGGACACTGGAAGTGTCCCTGATTTCCCACATTGCGAAGGAGGAGCGTGCCACGGGGCTGAGCTCTCCTGCCATGAATTAGCCTTAGATTAAGCTCCTTAGTTACTCCCTTTAATTTAGAGTACTAATTAAGCTAGGGACCTTATTCCACTCCAAACACTACCTCCTGCAATCTAAATTCCCTACCTTTACTTTTACTTTGGCTATTGAAAGTAGTAAAAAAGGGTATAAATACCCACCTGTTCCTACGTACCAATCAGCTGCCTCCCCTTGCAACATGTCACTTTCTGAACTGTGACGTCAGTCATGGAACTCTCTCACTGTCCCTGTGAGAGTGTGTGAGAGTATGTCTCTTTTAAGCCACTGGAATTCCCACTTGCTGGTGCTTGTCTCCTCGTAGGTCTGCCTTGGTCTCGCTTTTGATCTTTTGGTTCTCACATGCCCCTCACTTTCATCTTTCCCTCCCTCACTTTTACTCCAATTCTACTCTAACTTTTTACTTTCTCTTTTTCTCCTTGTTGCCTTTTCAAGATTTTATTTCTTTCCATTTTACTTCCTGCAACTTTGGAGCTGCCATACGTGGAGCCAGATTGGAAAGATGAAGGAGCTAGACAGGCCTTTCAATCAGCCAGGGAATGAGACATTAAATAGAGCAAGAGGAGTGGGACTTTGAAAAGAGGACTTTCACAACAGCATAGGGATCAAAAATTTAAAAAGAGCAGAGGGAGTGGGTTTTAAAAGGAGAAGATGGAGTGGGGCTCAAAAAGGAGCTAGATTTCCAAAACAGTGTGGAAAGGCAAATTGGCAAGCTGGCTCCCTCTAAGAGTTGGTCCAAATTGTTCTGGCCAGTGATTGTTACTACTCCACAATGCCTCCTGATCATCACTATCTAGATGTCTTCCATGTGCCCCTGGACTGCTGTTTGCGTAGCTGAAGGATGGTGACACATGATACTGCTGAATAGCAGGTTCCTGTCTGCTGGAAGAGAAAGTGAGACAGAAGTGGAGAAGAGTGAAACAGTGAAGGAGGAAAGAGAAACATCTTTTGCAGATCTGACACTACAGGTACCCTTAGTCAGGGGGATGTGAGAGTTTATGTAGGGGCCTAGAAAAGTTTGAGAACTTCTGAATAAGATAGTTGTGTTTAAATTTATTGTTCAGATAGAAAATTGGCTTTAACAGGCGATGAGCAAAGGCCTCTGATGGTCTTAATCTCATTCTGTAATGATAAGTACAGAATGAATGTAATTTCATTGTAAGGCACTTTTTCGTTAGTTGGAAATAATGTGTCACGTAATGAAGATATGGACTGTGATTGAATTTATTTTATGATAATCTTGTATGCAGATCTTCAAAGGATTCTGTATATTTCCATAATGAGATTAAACCAGTATCATGGGCAGTACCATCAACTTCTGCCCCATTTTCTCAACAGATTAAATGTCATCGATGTTCTCAACAAATTCCTAATAGGGTGTGAAAACTTTCTGCTATCTGGCACCACCAGTTGTGCTCTAAACAATATTGAAGGAACAGTTAGAAGCCATTGGACTGGATTTAGTGCGGCAGTTTGGAGTGGGAATGGAGGCGTGGGGGGGTCGGAGAAAAGCATCAGCCAAGCCGGCACAGTGGCGCAGTGGTTAGCACCGCAGCCTCACAGCTCCAGGGACCCGGGTTCGATTCCGGGTACTGCCTGTGTGGAGTTTGCAAGTTCTCCCTGTGTCTGCGTGGGTTTTCTCCGGGTGCTCTGGTTTCCTCCCACATGCCAAAGACTTGCAGGTTGGTAGGTAAATTGGCCATTATAAATTGTCACCAGTATAGGTAGGTGGTAGTGAAATATAGGGACAGGTGGGGATGTTTGGTAGGAATATGGGATTGGTGTAGGATTAGTATAAATGGGTGGTTGATGTTCGGCACAGACTCGGTGGGCCGAAGGGCCTGTTTCAGTGCTGTATCTCTAATCTAATCTAAAAAAAAAAAAGCCCACCCAGAAATCTAACGTCATTACGTCACTTCTGGATTTAGTCAGTGGCAGGAAAGCACCAAGGTGGCATTGCCGCCCTGACACAATAAGAGTGTAATTTAAATTGTAGAACAGTTAGTTTTAATGCATTATACATGTCATTGTAAGCGATTCAATGGGAGGCTTGGAATTAAATGGACGATGAGCAGCCCTCACATGGCTCAGAGCCTCGGTCTAGAGTATTGTGCTGGTCTAGAGTATTGTGCAAGAGGGTGCTGGGTGTCGGGGGTTGTGAAAGGGGGTGTTGGGTGTTGCGAAAGGGGGTGCTGGGAGTCGGGTGTTGTGAAAGGGGGTGCTGGGTGTCTGGTGTTGTGAAAGGGGGTGCTGGGTGTCGGGTGTTGTGAAAGGGGGTGCTGGGTGTCGGGTGTTGTGTAAGGGGGTGCTGGGTGTCGGGTGTTGTGAAAGGGGGTGCTGGGTGTCGGGTGTTGTGAAAGGGGGTGCTGGGTGTCGGGTGTTGTGTAAGGGGGTGCTGGGTGTCGGGTGTTGTGTAAGGGGGTGCTGGGTGTCGGGCTTTGTGTAAGGGGGTGCTGGGTGTCGGGCTTTGTGTAAGGGGGTGCTGGGTGTCGGGCGTTGTGTAAGGGGGTGCTGGGTGTCGGGTGTTGTGAAAGAGGGTGCTGGGTGTCGGGTGTTGTGAAAGGGGGTGTCGGGTGTTGTGTAAGGGGATGCTGGGTGTCGGGTGGTCTGCAATGATCGGGGCTTGGTTTTGGGTGGCAGTATCGGGTGCCCAAACTGTTGGGTGAGAATGTCAGCTCTCTACAAGGGTGGCCACTGAGAGCCATTAGGGGAGCCTGCTGGGAGAAGTAGGAAAGGGAAAATTGCCAATGCAGGTTCACCTTTGCAAAGACAGCACTCAGGAGGCCTCCTGATCACCTTCCTGTGTCTCACACACCCTGTCTTTTTGGACCCCAGTGGCATGATGCAGCACCTCCAATTGAGGTGGGCCCATCAAACTCCACAATGAGAGGAGCAGCAGCAGCACCAGCCATGCCAAGAAGGGCCCACCTGCGCTAGAGAGTGTACCGAACTCAGATCAGCTACCTCCAAATGTCCGAGCACCACTGTCAGTGAAGACTACGGTCCAGGGAAGCCGTCACCAACTTTTGGGACGAGTTATGACCTATGGGATTTGTTGGGCACCATATGGCCACAGCATTAAAAATCACCATGGAACTTAATTTTTATGTGTCTGGATAATACCAGTATCCACCGGAGACATGTGTGGCATTTCCCAGGCAGCAGTACACCGCTGCATCAAGGAGATGACCAATGCCCTGTTCAAGAGGGCTGGCGACTATGTGCACAACTGGACCGACCCTAACAGTCAGGCTGAGAGGACCACTGGATTCAGGACCTTCGCTGGATTTCCTCGAATACAAGGTGTGATGGATGATATGCATGTGCATGTGGCCATCAAGGCTCCAACAGGCCAGCCAGCCGCCTTCATCAACAGGGGCTTCCATTCAATCAACATTCAACCAGTCTGCGACCATCAAAAGCATTTCCTGCATGTGTGTGCCCATTTTCCGGGAAGCAGCCTACATACTTCGGCAGTCCCAGGTGCCGCAGCTCTTCAGGCCCCACCGCTCACCTTCAGGGATGGATTCTCCGGGACAAAGGCTACCCATTGAAGACATGGCTACTGATGCTTGCGACGAACCCTCGCACTACAGCAAAGGAGAGGTACAACACCTGCCACAGCTCCACCTGAGCAACCATTGACTAGGCCATTGGGCTGCTGAAGACCAGATTCTGTTGCCTGGATTGATCCAGTGGAGCCCTGCAGTATGCCCCAGCGAGGTTCTCGTGTATCATGGTGGTTTGCTGTGCTGTGCACAATCTAGCACTGCAGAGCGGAGGAGGCCTTGCATGATGATGACATGATTGTATGATACTCCTCCACTGATTAGGAATATGCGGAGGAGGGAGATGAGCAAGCAGCACTGGATCTTGAAGCCCTTGCACCAGAGGTCAGGCAGATTGAACGACAGGCCAAGGATGCAATAGACAATCTCCAGCCACCGTGATGGTCTCAGAGTAATAACAATGAAGACTCACTTCAATGCATGCATTCTGTCGCCTCCTTTGTATTTGCCTTCCGTGCCTAGCACCCAGCTGAACCACATGCTGTGGCCCATGGGAGACACTAATCAAATGAGGGCTGTGCCTACATTGGCATCTACTAAGGGGGAAGGGGGAAGTCAGCAGCTCATAATAAATGTATGATAGAATAATTGTTTTCCATAAAGTAAGTTAATTTCAAAAACGAAAGAACTTTATAAGAGAAAACAAATGTCAAATGTCAAACACCCGTGAAACCCCAAATGTCTCTAGGTGGTTTTCTTTGTACGCTTGTGAGTGCTTCTAGGAGTGGTGACCCCTGCCACAGCAGCTGGGCTG
Source organism: Heterodontus francisci (assembly GCF_036365525.1). Classification (NCBI taxonomy): domain Eukaryota; kingdom Metazoa; phylum Chordata; class Chondrichthyes; order Heterodontiformes; family Heterodontidae; genus Heterodontus; species Heterodontus francisci. Next base: position 189,455,129 of record NC_090371.1, on the reverse strand, counting down.
GAGGCAGACTGCTGATCAGGCTACCCCTTAGCCCTGTGATGACTTTGGCAGCTGTCCTCTGGCTGCCTGAGGCCTGGAAGACCCTGGCTGCCTGAAAGATTCCTACAAAGGTGCAGGACCCGCCTCAGGCATCACTGCGACTGGAGCTGGGCTCACTGGTGGAGGGGCTGAGGACCGCTGTTGAGATTCAGAGCACCCTGAGGGGAGCCCCTAGCTGACGAGGTCGGCCTCTCCTCCACCCTTTCAAGTCTCACTTGAACTTCCCTGCTGACCAGAGAAGGATGAGGATCTGGGAAAGACTTCAAGCACCTTTGCCACTGCTGTATCGAGCTTATGGCCAAAGCGATGGTGTGCAGGTCTGTGCACAATTGTGGGATCTGGCTTTCGATGAGGGTCGCCAACCTCTCGATGGAGGAAGCCATGGACTCACACATCTGAGACATGGCAGCTATCATGGTATGGATGGACTCCTTCATTGTCCACCCATGGCTGTGCATAGCCACTGGCATCTCCGCAAGATGTTGCCTTACCTCTCTCTGCAACTCCAGCATGCCCTGTGCTGTTGACAGAGGCTCGTTATTAGCCTGGGGCTCAGCATGGGCCAGGCCACCCACAGTCCTCCCACTGTCAGAGGCCTTGGCTGTCTCAGCCTCAGCCAACTGATCGGGCGCACGTGTGGTGCTATCACCAGCCTATAACCCTGATTCTACAGCCAAGCAGAAACCCACTGAGATGAAAGTATCTGCGCTGGTGGAGGGTACAGGAGAGTCATGGGACGGTGCATCTATTGACTCCTGATCCTCCTCAGAGGTGGAATTAGGTCCGCCTTCTGCTTGAATCTCCTGCAGATGCCGACCTGCATAAGAGAACACAAACATGTGTGGCTTAGGCTGTGCAGATCTCGTCATGCCAACTATGAGTAATGGGGGTCTCCAGAAGTGATCTGTATGTCAGTGGAAGACACTCTCTTGCGCAGAGATTCCAGTCTCTCCATCCACTATTGAGCAGCCGCCCTGGGTCCCTGCTAGTTCAAGTGCCCCTTCCTCAGCCGTGGGATGCCTCCACCAGTCCGCGATATCTCCCTGCTGCTATGGGCCCTCTTTCCCTGCAAGTGGAAAGAGGGAGATAGTCATACTTTGCAGAGAGATCAACATGATAGTTCTGCTGGTAGCTGCCCCTCCTTCCCTACTGGATTTTCCAGCTCATTCTCCCGTCTGGTTTCAGGGGAGGTAATAGGGGTGAGCTGTGAAAGAAAATGGCCTGCGGCTGAGATGCAGCCATGCATCTGCCAGGAAGAGGTGATGCCCAACCCACTTTGCCAGCGCCTTTGTAGTGCCTCCCTCATCATGCTCCGCTTCCTCCTGTGCAGCAACATGTAAACCCTAAAAAGGAGAGAAGTATGGAGCAGTCACTCGGCAGAATGAAGGAGGTCATTAATTCTTTTTCTGCACTGGGCCCATGTTCGGGCAGTGACCCCACAACTGCTGACCTCCTCTGCGATCTCCATCCAGGCTTGCTTTGTCAGGTGGGAGGACCTCTACTTGCCATTGCTGGGGAAGAGAACCTCCTGCCTTTTCCTTGCAGCCTGGAGGAGAACCTCGAGGGAGGCAGCGCTAAACCGTGGGGCCACCCAGTGTCTTCCTTCAGCCGTGGCTGCTGCAGACTCGCGTTCAGCTCCTTGCCCATCAGGCAGTGAGGCAGCAGAAGGGGTCCTGGGGCAGCAGAAGGGGTCTTGGGAAAGCAGAGGGCACTCAGGAAGGCACTCTTTTAAACCAGGCAGGAGTGAATGCAGGGCTAGCAGGCCTTTACAAATGGCACCAGCACCTGCTGCAGTGTCATCTCATGCCGTATTCATTGTCTTGAACTCTGCCCTTGTGGAGTAATTGGCCAGGCCCCGTGCCTCCATCACAATAATTGACCGCCCCCTGCGTGATTGCGGTGGGCCAGCCACACAGGTGACTAGCGGGGATGGTGCCCACTTCTGGGTTCGCTGCTCAGACCTGCGACGGGCTGACTAAATTTATCCCATTGTCTTCCGTCCCCGCCACCAACTCTGCTCCCTAGCCACCGACTCTGTCCCTCTCCCTGTCAAATATCTGAGGCTGAACCAAACTGTTTGCAACCTTGATGTCACACTTGACCCTGAGATGAGCTTCTGATGACATATCCATTCCATCACTAAGACTCCCTACTTCAACTTATGTAGCATTGCCCAACTTGCCCCTGCCTCAGGTCATCTGCTGCTGAAACACTCATTCATGCCTTTGTTACCTCTAGACTTGACTATTCCAACGCAATCCTGGCATGTTTCCCACATTCTACCCTCTGTCAACTTGAGGTCATCCAAAAGTCTGCTGCTGGTGTCCTAACAAACACCAAGTCCCGTTTACCTATCACCCCTGTGTTCGCTGATCTACATTCGCATTTTCAAATTCTCATCCTTAATTTCAAATCCCTCCCTGGGCTCTGTAATCTCTGCCAGCCCCACAACCCTCTAAGATACCTGAACCCTCTAAGATACCTGTGCTGCTCGAATTCTGGCATCTTGGCTGCACCATTGGTGGACGTGCCTTCAGTTGCCTAGGCCCTAATCTCTGGAATTCCCTCCCTACACCTCTCTGCCTCTCTACCTCGCTTTCCTCCTTAAGGACACTCCTTAAAACCTACCTCTTTAAGTAAGCTTTTTGCTCATCTGACCTAAAATTTCCTTTTGTGACTTGGTGTCATATTTTGTTTTATAATGCTCCTTTAAGTGCCTTGGAATGTTTTATTTTGTTAAATACACTATATAAATAGAAGTTGTTGTTAATAGTTGCAGCATTTTCGATGGAGTACACTTCTAATAACCACATTTGTATTGTATAATGTAAGGAATAGAAACATTGCTGATGTGCTGTAACCATAGTAGTTTTGGCATCATTAGTGATGATGTCATTTGTTATGTCACATGCTCGCAAGTAAATGACTGAGAATTGTTCCATGTCTAGATTCCCATTTTGGTGCTGGAAAATTTACCAGTTCCTCAGTTCTTTACCCTGATCCTTTACTTCAGATCAAGAAAAATCTTTCATATATTCTCCCAGGTGTGGCAGGGCTTGGACAACAATATTCACATTCTCTGCTATTTTGCTTCTGAGGGTTTCCTCCCAACTCTAGCATTTTTATGCACCCCCCCCCCCCCCACCCTCCCCCGCAGCTGCATGAGATCATCTAACTGAATTTTTCTGAACTTCTGGATTTTTTTCCCACAGTAGCAAAATCATTTTGTATAAACTGCTATTTATGCTGCTGCAGTAGTTCATTATAGGTGTACAGAGGATTAAGTACCCAATAGAAGCTGATTATTATTGTTATGCTGTTACACTGTGATCCAAGTTAGGAAGATTCAAGAGTGCAGGGGCTCGCTGCAATGCAGTGCTTTACACTAGTAAAATAATTTACTTTAAACAAAGTAAGGAGGAGATATAGGGCTATGCTAACAGCTGGGATTCACTGCAGAGTTTGTGCTTGGCTTCAGTTACTGCTGCATTGCAGAATCTTCAGGACACTTATTTACAGAGAAAGGAGTATTGGGCAGTGCTTTGGGGTAAATATTTGCAGGTATATTTGGACCTTTTAACAAAGAAAGTTCAAGTAATGTATATGGACTGTTTGAATTTGAGAGGAAAGCCCGAGTCACACTAAAAGTGGACCATTTGCGTTCTGTGTGGGAATCATTCATTTAATTTAAAGTGACAGGATTTTTCTTTATTTTTTTACCTCTCACTGAAGTGGTGGCTCATGCTAAGGGAAAGGTACCACAGACGATGGCATCTTGGTAGAATCTCACTCAAGTAGACATTCTTTGCATGAGCTAGCTATTCAACTGTGGTTGTACTTCACAGCTGTGTCTCATCCTCACCTCATTGAGTACCAGCACGCATACATGCTTTCCAGCAGAATTGATCTTATTTCCTTCTTAGCCTGGGGACATTGAGGTCAAATGTGATGCCCTGAAAGGTTTTGAGAGCACAAGTAGTGAAAGATTGATTGTGAACTGGTAACAATGTGTTATCGACTCAGGATTATCACAATTATTAGAAGAACAAAGGAGTCAGTTAGGAGCTGAATTGGGGGGCATTTCCAGTCTTCTCTGGAGATTCTGCTCACAGTGCTCCAGTAGACCCTAGAGGTCCTTTGTCTGCTGACTGCTGGCATAGGTTCTGTTTCAGGCCTCAAGGAGACCCCACCAAAGGAGAACCATGTGGTAATTGATCTCAGTAGAAGTTACCCCTCTGTTACCTGAGGAGGATTGAAAAAGTTATTTGGACAGTTTTCTTCAGACCAATTTGGGCCTTGGGCTCCCCTTTTGGAGTGTCTTCACCTAAACGTGTACCTCTTGCACCTACATGCCTGCCCTTGATATTCAAATGACCTCATCCCTGTGATTTAGGACAGGGTTAGCTGTGGTCTACAGTGGCAGTGGAAGTCATGGTCTGCTGAACTTCCTCCCATTCAAACTGGATTGTGGGATTTCCAGGTTTTCCACATTTTTAAAAAGCAATTTACATACTTTTAAAGAAAATTATAAAAGAGTATGGGGAAGTGCTTTAGGGTAAATAATTCCATTTGTAGAATTAATAACAGCACAGGCACAATGCCAATGCTTCATTTAAATATAAACAGTGTTTATTTTTAAAGATTTTGATTCCTTTGGCCTATTAGATATTGCTTCCTTTGAAATGTTCTTTTGTTTCTTATTTGGCCTGTCTTTCCCAATTAATTTGTTGCATCTTTCTTCCTTAACTTGTCTATTCTATTTAGTGTCATTCCATATGTTGAGTAACGCTTATATTGGCAAATTAGGAAATGAAACCAGCAAGAAGGGCATCGGGGGAAGGGCAGGTTTAATCTGATGTACCACTGTGGGAAGTCATTGAGTTTGAAACAGATATATCTCCAAGGTTGATAGTCATCCTCATGGTGCTCACACAGACCTACTGGCAAGTAGCGAATAAATAGTGGAGAGTCTATGGGAGCTGATCACCCACTCACTCTCTTAGGCAAATGATAAAATTAAAGGAATTATACTCTAACAAATATTTTCAAATTAATAAAGAAATAAGTGAATACTGAGGTTTTTAAAAAATACTACATTTTAGTGTAGCCAATTGTTCATGGTTTCTGAAGCTTCGGTGTTGTGTCAGTGACAGGGCCACGCCTGTCTGTGATTGCCATATGGTCAAGTCTGCCCCCTAGCAGCCATGGTTCAGATTACACTGGAGAAAAGAGGCACACATAATACAACTCACTGAATTATATAATACCTTCGCACACACAGGGATTTCAATGCGGCAAAATATGTCTGAGTTGAATGTGTCAAAATTTGTTAAAACACTTGAAAACAGCTAGGTTTTAGACTCAATTGTTTTCTGCCAGATTCCAAAGTGCTGTCTTTTGTTTATAGAATTTGAAATAGTGCTGCAAGCTGTTTGCGCCACAGAAATTAATTACAAACTGATGATTTTTTTTAAGAAACAGCAGATTTAAAAAAGAAAACGATTTAAAGCAATATTACAGCAATCTCTTTATTCCATTCTTTTTTGTGCATCTTAACTATTGGAATAGATATGAGAAAACAATTAGGAATTAACCGGAGACATATTCTTCCCTTCATTATTTGCTTGCTGGACACCTGTAATATCAAGCTTCAGAACTAAGAAAGAGATGCGCAAACAACATGTGTGGTGGGCCCTGCAGTGGATGGTTCTTATTTCAGTGCTGCAGCACTCTGCCTTGTCTCTGCTGAATTAGTTGATCTCAGCCCAGAGAGTTGTAGGAGTTTCATCTGGGCAAGAACGTGAACAATCAGCCAGGATTCCTGCTTCTGGCCATTCTCCAGTGACTTCTGCTGGATAGTGTGCAAATCAAGGCATTGGAAAATAAAATACTGCTGCTACAACAATTTGGGTTTATATAGCATCTTTAATATAGAAAATCCCCCAACGGCCATGAATAAAAGGCATTCGGAAAATGGACATTGAGCCAAGGAAGGCGATATTAGGAGGCGTGACCAAAAGCTTGGTCAAAGAAGTGGAATCTAAAGTAGGTTTTAAAGGAAGAGAAGGAGGTAGGGAGGTGGAGGATTTCTGAATGGGGAGGGTGGGAGGTTTCAGAGGGTAGAACCAAGGAGGCTGAAGGAAAGGTTGCCAATAATGGGGCAAAGGGAGAAGCAGATGTTCGAGAGTCCCAAGATGGAGGGACAGCGATTATGTGGGGGATGGTAGGATTGGAGGAAATAACAAAGTTATGGAGGGATTTAAACCCAAGAATGAAAATTCTGAAGTTGAAATATTGGAGGATCAGGTGTGTGATGGGAGAGTGTGACATACTATGGGATAGGATACGGGCTGCAGAATATTATCTCAGCTGGTGTTTATAGAGTCTGGAGGATTGTATGCTGGTCAGGAGCACTTTGGAGTAATTGAGACTAGAAGTAGGGCTGGATGAAAGTGATGTTACAGTGGTAGCTGTAGGTGTTTTTTGTGATACAGAAGATGACAGTGGAAGTACCTCCCAGTGACAGCCGTGATGGGGGACTGGAATATTAGGAAAGATCTTAGGGTATCTTTGTTTCGTAGGGAGTATTGAATGGCACAGAGAGAACTAAAGAGTTGATTACATTAATTGGGAAGTGATTAACTCCAGCAGTTCCATGGTAAGACATCATAATTTTCATATTTAATTTTATAATGTCCTTGTAACATTCATCTGCTACACAGTGTAAGCCCCTTATTTAGAGATTTGTGAACTTACTTTCTAGTATTTGCAAAGTCAATATTAGTTGGATAGCCAATAAGTTTACAGCTGATGCCCTTCACATAACTCTGAGGAAATGTCTTGTGTAATATCTTTGTGGAAGATGAACAAAGGCAGGTGTGGCGTGATTTGTCTGAGGCTCAGAGGTGACATCTGCTGGCTGAATACTACAACTGTTTACTGGTTATGATCAGTTCCTGTTCAGAATTATCCTTTTGTTCTCTATTTACTTTCTTTTAGATCAAAACATTTTTTACTTTCTCACTGGAGGGTTTTTTTTTGCTAAGAGTTGCTAATTGAGCTAGGGTTGCTAACCATCCAGAATTGTCCTGGAGTCTCCTGGAATTAATGATTAAACTCTTCTTCTTTGGCCTCCTTGTCTCGAGAGACAATGGGTAAGTGCCTAGAGGTGGTCAGTGGTTTGTGGAGCAGCGCCTGGAGTGGCTATAAAGGCCAATTCTAGAGTGTCAGACTCTTCCACAGGTGCTGCAGATAAAATTGGTTGTCGGGGTTGTTTCACAGTTGGCTCTCCCCTTGCGCTTCTGTCTTTTTTCCTGCCAACTGCTAAGTCTCTTCAACTTGCCACACTTTAGCCCCGCCTTTATGGTTGCCCGCCAGCTCTGGCGATCACTGGCAACTGACTCCCACGACTTGTGATCAATGTCACAGGATTTCATGTCGCGTTTGCAGACTTTTTAAAGCGGAGACATGGATGGCCGGTGGGTCTGATACCAGTGATGAACTCGCTGTACAATGTGTCCTTGGGGATCCTGCCATCTTCCATGCTGCTCACATGGCCAAGCCATCTCAAGCGCTGCTGGCTCAGTAGGGTGTATATGCTGGGGATGTTGGCCGCCTCGAGGACTTCTGTGTCGGAGATATGGTCCTGCCACCTGATGTTAAGGATTCTCCAGAGGCAGCGAAGATGGAATGAATTGAGACGTCGCTCTTGGCTGACATACGTTGTCCAGGCCTCACTGCCGTAGAACAAGGTACTGAGGACACAGGCTTGATACACTCGGACTTTTGTGTTCTCTAGGGGTGCGAAATTCAGTTGTGTGTGGCATTATGGAGGCATAGCGCTGCTTTCAAGGGGCTTCCAACACAGCGAGACCTGTTCAAAATGACACATGCACAGGTGTCCTCAGCATGTGCTGAAAACATGTGAAGCAGCACGCTATCCTGACATCACACAGCCTAACTGGCTGATGAGCTGTCAAGATCTGAATTTGGGCAATGTTAGTTCTTGCAATGAATTTACACATCACTCTGCAAAAATCAGGTGTCCGGCTGCAAGGTGGGCCCTGCACAAGCTCTCCTTAAAGGGGCAGGCTCCCATATTGCAAAGTAAGTTAATTTCTTTTACAAATTTTGCTTCTGCAAAGTGTCAGGAAGTACTCTGGAGTGTTTCTGGAGGTCTTTTATGTTGAGTTCTTGGATTTGCTGGAAAGTGTTGCTGCTTCCTCACAGGGAGTGTAGTGGAATAGGTGACCTGTGCACACAAAAGCTGCAACAGTTATGGAGGCAGCAGTGCCAGTGCCTCTGGGTCTGCAGCATGGCAGGGGAGATGGAGCAGAGGCTGTGGAGAGGGTTAGTTCTGCATCATGCCCTCTACCAGCTTGGAACAGGACTCCGTCATACTCCTCAAATATGGCAGGCGGCTGTCTGGCAGGCCAGCCAATGCACCCAGCATCTTGGTGTGTATCTTTATCAGTATTCTCCAGTGTACAGCTCCATTGATGTCCTCATCTGAGTCCTTGCAGCAAAACTCATCTGAGACTTCACCCTCCAGAGAGGCACACAAACCATTGTTTACCCATGGCCTGGCTGCAGTCCAGTCATACCCAGATGACTCACCACATTCATCTGATGAAGGGTCAATGACCAGAAATGTGGGCCAGAATTTTACATTGGGCGGGCGGCCCTGCCCACTGGCCAAATGTCAGGGGTAGGCCTGCCTCCACCGGGCCTGGGAGCCACGGCAGGATTTTATGCTTGGTTTTGGACAGGACTTCTGCCCCTCTGAGGCAGGAAGTACTGCCTCCAAGAGCTGCTGGCCAATCAGCAGGCTGGCAGCTCTCAGTCCCAGCAGCGCCGCCGGGAGTGGTAGCCACTGCTGGGACTGCACGTAGCCACAGCAGCAAGAGGAATGTCGGCCGGGAAACAAGGTAAGTTTCTAGGGCCTAGCTGGGGACAATTGGCCAGGCCCCGGCAAGGCAAGTGGGGATTGGTTGGGAGGAGGGGGGAGGAGTGTTGTGTAGTGGGTGCCCGATCAGGAGGGCCGCCCCACCCAGCCCGCAAGGAGACCTCCAGGTTTTACTGGGCGGCCTCCTGGGAGACTTCAGCCGCCCACTGGCCGCTGGTAGACTACAGTGGCGGGGGAGGAGGCCCTTAAGAGGCAGTTAATTGGCCACTTAAGAGCCTTGATTGGCCTGGGGTGGGCGGACTGTTTCTTGCTGCTGCCGCCTCTCATAAAATTGCAGTGGGGGCAAGAAGGCCTCAGGAACGGCCCCCCGGCTCCCACTCAATTTTACCAACCCCCCCCACCACCATCCTGCTCTTGCAGGGGGACTGTAAAATTCCAGCTCCAAACTCTGTTCCTCCCTCCACAGATGTTACCAGACCTGCTGAGTATTTTCAGCATTTTCTATTTTTATTTGAAGTATCTGGATGTTAGACGTGAGGCCTGAGTGCCAGGGAGTGCTGCTGGGTGAGTGATGGGGGTTTGAGCAGCATGAGAGGCTGATGCAGTAGAAGGTGCCTGTGAAGATTCATTCACTGACGTTGACCATCTGCATGAGGTCATTAGACTTCTTGTGACATTGCTGCCAGGTCCTTGGGGCCAGATGCCAGGAATTGACCTCCCTGGTCTCCTGCTCACACTCCCTTGAGGACCTCCTGGCCCCCTTTGAAACCATGGTGTCTCTCCTCCTGCCCACCACCACTAATGCCTCCAGTGCTGCATCCATCACTCTGGAATCTTCTCCCTCACCTGGTTTTCACTTTGCCATCATTGAAATTGCAGCAGTATTCTTGAATGCAGCTTCCCTTTAAGAGGGACAGCTGGCCTTTAAGAAGAGCAGGCTGGCTGTACTACGTGGTTTCTGAACAATGCTACTCAGCTCCCTGCTGAATGCAGAGGCAGTTGGCAGTGTTACGAAGAAAACATCACTGTGGGACCTGCTTGGCCAGATGCTACAATCATGTAAATGAGGTGGGTGCAGTAACTTTGCTTGCTGCTCATCTCGATCTAAACTGATGTGGGAAGGTCACGAGTTGTGACCCCAGTACTCAAAAGACAGGGCACATGAATTTCTAGCCAGGACACTGCTGCGAGCAACCTGGGAGAAAAATCACAGGAGCGTTAAAAGAAATGTATATTTTTTTGAAGTGACTCCTGACAACGTAGCCCAGTGCCGACATCATCAGAATGCTCCCAGCTTTGCAAATGTGCAGAACGGACTCTTGCTGTCAGTATGGTGCTGTGCATGCGCAGCCTACGTCAGCACACTGCGTGCCAGCACTAATTTGCGCATGCATGCGCAAACGTCATCCTGTACTGCAACGTCTGCTCACCACTCGCTCCCTGCCTCGCCACTTCTCCTCCCTCGGCCACTTGCTCCCTGCTTCACTGCATCCCCCACCCCCCGTGATCTGTGGGCCACTCACTTCCTGCTTCACCCCCCCACCCCAATCTGTCGTCCACTCACTCCCGCCTTGCCACTTCTCCCCCCTCTGCTCCGCCTCTGCTCCCCGCTCCCTCCCACGATCGCCGTCTCTCTTCCCCGCATGGAGGAAGCAGAGAGAGAGAGAGTGACAAGATAGGGAGGGGAGGGAGAATGCGAGCGGGAGGGAGAGGGGAGCAGAAGCGGGAGGGTGCGGGGAGCAGAGGGGAGGAAGTGGCAAGGCGAATGGTGGAAAAGTGGTGAGTGGCCAAGGGGGGGAGGGGAGTGAGTTGCGAGCAGACGTGTGCGGGAAGGCTGTGGCGAAGAGAAGTGGGGAGGCGGGGTACTGTTGAAGGTGGGATGGAGGCGGCGTTCACAGCCACTGGGGATTTAAGTTTCATTTGTTCTTGTGATAAATTGAGTAGCGCCATCTTTACTACTGGCAGCTGCTAAAAACATTGCAGACAGTGACCTTTCAGTGCATGAGGCTGCATTTGTGCAAGTACTGCACCACCTAGTGGTTGTGTTGTCAGCAAACGCAGCCTTTTTTTACATTTTCTTTGAAATCTTTCGTTTCTCAGTTACAAAAACACTGGACATGGGAAAAAGACTGTTTGACTGATGGTCAAGAATCATCCAATTGGGTAATGAAGAGCTTGATCACTTTCTAATTGAGATGGGCATGCGACACAGGATGGATGAGTCGGTGCATATGGCAGGGGTGTGGGGTGGGGAGGTTGGAGGCAGGTGGCCAAGTAATAACACTTCCAGTTATACCTCGAGTTAGAGTTGGCAACCCAAAACTGATCACATCTCTCTAAATAAGTTAATTAACTGACATCGATATTCCTGGATCTGTCACCATTATGTGCTGCCTGTGAGGGGTCAGATTGCTGATACAAGGGAATGTGCAGCTCTAGGGGTAATTTTTAACTTTCTGCTGGGTGAGAAATGCGTGGTACTGAGCTGTCCACCCAGGTGGGATGTAAATCAGGTGGCTAGTTCATGTGGGCAGCTCACGCTCGAGTATGTTGATGAGGCCCAAGGGCCAATTTCCATTGATCCTCCAGCATCTCGGCAATGCCAAGTCTGGGCCTGAAAATGGATCCAGACTAATGTCTAGGCCAAGATGCTTTGATCCACTAAGTAGACCCTTATGATTATGATTGGACTTTTACTTCATTAGTTCCTGCGTTCCTGTAAAATATTTACTTTGCCTTCTCTCAGATTCTTCCAATTCTCAGGCTTTTTCACAGGCCGATCATTTCCCTCCCTAACCTGGGAATTCTGACATCAATTGTAGTAACCCTGTTTGCAATGAGGTAACTAGGCCCAGCATGGAAAGTGAAAGTGACATGTTCCTGGTTTATGCCACAGAACCACACCATTATTATACACATTGAACCTTTAAAGTTCCAAGACAACTATTTGAAGTTGAAATTGTCCTGTAATTTTATATTTTCAAGATGATGGTCTGTCATATTGGGAGAGATGTGGGTGAAAAGCAACATTCCCTTTTTTTTGTGTGCAGCCAAAGTGCGCAGTTCCTTTAAATTATTTTGCTCAGCCACAGAAACCTAAATTAATTTTATTTATTTATTTAGAGATACAGTACTGAAACAGGCCCTTCGGCCCACCGAGTCTGTGCCGACCATCAACCACCCATTTATACTAATCCTACACTAATCCCATATCCCTACCACATCCCCACCTGTCCCTATATTCCCCTACCACCTACCTACACTAGAGGCAATTTATAATGGCCAATTTACCTATCAACCTGCAAGTCTTTGGCTGTGGGAGGAAACCGGAGCACCCGGCAAAAACCCACGCAGACACAGGGAGAACTTGCAAACTCCGCACAGGCAGTACCCAGAATTGAACCCGGGTCGCTGGAGCTGTGAGGCTGCGATGCTAACCACTGCGCCACTGTGCCGCCCAAGGGGACCAACTTAGAGGGGCCAACTTATGCCCAGCATGCACAGGAACTTTCAGCGCAACCTTGCAGCTTCAAGGGAACATTGGTGACAAATTGCACGCATAATTGCCAGTGTTAAACTGCTTTTAGAAGGGTATTGCTGAAATATTGATTTTATGTACAGTGATAGCCCTACAAAGGTCTAAAAGAAAAACAGTCAGAATTTTACATACATGCCAATCTGGAACCTAGGTAACGTTGAACAACAGCATCAAACAAAACTGAAGAAAAAAAATGAACCAAAAATGCTTTTTGTAGCACTGGTCAATTTTTAAATGTGAGTGCTGAAAGCATCATAGAATTATAGAATAATACAGCACAGAAGGAGGCCACTGGCCCCATCTTTTCTGTGCCGGCCCTCTGAAACAGCTGTTCAATTAATCCGACTCCACTGCTCTTTACCCAAAGTCCTGCATTTCTTTCCTTTTCAAGTATTTATCCATGAGATTTCTTTTCTCATGGGGGTATGAGGACTTGGCCTCCACCCCGAAAAAATGTTTTTTTTAGTACATTTGGTGAATTATCCATTATTTCAAAGTCCGTTGTAATTCTATCCTTCAAACCAAAAATAAAATTATGGGGTTTTAAATACACCTTTGCAGGATCCAAATATTTTCTTTCCAAATCTAACCCCAAAAGCACCAGTTAGAGCTTCCTGCTTCAGCTTGCTTTTTTCTACCCAAAATGGGGACAAAATGGCATGCGGCATGCTGGCAGTCGCAGAAGGGAAAATCCTTGATCACCATGCCAATTTGTGAACCGAAATATTTCACAAACCTACAATAATTCCAACCAACAGTGCATTCTAAGAAAGAAAAGAAAGTGAATTTGTATAGCACCTTTCATGATCACAGGATGTCCCAAAGCATTTTACAGCCAATGAAATACTTCTGAAGTGCAGTCACTATTATAATGTACAAACTGCGGCAACCAATTGGCACACAGCAAGTTCCCACAAACAGCAATGTGATAATGACCTGATAATCTGTTTTATTGCTTTGGTTGAGGGGTAAAATATTGGTCAGGAAACTGGGGAGAACTCCTCAGCTATTTTACATCCACCCAAGAAGGTTCAAAGTCTCGTTTGAAAGATGGAACCACTGACAGTACAGCATTCCCTAAGTACTGAACTGGAGTGTCAACCTGGATGATATTGCTCAAATCTCTGGGGCTTGAACCCACAACTTTCTGATTCAGAGTTGAGATGCTACCAACTGAGGCATAGCTAACATCTATGTTCATAACACAAAATTGGCTTACCTTCACATCTGTCCCTGTTGTGTTTTGCATGGCAGCATAGAGGTAGGCAGGGAAGTTACCTAGATTGAAGGTAAATGGATTTAATTATTTTAAATAAAGAATTTGTTTTTTGAAATAACCTTTGGAAAATTAAGGATGAGAAAATATTGTTGAAGCAAAATTTTCAGACAGATTTTTGATGCAGGGTTACAGCCATACATTATTAGCTTATTGTTTCCTCTTTTAGATGTTCAATTTGCTGTTCATTTCAAACCTCAAAACAATGAAAGGCTAGAAAGTACTGTAAACTATAAAAGCAGATGAATACTTACAGTACTTATAAGGCATCCCCTGTTTGCTGTGTTAATGGCAGCATTAACCCACTTTTATCGTTAATAGTAATTTTGAGTCTTCGGTGCTCTTTTGACCTTGTTGAAAAGATTTTTTTTCTTGTACTGGAAGAGAAATCATCATTCAAAGTAATTGCTGGTTGAGAAGGTTCCTTTGAGGAAGATAACAAGTTTTAAAAAGATATAATTTATCAGTGTGTTACATGGAGACGAGCACTGAATAAATATACCTGTGACTTGTACTCTCAGTAGTCATCAGCTTATCTTAAAACTCTACTGCCTCCAGTTCATTTGTAACCAATAGTGAGAGAAAGTAAAGTCTGATCATTTGGTTCTGACAGACTTCATCTAGTCTGGTTTACACTGATATTTGAGAAAATAAGAGGACACATTGATCAAAAAATGCAGTGAATGTCATGTATGTGGATTTTCAAAAACTGTTTGATAAGATGTATTAAAAGGAATGTGTTAGTTAAGAAGTTGGCTGACGGACAGAAAACAAAATAGTGGTTAGGTGTTTTCCAGACTGGAGCGATGTAAATAGTGGTGTGTTCCAGGGTCAGCTTTGAGACAGTTGCTCTTCTTACTATATGTAAAAATCTGAACTCAGATATTACAGGCAAAATATCAAAATGTGTGGTCAAAACAAAAGTCAATGGAAGGGAAAATTGGATGGGGCTTATAATGGGTAGTCAACCCACTACCGCTTATTTTGTGACCCCACCAATGTTGAACTTTACCCCTGTAGAGTTTCAGATATATAAATTTTTAAAAGTAAAGTTATTTCTTAAAAGATGTGGACCTGGATTTTAGCCTTAGGAACGAGTTCTGTGCGGGGGTGGGGCGGTGGGTGGGGGGAGGGGTGGGGTGGTGGGGGCGGTCGATAAGTGGTGTGGCTGTTGCGGCTTATCTGAGTGTTGTACAGAATTGAACTGCAGGGCTCCCTTAGGTGGGGTTCCCGCCCACAGACAGAGTGGTAACAGGGTGGAGGCCTTTCAGGTGGGGTGTCTGCTTCACAGGCCTGAAGCCTACGAAAGCAGGTAGGTGTAATGGGGAAGTGAGAGAGAGTGTGGTAGGGGCAGGGGGGCTGTCTGGATCATGGAGTCATGTCCAAATCATGGGGCGGGGTCTGATGGTGGTCCGGGGGATCCAGGTCACAGGGCAGTTGTCCGGGGGATCCAGGTCACAGGGCAGTGGTCCAGTGATGGTTCAGGAGCATCTGGATTGTGATGGGCGGGGGGGCTTCCAATAGTGGTCTGGGTGTCCAATGGCTGTCAGGGTAGGGGGAAGCAGACAGATCGTGGGGAGTGGTGTTGACTGGGTAGCTTGTTGGGCCAGGTGAAAACACTTGCCTCATGGACTCAGCCCTCCTGCCTTCTTTAAGCTGCCGAGGTTCCTGTGGCCAGGGAAACCCGGCCGTCTGTGGTTAAAAATAGAATGACTGTTAAAATGAAGGCCACAGCCTCATCATAATATTTAAATGACCAACTAGCCTCCTGGGAATGGGCTATTTGTCAGCTTTGCACCCCATCTCCGTTAAAACCAAATTTGGTTGTATTCGAGGAGGGTTTCATTCCTATTTCAGATTTTTTGTATTTTAACCTCTGACAAGACCCCAACCCAGCCATTGTTGGAAGTTAAGATTCAACCTATGGAATCCACGAACTATAAATGGGGAAATTGAGTACAAAGCAAAGAGGTAAAGCTAAACCTATACAAATCATTCCTTAAACAGCAGTTATAATACTGTGTTCAGTTCTGGGTGCCTTTCTTTAGGCTTCAAGAGTTATCGAGACAGATTTACAAGAGCTTGACTAAGATGATCTCAGGGATGATTGGCATTAGTTGTGAAGTGCAGTTAGTGCTGTTTTCACTAGAAAAGAGAAGGTTAAGAGGAGATCTCAGAAGTGTTCAGAATTATGAGGAGTATTGATATAATAAATTGAGAAAATTATTTTCACCAGTCAGTAAATTGATGACGAGAAGGCTTAAATTTAAAGCCATCACCTTAAAGAAGGAAGTGGTTCAGTACTTTTTTTTGCAGGCAGTTTTTACTCCATGAACTGTCTTTTACTAACAGTAATAGAAGTAGAATCCCTAATAGCTGTCAAAAGGAAAGAGGATAAATATTTGAAAAAGAAAAATGTAAAAGGTTATGGGTCAGGGGGCAGGGGAGACATGGTTCAGGCACAAAGGGCTGATTTGCCTCTGTGCTGTAAAATTCTATGACTGTACGTAGCCTGCAATCCTCGCGAAAACAAACTCTCTTGTAAAACACTAACAAATTGACACAAGAGTTTAGATTTTTTAGATATACAGCACTGAAACAGGCCCTTCGGCCCACCGAGTCTGTGCCGACCATTAACCACCCATTTATACTAATCCTACACTAATCCCATATTCCTACCACATCCTCACCTATCCTTATATTCCCCTACCACCTACCTATACTAGGGACAATTTATAATGGCCAATTTACCTATCCACCTGCAAGTCTTTTTGGCTGTGGGAGGAAACCGGAGCACCCAGAGGAAACCCACGCAGACACAGGGAGAACTTGCAAACTCCACACAGGCAGTACCCAGAATTGAACCCGGGTCGCTGGAGCTGTGAGGCTGCGGTGCTAACCACTGCGCCACTGTTGTTTGAAACATTGATGGTCAGCATGTAGACTTGGTAGCTTAGTGCTGAAAATTACAGTTTGTCAGTGTGCTTTCCAAAATTTGTATAAAATATACATTTTCAGTTATGAATTTAAATTAAACTATAAGGTGATTAAAACGACACAGCACCTAAAGTCTAATGTTCGGTTTTGTTAAAGTGCCTCAGCTAACCATGAAATGTGCTTTGACTGGATGGAAAGACAGGCTGAGATATACACATCAGGAAAACAGACATAGGCTACAATATTTAGTTGTGTAGCACCCAGCTTTTTGGCATTATGGGTGCTGTTCTTATTCTAATATGGCATCCGCGCCACACATGCATACTTCTGGTGCAGGTCGCGCTGGACGCCATCTTGGCTGGGAGGTTAGCATGGACGCAGGGAGCAGGCGCTGAAAGTATGCAGAGTAGGCAGATTGTAACGTCAATCAGCAGGTGCCAGTCTTTTGATGCCAGTGGTGCCATTTTGGAGCTCAGCACTCAAGCTAACGCCCTTGCTTAAGTTTGCACAGGTGAACATGCTTTTAACAGCAGGATGGACCCCCACCCACTCTTCCCCCTCCTCCCCCCCCCCCCCCCCCCCCAGCAGTGCTATTTAAGGGGATTATCAATTACTTTTAAGTTATTTGCTAATCGATTTATACTGGGTGTTGTTGACTTTGTGGAAGTGTTTGAAAGTTGATATTGTCATTTAAAGTTGCTGAAGTCTGCAGCAAGTGGTGTAGCACATGCTATAGGACTTTGTCCTAGCTTCAAGGAATGTGCACAAAACCACTTGCTTCCAGACATGAGTGCAGTCATGTACATTTCTCCTTGGCCTGCAGCATGCCAGGACCAGTGAGCAAAAGCAACACAGAACAGAACAAGCTACAAGAAGTGGGGGGAGAAGAGCTGTCAACAGGAGGCCAAATCCATTTGGGGTGTTCAGGAAGCATTTCTCCTACTTCAACCTCAATGAGGAACAGTGTTTCAGATGCCTCCACTTAACTAAGGATGACCTCACTGACAGCTGCCACCTATTGCAGGCTGACCTGCAGCCTCAGTGCAGGGTAAGGACTGCATTGCCAGTGGCCATGTGACTGTGGCCATGAACCTTTATATATCAGGTTCTTTCCAGGCTGCAGCAGGTGGCATTTGTAACATCTTCTAATTCGCCATCCATTGTTGCATAAAGGAGGTTACAGAAGCTGTGTATGCAAAGAGAGTTAAATGTATCTCATTTTCTGGCTAGAGAGAAGCAGGTAGAGTTAGCACATGGCTGCACGAGGATTGTGCACGAAGCAAAAAGCAAATAAGAGAATCAAAGAGTGAGCATGAAAAAAGACTGGCAGCATTAAAGGAAATCCCAAAGTTTTGCATAGATATATAAATAGTAAAAGGGTGGTAAAAGGAGGAGTGGGGCTGATTAGGGACCAGAAAGAGGATTTACACATGGTGGCAGAGGGCATAGCTGAGGTATTAGATGAATACTATGCATCTGTCTTTACCAAGGAAGAAGATGCAACACAGGCAATGTTGAAAGGAGGTAAGTCAGACACTAGAGGGGTTTAAAATTGATAAAGAGGAAGTATTAGCTAGGCTGTCTGTATTTAAAGTGAATAAAGCACCAGGACCAGAGGAGATGCATCCAAGGATACTGAGGAAAGTGAGAGTGGAAATCGCAGAGACATGGCCATAATTTTTCAGTCTTCCTTCGACTCGGGGGTGGTGCCAGAGGACTGTAGAATTGCAAACGTTACACATTTGTTCAAAAAAGGATGTAAGGATAAGTCCAGCAACTACAGGCCAGTCAGTTTAACTTCGGTGGTGGGAAAACTTCTAGAAAAAATAATTCAGGACAAAATCAATAGTCACATGGACAAATGCGAGTTAATTAAGGAAAGCCAGCATGGATTTCTTGAGGGAAAATCATGTTTAACTTGCTATAGTTTTTTGAGGAAGTAACAGAGAGGGTTGATGAAGACAATGCTGTTGAGGTGGTGTACATGGACTTTCAAAAGGCGTTTGATACAGTGCCACACAACAGACTTGTGAGCAAACTTGTAGCTCATGGAATAAAAGGGACTGTAGCAACACAGGAAACAAAGATTAGTGGTTAATGAATGTTTTTCAGGCTGGAGGAAGGTTTGTAATGGAGTTCCCCAGCGATCAGTGTTGGGACCCTTGCTTTTCCTGATATATATTAATGACCTAGATCTTGGCGTACAGGGCCCAATTTCAATGTTTGCAGATGATACAAAACTTGGAAGCATTGTGAACTGTGAGGAGAATTGTGTAGAACTTCAAAAGGACATAGACAAGTTGGTGGAATGGGCAGACAGGTGGTAGATGAAGTTCAATGCAGAGAAATGTGAAGTGATTCATTTTGGTAGGAAGAACGTGGAGAGACAATATAAAATAAAAGGTCCAATTCTAAGGGGGGTGCAGGAGAAGAGGGACCTAGGTGTATATGTGTATAAGTCATTGAAGGTGGCAGGACAGGTTGAGAGAGCGGTTAATAAAGCATACAGTATCAAGGGCTTTATTAATAGGGGCATAGAGTACAACAGCAAGGAATTTATATAAAAGCAAAATACTGCGGATGCTGGAAATCTGAAACAAAAACAAGAAATGCTGGAATCACTCAGCAGGTCTGGCAGCATCTGTGGAAAGAGAAGCAGAGTTAACGTTTCGGGTCAGTGACAGTGTGGAGGAGAAGGATTTCTCCACAGGGCCAGTGGAGGAATTAGAAGAGTCACTGCGCATGTTAGTGGAGGCCAGTGAGCATTTCACTTGCATTGTCTCAGGAAGGAATGGTATGTGGCAAGGGCAGATTCAAGAAAGAAGGGGATGGTGGCATAGCACTAATGTCAATGGACTAGTAATCCAGAGGCCCAGAGACATGGGCTCAAATCCCACCATGGCAGCTGGTGGAATTTAAATTCAATTATTTAATCAAAACAAAATCTGGAATTAACAGCTAGTGCCATGCAACTATCATTGTGTCAATGTCCTTTAGGGAAAGAAATCTGCCAACTTTACCTGGTCTGGCCTTCATGTTACTCCAGACCCACAGTGATGTGGTTGACTCTTAACCACGACTCAGTTGTCAATTAGGGATGGTCAATAAATGCTGACCTTACCAGTGACGCCCACATCCCATGAAAGAATTAAAAAAAACTACATATCAAAATAGAAAAAAAATTATTGCCATCAAAAAAAAATGTTCCTGGTAAGTGGGTAGTTCAGTAATGCCGTAGATTGGTAACTAGTGCAACCCGTGGGTTTGGGCCCCTGATGTCCATATAACAAGTTCCTGATCTAAGATGAGCTATCAAGAAGTGATTGGAGATGAAACCCAGCAGTCAACTAGATTTGCTAAGTTTCTTGAATAATCAAAGTGAGCTGCTGAGCACATTCAGTAAAACAAGCTTATACATGTATGGTCCCTTTCGAAAGTCATTTTAACACAAGTTTTCTCATCTAACTGGCTTTCAAATTTCATTGTAATCATAATTGCACAGACTCCTTAGGACAACAATTTTTCTGTTGAAAACAATGTTTTTTCAGTAATATTTCTGCAGTCACTGGATATCAATTCTCTGAAAAATAAAAAGGCACAAGCAACACCTCGATACTAACTGTTACTGTCTAGAACTTGTTTGCAACATGGTATGTGCTATATACAAATTCCCTTTCTTACAAAACAAAGCTTGAACACATTGTTGAAAGCTTTTCACTCCAAACATATTCATGTCTTTTCTTTAAACTTGTTGTAATTATAGTGAAGCAAATTCACTGCAAGGCTTTAGTTGGCCGGACTGGCCACATTTAAATAATCATAACTTCTTTTCCTCCCCCTCGTTGTGAAATGAGGCGTTAAGTTTCAGCATGTTGCCATCGTGATACCAAAGCAGTATTCGGCTCCATGAAGTCAATAGTCTCAGTGATGTTACTGGCGCTCACTGTTCAAACAGAAATATTGTACATAGCAATCAATAGAAATAGGAAAAAAAATATTAATGATAATTCTTGGTAATTTTTTCCGATTTTCCTCTGATCTGTCCTGAAGGTAGTAATTCATGCTGAGATATAGCTCCGATGCATGAGCAACCTGAAGTACTTTGCCTAGGAGGCAATTCTTAGCATGTGGCAGAAATCCAAATAAGGTTTGCTTTTATTTATATACATTCAAAAACCACTTGTATCCAACTCTCTCACAAGCAGGTACCAGGGATGAGGAAGCTTTAAAGATAGTGGGGGGAAAATTTGGATAACCCCTGAAAACAGGTACAGGGATCGCGATGTGTGATTGACCCGTGCCCATTCCTTGTAATGCAGGCAGCATGCCAACTATGTGTTTCCTGCTTGTTTACATGATAACTGCAGGGAGCCCTGTGCTAAACATGCTGTTGAGTGACTGTATGCCTCAGCAGGAGACCTGAGTTTGTGCGAGGTTAGTACCACTTACAGCTAGACTGCACTAATTAAAACCACCCTCTTAAAGGGGAGCTGCCTTCTGGCATGGAGCAGGTGCTGAAAGTGGCTAGGGAAGAGAGTCTGATCTGGAAGAAGAGCAACTAATGGCGCAACAGGGAGAGGTCATGCTGTAGGGTTCTCAGTTGCAGCACTGGAGTCCTTGGGTCAGGAGGTGTAAGCATGCACATCTTGCATTCCCCGAGCCCTACACCCCTCACCACAACCCTACCCTTGTGCCTTTCCCTTTGCAGATATCCAAGAACTGCAAACTGGTCAGATAGTGGAGCAGGAGCAAGAAGTGGTTGAGTAACAAGAGACAGATAATGAGGAAACAACGTCACTCTCTCTCCTACTCGCAATCACCAGCTCAGAGACTGAGACTGCACATTCTTGAGAGAGTAGCTTAGAGGCAGAGTCTGCACATGATGAGGCACTGGACATGAGTGCCCTGCAGCCAGGGCAGGGGAAAGGGTAGCGCAAGTGCCAACTTAGAGGTGGGCAAAGCGCACACAAGTTCTACTTCAGCGGGTTCGGATGAGAACTTCGATGGGGTGGCCTACAGAAAAAGGCTGATGGGTATGATCACAGAAATGTTTGGTGCATTGGCCGACTGCCAGAAAGCCTGAGGTCACTGTTAAGAAGAACCATGAAGGAGTCCAGCACTGACCTTGCACAGGGGTTTATGCAGAGTTTAGAGCCCATCCTTTCCAGCATGGACCCAACCATAATGCAGCATCAGATGGTTGATGTCTTAGCTTACATTGCAGCACAACCAGCAACCATTCGATGTCTGAATGTTGCAGTGGAAGCTCAGATGAGAAGTCTTGCAGCTTGCTGGCATGCACGCTCAGACTCCTGCCATCATGGCTGTGAATGCCAATTTGTAAAGGGGCTTGCAGGGTCTCACAGCAGTCCAGCAATACTATAGAGAGAGGGAGGGGTGAGAGAGAGAGGCAGGGGGGGAGGGAGAGGGATGGACACAGAGGGAAGAGAGAGATGGGAAGAGAGGGATGGGAGAGAGATGGACACAGAGGGGATAGGGATTGACAGAGAGAGAGACAGAGCGAGAGGGGGAGAGAGAGAGGTCAAGATCACTCTGACAGATGAACATCCATCCAGATTCTCTGCATCGCTGCATCAAGTATGCGGGCAGACATTGACTACTTGTGCAAGCAAACAATGCCAAATATCTCACTAAATAGGGAGAAATGTGTTTTAAATCGGACTGTGTTTTGATGAGATTAGGTTGGCTATACACTTTATGTACAGATTACATGCTCCCATGTTTGTGGTTGAGTCAATAATGTTGTCAAATGTCTGTGCTACAACATGTTGGTGCCTATCCCTAGCATGGCTCTCCTCATATGGATGCTACCGACATGAGGCTGGGTTGCACACTGTCGTCATAAACCAGCTGGTAAGTGGATAGTGCTTGTTGCCCAGTCGCCACCCTTTGAGGAGAGCCATGCCAGGGATAGGCACCAATGTGTTGCACCACGGACATTTGACAAAATTATTGACTCAGCCATGAACATGGGAGCATTTAATCTGTCTATAAAGTGTATAGCCAACCTAATGCCAGTAGCTACCCTCTGGTCTCTCATCGTGGCTCAAATGCTAATGGTACAGTGGACTGGTGTAGAATGAAGGCATTATGGCTGCTGCCAGGAAACAAAGTATTGATAATCATGATGAGCTGAGTATGGTCTGTAAGATCTCACATTACAGATCTGCTATTGTATATCTCTGGAAGAAACACACAGCACTACCTTCTGGATTGCTGTTGTGAACTGAAAATTTATTATCTACTCCCTCTCGTGGCACACTGTGTATGCTACACCAAGCATGTACAGTGGCCTCAAATGAACAATACACTACATATCAAATGAACAATATCTGAACAATACACAACATTCCTCCCCTTCATGGTAAATGAGTTTCAGTGGTTGGCTTACATTGTTCTGTTTGGGCATTATTTCAGTTTTTAACATAATCACCTAAGTATGGTGGATGTTTCTGCTCACGAATAGGATATCGACGTATGGCATCAGGTGTTGTCTCATTTAACTCGTGTTTCATGTGAACTGTCGATGTCTGGATCAGATGCAATGCTTGCGGATGGCGGATGGTGTTTGCAACACTTTGAAGAATGACGTGTTCCGTGTGATGATTTGTGAACCATGCTTGGCAATGATCATTGATCCTTTTGTGTTGGTCACAATTGCCTGGATGTCATAGGGGGTTGTTTGCTTTCCAACATAACAATCTCATTTTACAAGCACTTTGACTCTGGGTTTAGTGGTGTAGTTCTGAATTTCATTTTTTGCTCTGCATTTGCTTTCATGTGATCTTTCTGTTGTCGATCACGCTCGCATATGTATTGATCATTAGCTTTGTGGGTAGCTCAGGAAGAGGGGTGCGCATCGGGTATGTGAAGATGAGCGTAGCTGGAGGCTTTCCAGTGGTCCAGTGAGGAGTTGCTCTGGAATTGCGAAGAAAACGATACAACTCCTGCTTCCAGTGCTTATTCTAAGCAGCAGCTGTACGGATCACTTTTTTCAAGGTATGCATGAATCTCTCAACTTCTCCATTAGCTCTGGACCAACAGGATGTGATTTTTCGGTGAGTGAAGCCCAGGTAGTTCGTGAATTTATTCAACTCATCGCTGTTGAATCGGGGTCCATTGTCGCTTCTCACTGTTTGAGGGACTCCAAACAAAGCAAAAATCTGGTCAAGCTTTGGTATGACGGCTTTCGCTGAGGTAGACATAACTATTTCTACAACTGAGTATCTGCTGTAGTCATCAGTGACAACAAGCAAGTTCTCATTAGTGGGCAAGTCTGCGAACTCTACACTAACTTCAGTCCATGGGCCTGTAGGTAGCTCAGACATGTTGAGCGGCTCATGATGATTTAACATTATGGTTGCTTGACATGCCAAACACTAATTGATTTTATGCTACACCATGCAGTAAATTCCCGGGAACCAAACCTTTACTCAAAGAAGTTACTTGATTTTGACAATTCCCTAGTGACCCTCATGTGCCATTTCTACCATACATTCTCTCAAAGACTGCAGAATGATAATGCAGTTGCCGCTTAACACAAGATCAAAAGTGGTTGCAACTGTGAGCTTATTTCGAACATTGTGAAGACCTTATAGGGTGTGAGCGACTTCGTTTGTAAAGCTCTCTCAATGACGTCTTTCCAGTTTTGTAATTCCGTAGCTGTCATATTTAGCTGCAGCGCTTCATCTTGTTTTGTTGCCACTTTGATGTCAGATAATTTCAGTGAGATAATTTTAATGGGAGTGGTGTACAGGCCACCTAACATTAACCTCGCTGTAGGACAGGGTATAAAGGAAGAATGGAACCTTGTCAGAAAGGTACAGCGATAATTATCGGGGATTTTAACCTACATATAGACTTGAAAAATCAAATGGGCAGAGGTAGCCTAGATGAGGATTACATAGAATGTTTTCGGGATAATTTCTTGGAACAATACGTTCTGGAGCCAATCAGAGAGCAGGCTATACTAGACCTGGTATTGTGCAACGAGATAGGATTAATTAATGACCTCATAGTTAAGGCGCCCTAGGTAGCAGCAATCATAATATGATTGAATTTTACATTCAGTTTGAGGGAGTAAAGAGTGGGTCCAAGATTAGTATTTAAACTTAAATAAGGGCAATTATGAGGGCATAAAAGCAGAGCTAGCTAAAGTGAACTGGCAAATCAGGAAAAGGGATAGGTCAATAGAGATGCAGTGGAAGACCTTTAAGAGGATATTTCAGAATACACAGAATAGATACATTTCAGCAAGAAAGAAAAATTCCAAGGGTGGGACCCGCCATCCATGGTTAACTAAAACAGTTTAAGATAGTATCAAACTTAACGAAAAAGCCTATAATTGTGCAAAGATGGGAGGCAGGTCAGAAGATTGGACAAAATATAAAAAACAGCAAAGAATGACTAAAAGATTGATAAGGAAGGTAAAATTAGAGTACAAGAGAAAGCTAGCTAGAAATATAAAGACAGGTAGTACGAGTTTCTATAGATATTTTTTTTTAAAAGTGTCAATAAAGTGAGTGTTGGTCCTATAGAAAGTGAGTCTGGGGAATTAATAATGGATAATAAGGAGATGTCAGATGAATTGAACAGATATTTTGCATCAGTCTTCACTATTGAGGATACAAGTAACATCCCAGTATTAGCTGTAAGTCAGGAAATGGAAGGGAGGGAGGAACTCAAGGAAATTACAATCACCAGGGAAGTGGTACTGAACAAATTGTTGAAGCTGCGGGCTGACAAGTCCCCGAGTCCTGATAGACTTGATCCTAGGATGTTAAAAAAAAGTGGCTAGTGAGATAGTTGATGCGTTAGTTTTAATTTTCCAAAATTCCCTAGATTCGGGGAAGGTTCCATTAGATTGGAAAATAGCGAATGTAACTCCTTTATTCAAAAAGGGAGGGAGACAGAAAGCAGGAAACTACAGGCCAGTTAGTTTAACATCTGTCTTAGGGAAAATATTGGAATCTATTATTAAAGACGTTATAGCAGGACATTTAGAAAAATTCAAGGTAATCAGCCAGAGTCAACATGGTTTTGTGAAAGGGAAATCAGGTTTAACCAATTTATTGGAGTTCTTTGAGGGAGTTACATGTGCTGTGGATAAAGGGAACCAGTGAATGTATTGTACTTAGATTTCCAGAAGGCATTTGATAAGGTGCCACATCAAAGGTTATTGCAGAAAATAAAAGCTCATGGTGTAGGGAGTAACATATTGGCATGGATAGAAGATTGGCTAGCTAACAGGAAATGGAGAATCGGCATAAATGGGTCATTTTCTGGTTGGCAAGATGTAACGAGTGGTGTGCCACAGGGATTTGTGCTGGGGCCTCAACTTTTTACAATTTATATAAATGACTTAGATGAAGGGACCGAAGGTATGGTTGCTAAATTTGCTGATGATATAAATATAGGTAGGAAAGTAACTTGTGAAGAAGACATAAGGGGGCTACAAAGGGATATAGATAGGTTAAGTGAGTGGACAAAGGCCTGGCAAATGGAGTGTAATGTGGGAATGTGGAAAATTGTCCACTTTGACAGGAAGAATAAAAAAGAAGCATATATTCTAAATGGTGAGAGATTATCGAGCTCTGAGATGCAGAGGGATCTGGGTGTCCCAGTGCATGAATCGCAAAGGTTAGAATGCAGGTACAGCACGTAATTAGGAAAGCTAATAGAATGTTATCGTTTATTGCGAGGGGAATTAAATACAAAAGTAGGTGAGACCACATCTGGAGTACTGGTACAGTACTGGTCTCCTTATTTAAGGAAGGATGTAAATGCATTGGAGGCAGAGAAGGTTTACTAAACTAATATCTGGAATGGGCGGGCTGTCTTCCGAGGAAAGATTAAAGGTACAAGGCTTGTATCCACTGGAATTTAGAAGAGTAAGAGGCGACTTGATTGAAACGTATAAGATCCTGAGGGGTCTTGACAGGGTGGATGTGGAAAGGATGTTTCCCCTTGTGAGAGAATCTAGAACTAGGGGTCACTGTTTAAAAATAAGGGGTTGCCCATTTGGGACAGAGATGAGGAGAAATTTTTTCTCTCAGAGGGTCGTGAGTCTTTGGAATTCTCTTCCTCAAAAGGCAGTGGAAGTAGAGTCTTTGAATATTTTTAACACAAAGGTAGATAGATTCTTGATAAGCAAGGGGGTGGAAGGTTATCGGGGGTAGGTGGAAATGTGGAGTAATCAGTTCAACCATGAACATATTGAATGGCGAGCAGGCTTGAAGGGCTGAGTGGCCTACACCTGTTCCTAATTCGTATGTTCGTATGTGATTTTGGCACCATGTTTACAGTCAAGTAGTTAAGATGTTGTCTTGCAGTCTGTTCTTCGTGACTGGTAGGACTGATTATTGGCAAAAGATGGCATGAAAGGTAGTCCACTGGTTAAGCTGGCCTGGTTGATACTTAACATGGAACTAGTACTCTTGCAGTTTGAGTATCCAACGCTATGTTACTATGCGGATTGTTGAACAGGCTTACTGGTGGCCTGTGATCAGTTATCATTTCAAACCCGCTTCCATACAAGTAGAGATACAAGTGCAGGAAGCTTCATGTGATTGAGAGTGTTTCTCTCTCTCTTAACAAAGATTGTTGTCCTATGGGCGTTAATGATCTGCTTGTCATTGTGACGATTGATGAGTGGCCTGCTTTGTCTTTCTGCACGAGAACGGCATCTAAGCCAACCGGGCTCACATCCATGACTAGCTGGGTGGTTTTCTTGGGATTGAAGTTGGCGTTTGTACAATTTGCTGACAACCATTGTTTGATCTGGTGTATAGTCTGTTTGTCCAATTTAGTGCACTCCCATTTGATTGTCTCTTTTTCCAGATTGCGTAGGGGGGCAGACAGCATAGTGAGGTCAGGAATGAAATGACTACAGTATACGATGAGCTTAAGTAGACTCATGACTACATGCACATACACGGGATCTACAGTGTTTGCAATGGCTTCAACTTTCCGTGAATCAGGTGATACTCCTTCATCGCAGAAGGCAGGACCGAAGAATGCGATTCCGCTTTCATTGAACAGGCACTTGTCTATGTTCAGGGTGAGGTTGCATTCTTTAAGACTTTGTAGGCATGCATGTAGGCATGTCTTGAGTTCAATTTCAGTGTGGCCGTAGATGCGAATGTCCTTGCAGTGCAGACTGAATCATGTGCTGAAATATCTCAGCTGCTGAATTGACTCCAAAGTTGAGCCTCTTGTATCGAAAGAGCCTGTTGTGAGTGAAGAACACTGTAAGATACCTCAATTCTTCTGCAAGCTTGATTTGATGGTAGCCTGCAATACGGTCAAGCTTAGCAAAACATTTGGTACCTTTCACTTTCTCTATGATATCATCAATTGTCGGTGTCAAATGTCTTTCTCATTGTATTACTCGGTTTGATGACCGCATGTCAATGCAAATTCTGATCTTGTTCTCACTTTTGGGTTTCTTGACAGCTTGTATGGGTGAGACTCAAGGGCTGGGTTCATCTCTAATATTCTCAATGATGTTGAGGTCAAGCAAGTGTTGAAGTTCCTTCTCTACTTTCTGACATAGAATGGAATTTGTCTATGTTGATGCATGACTGGACACACCTTGGGATCTACATGTAGCAGCCTTCAGTTTGCTGATTCCCATGAATCAGTCAGCATACAGTTCAAGAACATTGTTGGTATGCGTAGGAACTACATATGCAGATCTGTTGCTGTGTGGAAACTTATGAGTGTGTCAATTTCTCCAGATATGACATAGACATCAGAACGAATGCTGTATTCTTTGAATGTGACTGGCATTTCAAAAGTCCCAAGAACCTTCAGTGGTTTGTTACTGTAGTAGGGGAAAATTTTTGTATTCCCTGATTTGCAAAGGATGGGGCAGTCCTGAGCTTTGTTGAACATTTTATCTACCATGCTGGTCCTGTATCTATTAGAGCATCTACTTTTGAGCAGCCAGTGGTCAGTGTCATACACGGCTGGTTGCTGTGTCTGGAAGAGAGCACAAGAGTATATTCAGGCCCATCTGTCTCTACATTGGCAACATTCTCGCACCCTTTTGGTGTGGTAGGCACATGTGGAACCCTCCTGAGAGTATTGGGCTTAACAGTTGATATTGCTGATGAGTGGCAAATGCGAGCAAAATGGTTGAGTTTTACACTGCTTGCCAGCAGCAGGGCATACAGTCTGGTGTGGATACGGACTGCCACAGTGGAAGCATTACTTGGACAAGATAGGGATCATGTTTGTGAGATTGCTGTCATTGCTTTGCAGGTTGTTTCTTGGCACATGAGCGGTGAGCACTGTTCACAGGAATTGAGCTTGAGGTGTGGCACTTGCTGTTGGCCGTCTCAACTTCAGCCACTCTGGACTCTGAAAGGGATAGAGATCTTGCTAATTCCACAAGCTCTGATAGCTTTCTGTCTTTCTCAAGTGCTTTTCTGTGTATTTGATTAGAGAGGCAACCTTCAATTATTTGTGTTTTGATTTCTCATTCGACATGTTCAATCTCACCAGTCACATTTGGTTGCCAGTTGTTTCAATCATGTGCAAAATTGATCAGTTGTCTCATTTGCTTCTTGCTTGGTTCGTCGGAAAATAATTGTTTTGTATATTCTTCTTGGGTGTATACTAAGTTTGTGCATTTTTTGCATGTCGTCGTTTTGTGCAGACGTAAGTGTCTCAAAAGTATTATCCAATCCTTCACCTCCAAAAGTGGAGAAGTAAGGCCTTTTTCTCTTATCGGTTTTTTCAAAGTCCACCATTGCTCCCTTGAGTCATCGCAGCCACTTCTGCCAGCAAGGGAACACAGATGAGGGCTCGGAGTTCACATCAAAATGTGACAGGTGAATTGGGCATAGCCATCGCCATCTTGATTGTCAGTGCAGCATAGTGCGTGATCAAGGATCCAGGATAGTGTTCCGCAGGCACAATCACACAGATGTCATTAAAAGTAATATTGGCAGGTGGAAGAAGCAAATGCAAATTTTGTGCGATGCTACAATCATCCCACATGATCCAGACAACCCCCTGTCCCTCCCACAATCTCTCTCACTTCCCAAACACACTTACCTGTTCTCATAGGCTTCAGTCCCATGAAGCAGGCTCCCCACCTGAAAGGACTGCACCCTGTTAACCACATTGTCTGTGGGTGGGAACCCCATTTAAAATGCATATTCAGCTGTGCAAGGTTTAGAGAGAGTCTTACATGGAACGTTGAGATTCAAAATGGCACTGCCGTAGGAGGAGTGGACTCAAGAGGGAGCACAGCGGAAATGGCAGTAGGATAAAGAAATGGGCCTGAGAGAGAGCACAGCGAGACTGGTGGCAGTATAAATGAGTGGTCCTGAGAGGGAGCACAGCGAGACTGGCGGCAGTATAAATGAGTGGTCCTAAGAGGGAGCACAGCGAGACTGGCGGTAGTATAAATGAGTGGTCCTGAGAGGGAGCACAGCGAGACTGGCGGCAGTATAAATGAGTGGTCCTGAGAGGGAGCACAGCGAGACTGGCGGTAGTATAAATGAGTGGTCCTGAGAGGGAGCACAGCGAGACTGGCGGCAGTATAAATGAGTGGTCCTGAGAGGGAGCACAGCGAGACTGGCGGCAGTATAAATGAGTGGTCCTGAGAGGGAGCACAGCGAGACTGGTGGCAGTATAAATGAGCGTGCCTGAGAGGGAGCACAGCGAGACTGGCGGCAGTATAAATGAGTGGTCCTGAGAGGGAGCACAGCGAGACTGGTGGCAGTATAAACGAGTGGTCCTGAGAGGGAGCACAGCGAGACTGGTGGCAGTATAAATGAGTGGTACTGAGAGGGAGCACAGCGAGACTGGCGGTAGTATAAATGAGTGGTCCTGAGAGGGAGCACAGCGAGACTGTCGGCAGTATAAATGAGTGGTCCTGAGAGGGAGCACAGCGAGACTGGCGGCAGTATAAATGAGTGGTCCTGAGAGGGAGCACAGCGAGACTGGCAGCAGTATAAATGAGTGGTCCTGAGAGGGAGCACAGCGAGACTGGCGGCAGTATAAATGAGTGGTCCTGAGAGGGAGCACAGCGAGACTGGCGGCAGTATAAATGAGTGGTCCTAAGAGGGAGCACAGCGAGACTGGCGGTAGTATAAATGAGTGGTCCTGAGAGGGAGCACAGCGAGACTGGCGGCAGTATAAATGAGTGGTCCTGAGAGGGAGCACAGCGAGACTGGCGGCAGTATAAATGAGTGGTCCTGAGAGGGAGCACAGCGAGACTGGCGGCAGTATAAATGAGTGGTCCTGAGAGGGAGCACAGCGAGACTGGTGGCAGTATAAATGAGCGTGCCTGAGAGGGAGCACAGCGAGACTGGCGGTAGTATAAATGAGTGGTCCTGAGAGGGAGCACAGCGAGACTGGTGGCAGTATAAACGAGTGGTCCTGAGAGGGAGCACAGCGAGACTGGTGGCAGTATAAATGAGTGGTACTGAGAGGGAGCACAGTGAGACTGGCAGTAGTATAAATGAGTGGTCCTGAGAGGGAGCACAGCGAGACTGGCGGCAGTATAAATGAGTGGTCCTGAGAGGGAGCACAGCGAGACTGGCGGCAGTATAAATGAGTGGTCCTGAGAGGGAGCACAGCGAGACTGGCGGCAGTATAAATGAGTGGTCCTGAGAGGGAGCACAGCGAGACTGGCGGCAGTATAAATGAGTGGTACTGAGAGGGAGCACAGCGAGACTGGCGGCAGTATAAATGAGTGGTCCTGAGAGGGAGCACAGCGAGACTGGCGGCAGTATAAATGAGTGGTCCTGAGAGGGAGCACAGCGAGACT
This sequence comes from Heterodontus francisci, assembly GCF_036365525.1. Lineage (NCBI taxonomy): Eukaryota > Metazoa > Chordata > Chondrichthyes > Heterodontiformes > Heterodontidae > Heterodontus > Heterodontus francisci. Next base: position 189,423,628 of record NC_090371.1, on the reverse strand, counting down.
GGCGGCAGTATAAATGAGTGGTCCTGAGAGGGAGCACAGCGAGACTGGTGGCAGTATAAATGAGCGTGCCTGAGAGGGAGCACAGCGAGACTGGTGGCAGTATAAATGAGTGGTCCTGAGAGGGAGCACAGCGAGACTGGTGGCAGTATAAATGAGTGGACCTGAGAGGGAGCACAGCGAGACTGGCGGCAGTATAAATAAATGGTCCTGAGAGGGAGCACAGCGAGACTGGTGGCAGGATAAATGAGTGGTCCTGAGAGGGAGCACAGCGCGACTGGCGGCAATATAAATGAGTGGTCCTGAGAGGGAGCACAGCGAGACTGGTGGCAGTATAAATGAGTGGTCGAGAGGGAGCACAGCGAGACTGGTGGCAGTATAAATGAGTGGTCCTGAGAGGGTGCACAGCGAGACTAGTGGCAGTATAAATGAGAGGGCCTGAGAGGGAGCACAGCGAGACTGGCGGCAGTATAAATGAATGGTCCTGAGAGGGAGCACAGCGAGACTGGTGGCAGTATAAATGAGCGTGCCTGAGAGGGAGCACAGCGAGACTGGCGGCAGTATAAATGAGCGTGCCTGAGAGGGAGCACAGCGAGACTGGTGGCAGTATAAATGAGTGGTCGAGAGGGAGCACAGCGAGACTGGCGGCAGTATTAATGAATGGTCCTGAGAGAGAGCACAGCGAGACTGGTGGCAGTATAAATGAGAGGGCCTGAGAGGGAGCATAGCGAGACTGGTGGCAGTATAAATGAGAGGGCCTGAGAGGGAGCATAGCGAGACTGGTGGCAGTATAAATGAGAGGGCCTGAGAGGGAGCATAGCGAGACTGGTGGCAGTATAAATGAGAGGGCCTGAGAGGGAGCATAGCGAGACTGGTGGCAGTATAAATGAGTGGTCCTGAGAGGGAGCACAGCGAGACCGGTGGCAGTATAAATGAGAGGGCCTGAGAGGGAGCATAGCGAGACTGGTGGCAGTATAAATGAGAGGGCCTGAGAGGGAGCACAGCGAGACTGGTGGCAGTATACATGAGCGTGCCTGAGAGGGAGCACAGCGAGACTGGTGGCAGTATATATGAGAGGGCCTGAGAGGGAGCACAGCGAGACTGGTGGCAGTATAAATGAGCGTGCCTGAGAGGGAGCACAGCGAGACTGGTGGCAGTATAAATGAGTGGTCCTGAGAGGGAGCACAGCGAGACTGGCGGCAGTATAAATGAGTGGTCCTGAGAGGGAGCACAGCGAGACTGGCGGCAGTATAAATGAGTGGTCCTAAGAGGGAGCACAGCGAGACTGGCGGTAGTATAAATGAGTGGTCCTGAGAGGGAGCACAGCGAGACTGGCGGCAGTATAAATGAGTGGTCCTGAGAGGGAGCACAGCGAGACTGGCGGCAGTATAAATGAGTGGTCCTGAGAGGGAGCACAGCGAGACTGGCGGCAGTATAAATGAGTGGTCCTGAGAGGGAGCACAGCGAGACTGGTGGCAGTATAAATGAGCGTGCCTGAGAGGGAGCACAGCGAGACTGGCGGTAGTATAAATGAGTGGTCCTGAGAGGGAGCACAGCGAGACTGGTGGCAGTATAAACGAGTGGTCCTGAGAGGGAGCACAGCGAGACTGGTGGCAGTATAAATGAGTGGTACTGAGAGGGAGCACAGTGAGACTGGCAGTAGTATAAATGAGTGGTCCTGAGAGGGAGCACAGCGAGACTGGCGGCAGTATAAATGAGTGGTCCTGAGAGGGAGCACAGCGAGACTGGCGGCAGTATAAATGAGTGGTCCTGAGAGGGAGCACAGCAAGACTGGCGGCAGTATAAATGAGTGGTCCTGAGAGGGAGCACAGCGAGACTGGCGGCAGTATAAATGAGTGGTCCTAAGAGGGAGCACAGCGAGACTGGCGGTAGTATAAATGAGTGGTCCTGAGAGGGAGCACAGCGAGACTGGCGGCAGTATAAATGAGTGGTCCTGAGAGGGAGCACAGCGAGACTGGCGGCAGTATAAATGAGTGGTCCTGAGAGGGAGCACAGCGAGACTGGCGGCAGTATAAATGAGTGGTCCTGAGAGGGAGCACAGCGAGACTGGTGGCAGTATAAATGAGCGTGCCTGAGAGGAAGCACAGCGAGACTGGCGGCAGTATAAATAAGTGGTCCTGAGAGGGAGCACAGCGAGACTGGTGGCAGTATAAACGAGTGGTCCTGAGAGGGAGCACAGCGAGACTGGTGGCAGTATAAATGAGTGGTACTGAGAGGGAGCACAGTGAGACTGGCAGTAGTATAAATGAGTGGTCCTGAGAGGGAGCACAGCGAGACTGGCGGCAGTATAAATGAGTGGTCCTGAGAGGGAGCACAGCGAGACTGGCGGCAGTATAAATGAGTGGTCCTGAGAGGGAGCACAGCGAGACTGGTGGCAGTATAAATGAGCGTGCCTGAGAGGGAGCACAGCGAGACTGGTGGCAGTATAAATGAGTGGTCCTGAGAGGGAGCACAGCGAGACTGGTGGCAGTATAAATGAGTGGACCTGAGAGGGAGCACAGCGAGACTGGCGGCAGTATAAATAAATGGTCCTGAGAGGGAGCACAGCGAGACTGGTGGCAGGATAAATGAGTGGTCCTGAGAGGGAGCACAGCGCGACTGGCGGCAATATAAATGAGTGGTCCTGAGAGGGAGCACAGCGAGACTGGCGGCAGTATAAATGAATGGTCCTGAGAGGGAGCACAGCGAGACTGGTGGCAGTATAAATGAGTGGTCGAGAGGGAGCACAGCGAGACTGGTGGCAGTATAAATGAGTGGTCCTGAGAGGGTGCACAGCGAGACTAGTGGCAGTATAAATGAGAGGGCCTGAGAGGGAGCACAGCGAGACTGGCGGCAGTATAAATGAATGGTCCTGAGAGGGAGCACAGCGAGACTGGTGGCAGTATAAATGAGCGTGCCTGAGAGGGAGCACAGCGAGACTGGCGGCAGTATAAATGAGCGTGCCTGAGAGGGAGCACAGCGAGACTGGTGGCAGTATAAATGAGTGGTCGAGAGGGAGCACAGCGAGACTGGCGGCAGTATTAATGAATGGTCCTGAGAGAGAGCACAGCGAGACTGGTGGCAGTATAAATGAGAGGGCCTGAGAGGGAGCATAGCGAGACTGGTGGCAGTATAAATGAGAGGGCCTGAGAGGGAGCATAGCGAGACTGGTGGCAGTATAAATGAGAGGGCCTGAGAGGGAGCATAGCGAGACTGGTGGCAGTATAAATGAGAGGGCCTGAGAGGGAGCATAGCGAGACTGGTGGCAGTATAAATGAGTGGTCCTGAGAGGGAGCACAGCGAGACCGGTGGCAGTATAAATGAGAGGGCCTGAGAGGGAGCATAGCGAGACTGGTGGCAGTATAAATGAGAGGGCCTGAGAGGGAGCACAGCGAGACTGGTGGCAGTATACATGAGCGTGCCTGAGAGGGAGCACAGCGAGACTGGTGGCAGTATATATGAGAGGGCCTGAGAGGGAGCACAGCGAGACTGGTGGCAGTATAAATGAGCGTGCCTGAGAGGGAGCACAGCGAGACTGGTGGCAGTATAAATGAGTGGTCCTGAGAGGGAGCACAGCGAGACTGGTGGCAGTATAAATGAGTGGTCCTGAGAGGGAGCACAGCGAGACTGGTGGCAGTATAAATGAGAGGGCCTGAGAGGGAGCACAGCGAGACTGGTGGCAGTATAAACGAGCGTGCCTGAGCGGGAGCACAGCGAGACTGGCGGCAGTATAAATGAGTGGTCCTGCGAGGGAGCACAGCGAGACTGGCGGCAGTATAAATGAGTGGTCCTGAGAGGGAGCACAGCGAGACTGGCGGCAGTATAAATGAGCGTGCCCGAGAGGGAGCACAGCGAGACTGGCGGCAGTATAAATGAGTGGTCCTGAGAGGGAGCACAGCGAGACTGGCGGCAGTATAAATGAGTGGTCCTGAGAAGGAGCACAGCGAGACTGGCGGCAGTATAAATGAGCGTGCCTGAGAGGGAGCACAGCGAGACTGGCGGCAGTATAAATGAGTGGTCCTGAGAAGGAGCACAGTGGGACTGGCGGCAGTATAAATGAATGGTCCTGAGAGGGAGCACAGCGAGACTGGCGGCAGTATAAATGAGTGGTCCTGAGAGGGAGCACAGCGAGACTGGCGGCAGTATAAATGAGTGGTCCTGAGCGGGAGCACAGCGAGACTGGTGGCAGTATAAATGAGCGTGCCCGAGAGGGAGCACAGCGAGACTGGCGGCAGTATAAATGAGTGGTCCTGAGAGGGAGCACAGCGAGACTGGTGGCAGTATAAATGAGTGGTCGAGAGGGAGCACAGCGAGACTGGCGGCAGTATAAATGAGCGTGCCTGAGAGGGAGCACAGCGAGACTGGTGGCAGTATAAATGAGAGGGCCTGAGAGGGAGCACAGCGAGACTGGCGGCAGAATAAATGAATGGTCCTGAGAGGAAGCACAGCGAGACTGGCGGCAGTATAAATGAGTGGTCCTGAGAGGGAGCACAGCGAGACTGGCGGCAGTATAAATGAGTGGTCCTGAGAGGGAGCAAAGCGAGACTGGCGGCAGTATAAATGAGTGGTCCTGAGAGGGAGCACAGCGAGACTGGCGGCAGTATAAATGAGTGGTCCTGAGAGGGAGCACAGCGAGACTGGCGGCAGTATAAATGAGTGGTCCTGAGAGGGAGCAAAGCGAGACTGGCGGCAGTATAAATGAGTGGTCCTGAGAGGGAGCACAGCGAGACTGGCGGCAGTATAAATGAGTGGTCCTGGGAGGGAGCACAGCGAGACTGGCGGCAGTATAAATGAATGGTCCTGAGAGGAAGCACAGCGAGACTGGCGGCAGTATAAATGAGTGGTCCTGAGAGGGAGCACAGCGAGACTGGTGGCCGTATAAATGAATGGTCCTGAGAGGAAGCACAGCGAGACTGGCGGCAGTATAAATGAATGGTCCTGAGAGGAAGCACAGCGAGACTGGTGGCCGTATAAATGAATGGTCCTGAGAGGAAGCACAGCGAGACTGGCGGCAGTATAATTGAGTGGTCCTGAGAGGAAGCACAGCGAGACTGGTGGCAGTATAAATGAATGGTCCTGAGAGGGAGCACAGCGAGACTGGCGGCAGTATAAATGAGTGGTCCTGAGAGGGAACACAGCGAGACTGGCGGCGGTATAAATGAGAGGGCCTGAGAGGGAGCACAGCGAGACTGGTGGCAGTTTAAATGAGTGGTCGAGAGAGAGCACAGCGAGACTGGTGGCAGTATAAATGAATGGTCCTGAGAGGGAGCACAGCGAGACTGGCGGCAGTATAAATGAGTGGTCCTGAGAGGGAGCACAGCGAGACTGGCGGCAGTATAAATGAATGGTCCTGAGAGGGAGCACAGCGAGACTGGCGGCAGTATAAATGAGTGGTCCTGAGAGGGAGCACAGCGAGACTGGCGGCAGTATAAATGAGTGGTCCTGAGAGGGAGCACAGCGAGACTGGCGGCAGTATAAATGAGAGGGCCTGAGAGGGAGCATAGCGAGACTGGTGGCAGTATAAATGAGCGTGCCTGAGAGGGAGCACAGCGAGACTGGCGGCAGTATAAATGAGAGGGCCTGAGAGGGAGCACAGCGAGACTGGTGGCAGTATAAATGAGTGGTCGAGAGGGAGCACAGCGAGACTGGTGGCAGTATTAATGAATGGTCCTGAGAGGGAGCACAGCGAGACTGGTGGCAGTATAAATGAGTGGTCGAGAGGGAGCACAGCGAGACTGGTGGCAGTATTAATGAATGGTCCTGAGAGGGAGCACAGCGAGACTGGTGGCAGTATTAATGAATGGTCCTGAGAGAGAGCACAGCGAGACTGGCGGCAGTATAAATGAGAGGGCCTGAGAGGGAGCATAGCGAGACTGGTGGCAGTATAAATGAGAGGGCCTGAGAGGGAGCATAGCGAGACTGGTGGCAGTATAAATGAGAGGGCCTGAGAGGGAGCATAGCGAGACTGTTGGCAGTATAAATGAGAGGGCCTGAGAGGGAGCATAGCGAGACTGGTGGCAGTATAAATGAGAGGGCCTGAGAGGGAGCATAGCGAGACTGGTGGCAGTATAAATGAGTGGTCCTGAGAGGGAGCACAGCGAGACTGGTGGCAGTATAAATGAGAGGGCCTGAGAGGGAGCACAGCGAGACTGGCGGCAGTATAAATGAGTGGTCCTGAGAGGGAGCACAGCGAGACTGGCGGCAGTATAAATGAGTGGTCCTGAGAAGGAGCACAGCGAGACTGGCGGCAGTATAAATGAGCGTGCCTGAGAGGGAGCACAGCGAGACTGGCGGCAGTATAAATGAGTGGTCCTGAGAAGGAGCACAGTGGGACTGGCGGCAGTATAAATGAATGGTCCTGAGAGGGAGCACAGCGAGACTGGCGGCAGTATAAATGAGTGGTCCTGAGAGGGAGCACAGCGAGACTGGCGGCAGTATAAATGAGTGGTCCTGAGAGGGAGCACAGCGAGACTGGCGGCAGTATAAATGAGTGGTCCTGAGCGGGAGCACAGCGAGACTGGTGGCAGTATAAATGAGCGTGCCCGAGAGGGAGCACAGCGAGACTGGCGGCAGTATAAATGAGTGGTCCTGAGAGGGAGCACAGCGAGACTGGCGGCAGTATAAATGAGTGGTCCTGAGAAGGAGCACAGTGGGACTGGCGGCAGTATAAATGAATGGTCCTGAGAGGGAGCACAGCGAGACTGGCGGCAGTATAAATGAGTGGTCCTGAGAGGGAGCACAGCGAGACTGGCGGCAGTATAAATGAGTGGTCCTGAGAGGGAGCACAGCGAGACTGGCGGCAGTATAAATGAGTGGTCCTGAGCGGGAGCACAGCGAGACTGGTGGCAGTATAAATGAGCGTGCCCGAGAGGGAGCACAGCGAGACTGGCGGCAGTATAAATGAGTGGTCCTGAGAGGGAGCACAGCGAGACTGGTGGCAGTATAAATGAGTGGTCGAGAGGGAGCACAGCGAGACTGGCGGCAGTATAAATGAGCGTGCCTGAGAGGGACCACAGCGAGACTGGTGGCAGTATAAATGAGAGGGCCTGAGAGGGAGCACAGCGAGACTGGCGGCAGAATAAATGAATGGTCCTGAGAGGAAGCACAGCGAGACTGGCGGCAGTATAAATGAGTGGTCCTGAGAGGGAGCACAGCGAGACTGGCGGCAGTATAAATGAGTGGTCCTGAGAGGGAGCAAAGCGAGACTGGCGGCAGTATAAATGAGTGGTCCTGAGAGGGAGCACAGCGAGACTGGCGGCAGTATAAATGAGTGGTCCTGAGAGGGAGCACAGCGAGACTGGCGGCAGTATAAATGAGTGGTCCTGAGAGGGAGCAAAGCGAGACTGGCGGCAGTATAAATGAGTGGTCCTGAGAGGGAGCACAGCGAGACTGGCGGCAGTATAAATGAGTGGTCCTGGGAGGGAGCACAGCGAGACTGGCGGCAGTATAAATGAATGGTCCTGAGAGGAAGCACAGCGAGACTGGCGGCAGTATAAATGAGTGGTCCTGAGAGGGAGCACAGCGAGACTGGTGGCCGTATAAATGAATGGTCCTGAGAGGAAGCACAGCGAGACTGGCGGCAGTATAAATGAATGGTCCTGAGAGGAAGCACAGCGAGACTGGTGGCCGTATAAATGAATGGTCCTGAGAGGAAGCACAGCGAGACTGGCGGCAGTATAATTGAGTGGTCCTGAGAGGAAGCACAGCGAGACTGGTGGCAGTATAAATGAATGGTCCTGAGAGGGAGCACAGCGAGACTGGCGGCAGTATAAATGAGTGGTCCTGAGAGGGAACACAGCGAGACTGGCGGCGGTATAAATGAGAGGGCCTGAGAGGGAGCACAGCGAGACTGGTGGCAGTTTAAATGAGTGGTCGAGAGAGAGCACAGCGAGACTGGTGGCAGTATAAATGAATGGTCCTGAGAGGGAGCACAGCGAGACTGGCGGCAGTATAAATGAGTGGTCCTGAGAGGGAGCACAGCGAGACTGGCGGCAGTATAAATGAGTGGTCCTGAGAGGGAGCACAGCGAGACTGGCGGCAGTATAAATGAGAGGGCCTGAGAGGGAGCATAGCGAGACTGGTGGCAGTATAAATGAGCGTGCCTGAGAGGGAGCACAGCGAGACTGGCGGCAGTATAAATGAGAGGGCCTGAGAGGGAGCATAGCGAGACTGGTGGCAGTATAAATGAGCGTGCCTGGGAGGGAGCACAGCGAGACTGGCGGCAGTATAAATGAGTGGTCCTGAGAGGGAGCACAGCGAGACTGGCGGCAGTATAAATGAATGGTCCTGAGAGGGAGCACAGCGAGACTGGCGGCAGTATAAATGAGTGGTCCTGAGAGGGAGCACAGCGAGACTGGCGGCAGTATAAATGAGTGGTCCTGAGAGGGAGCACAGCGAGACTGGCGGCAGTATAAATGAGAGGGCCTGAGAGGGAGCATAGCGAGACTGGTGGCAGTATAAATGAGCGTGCCTGAGAGGGAGCACAGCGAGACTGGCGGCAGTATAAATGAGAGGGCCTGAGAGGGAGCACAGCGAGACTGGTGGCAGTATAAATGAGTGGTCGAGAGGGAGCACAGCGAGACTGGTGGCAGTATTAATGAATGGTCCTGAGAGGGAGCACAGCGAGACTGGTGGCAGTATAAATGAGTGGTCGAGAGGGAGCACAGCGAGACTGGCGGCAGTATTAATGAATGGTCCTGAGAGGGAGCACAGCGAGACTGGTGGCAGTATTAATGAATGGTCCTGAGAGAGAGCACAGCGAGACTGGCGGCAGTATAAATGAGAGGGCCTGAGAGGGAGCATAGCGAGACTGGTGGCAGTATAAATGAGAGGGCCTGAGAGGGAGCATAGCGAGACTGGTGGCAGTATAAATGAGAGGGCCTGAGAGGGAGCATAGCGAGACTGTTGGCAGTATAAATGAGAGGGCCTGAGAGGGAGCATAGCGAGACTGGTGGCAGTATAAATGAGAGGGCCTGAGAGGGAGCATAGCGAGACTGGTGGCAGTATAAATGAGAGGGCCTGAGAGGGAGCATAGCGAGACTGGTGGCAGTATAAATGAGTGGTCCTGAGAGGGAGCACAGCGAGACTGGTGGCAGTATAAATGAGAGGGCCTGAGAGGGAGCATAGCGAGACTGGTGGCAGTATAAATGAGAGGGCCTGAGAGGGAGCACAGCGAGACTGGTGGCAGTATAAATGAGCGTGCCTGAGAGGGAGCACAGCGAGACTGGTGGCAGTATAAATGAGAGGGCCTGAGAGGGAGCACAGCGAGACTGGTGGCAGTATAAATGAGCGTGCCTGAGAGGGAGCACAGCGAGACTGCTGGCAGTATAAATGAGAGGACCTGAGAGGGAGCATAGCGAGACTGGTGGCAGTATAAATGAGAGGGCCTGAGAGGGAGCACAGCGAGACTGGTGGCAGTATAAATGAGCGTGCCTGAGAGGGAGCACAGCGAGACTGGTGGCAGTATAAATGAGAGGGCCTGAGAGGGAGCACAGCGAGACTGGTGGCAGTATAAATGAGCGTGCCTGAGAGGGAGCACAGCGAGACTGGCGGCAGTATAAATGAGTGGTCCTGAGAGGGAGCACAGCGAGACTGGTGGCAGTATAAATGAGAGGGCCTGAGAGGGAGCACAGCGAGACTGGTGGCAGTATAAATGAGCGTGCCTGAGCGGGAGCACAGCGAGACTGGCGGCAGTATAAATGAGAGGTCCTGAGAGGGAGCACAGCGAGACTGGCGGCAGTATAAATGAGTGGTCCTGAGAGGGAGCACAGCGAGACTGGCGGCAGTATAAATGAGCGTGCCTGAGAGGGAGCACAGCGAGACTGGCGGCAGTAGAAATGAGTGGTCCTGAGAGGGAGCACAGCGAGACTGGTGGCAGTATAAATGAGAGGTCCTGAGAAGGAGCACAGCGAGACTGGCGGCAGTATAAATGAGCGTGCCTGAGAGGGAGCACAGCGAGACTGGCGGCAGTATAAATGAGTGGTCCTGAGAGGGAGCACAGCGAGACTGGCGGCAGTATAAATGAGTGGTCCTGAGAAGGAGCACAGCGAGACTGGCGGCAGTATAAATGAGTGGTCCTGAGAAGGAGCACAGTGAGACTGGCGGCAGTATGAATGAATGCTCCTGAGAAGGAGCACAGCGAGACTGGTGGCAGTATAAATGAGTGGTCGAGCGGGAGCACAGCGAGACTGGTGGCAGTATAAATGAGTGGACCTGAGAGGGAGCACAGCGAGACTGGTGGCAGTATAAATGAGTGGTCCTGAGAGGGAGCACAGCGAGACTGGCGGCAGTATAAATGAGTGGTCCTGGGAGGGAGCACAGCGAGACTGGCGGCAGTATAAATGAGTGGTCCTGGTAGGGAGCACAGCGAGACTGGCGGCAGTATAAATGAGCGTGCCTGAGAGGGAGCACAGCGAGACTGGTGGCAGTATAAATGAGTGGTCGAGAGGGAGCACAGCGAGACTGGCGGCAGTATTAATGAATGGTCCTGAGAGAGAGCACAGCGAGACTGGCGGCAGTATAAATGAGAGGGCCTGAGAGGGAGCATAGCGAGACTGGTGGCAGTATAAATGAGTGGTCCTGAGAGGGTGCACAGCGAGACGAGTGGCAGTATAAATGAGAGGGCCTGAGAGGGAGCACAGCGAGACTGGCGGCAGTATAAATGAATGGTCCTGAGAGGGAGCACAGCGAGACTGGCGGCAGTATAAATGAATGGTCCTGAGAGGAAGCACAGCGAGACTGGCGGCAGTATAAATGAGTGGTCCTGAGAGGGAGCACAGCGAGACTGGTGGCCGTATAAATGAATGGTCCTGAGAGGAAGCACAGCGAGACTGGCGGCAGTATAAATGAATGGTCCTGAGAGGAAGCACAGCGAGACTGGTGGCCGTATAAATGAATGGTCCTGAGAGGAAGCACAGCGAGACTGGCGGCAGTATAATTGAGTGGTCCTGAGAGGAAGCACAGCGAGACTGGTGGCAGTATAAATGAATGGTCCTGAGAGGGAGCACAGCGAGACTGGCGGCAGTATAAATGAGTGGTCCTGAGAGGGAACACAGCGAGACTGGCGGCGGTATAAATGAGAGGGCCTGAGAGGGAGCACAGCGAGACTGGTGGCAGTTTAAATGAGTGGTCGAGAGAGAGCACAGCGAGACTGGTGGCAGTATAAATGAATGGTCCTGAGAGGGAGCACAGCGAGACTGGCGGCAGTATAAATGAGTGGTCCTGAGAGGGAGCACAGCGAGACTGGCGGCAGTATAAATGAATGGTCCTGAGAGGGAGCACAGCGAGACTGGCGGCAGTATAAATGAGTGGTCCTGAG